>NC_086451.1:449222246-449565622 GCF_028390025.1 Pseudophryne corroboree
AGGAGGAGACACTGTGTAATATAACTATACTATTATACATAGCGTCACTAGTGACCGGAGAGGTGAGTGTCCTGTATACACCTGTTATTACACCAGCTTATATTACATGTATAATATACAGGTGGAGACACTGTGTAATATAACTATACTATTATACACAGCGTCACTAGTGACCGGAGAGGTGAGTGTCCTGTATACACCTGTATTACACCAGCATATATCACATGTATAATATACAGGTGGAGACACTGTGTAATATAACTATACTATTATACACAGCGTCACTAGTGACCGGAGAGGTGAGTGTCCTGTATACACCTGTATTACACCCAGCATATATCACATGTATAATATACAGGAGGAGACACTGTGTAATATAACTATACTATTATACACAGCGTCACTAGTGACCGGAGAGGTGAGTGTCCTGTATACACCTGTATTACACCAGCATATATTACATGTATAATATACAGGAGGAGACACTGTGTAATATAACTATACTATTATACATAGCGTCACTAGTGACCGGAGAGGTGAGTGTCCTGTATACACCTGTATTACACCAGCATATATTACATGTATAATATACAGGAGGAGACACTGTGTAATATAACTATACTATTATACACAGCGTCACTAGTGACCGGAGAGGTGAGTGTCCTGTATACACCTGTATTACACCAGCATATATTACATGTATAATATACAGGAGGAGACACTGTGTAATATATCTATACTATTATACACAGCGTCACTAGTGACCGGAGAGGTGAGTGTCCTGTATACACCTGTATTACACCAGCATATATTACATGTATAATATACAGGAGGAGACACTGTAATATAACTATAATATTATACACAGCGTCACTAGTGACCGGAGAGGTGAGTGTCCTGTACACACCTGTATTACACCAGCATATATTACATGTATAATATACAGGAGGAGACACTGTGTAATATAACTATACTATTATACACAGCGTCACTAGTGACCGGAGAGGTGAGTGTCCTGTATACACCTGTATTACACCAGCATATATTACATGTATAATATACAGGAGGAGACACTGTGTAATATAACTATACTATTATACACAGCGTCACTAGTGACCGGAGAGGTGAGTGTCCTGTATACACCTGTATTACACCAGTATATATTACATGTATAATGTACAGGAGGAGACACTGTGTAATATAACTATACTATTATACACAGCGTCACTAGTGACCGGAGAGGTGACTGTCCTGTATACACCTGTATTACACCAGCATATATTACATGTATAATATACAGGAGGAGACACTGTGTAATATAACTATAATATTATACACAGCGTCACTAGTGACCGGAGAGGTGAGTGTCCTGTATACACCTGTATTACACCAGCATATATTACATGTATAATATACAGGAGGAGACACTGTGTAATATAACTATACTATTATACACAGCGTCACTAGTGACCGGAGAGGTGAGTGTCCTGTATACACCTGTATTACACCAGCATATATTACATGTATAATATACAGGAGGAGACACTGTGTAATATAACTATACTATTATACACAGCGTCACTAGTGACCGGAGAGGTGAGTGTCCTGTATACACCTGTATTACACCAGCATATATTACATGTATAATATACAGGAGGAGACACTGTGTAATATAACTATACTATTATACACAGCGTCACTAGTGACCGGAGAGGTGAGTGTCCTGTATACACCTGTATTACACCAGCATATATTACATGTATAATATACAGGAGGAGATGCTGTGTATTATAACTATACTATTATACACAGCGTCACTAGTGACCGGAGAGGTGAGTGTCCTGTATACACCTGTATTACACCAGCATATATTACATGTATAATATACAGGAGGAGACACTGTGTAATATAACTATACTATTATACACAGCGTCACTAGTGACCGGAGAGGTGAGTGTCCTGTATACACCTGTATTACACCAGCATATATTACATGTATAATATACAGGAGGAGACACTGTATAATATAACTATACTATTATACACAGCGTCACTAGTGACCGGAGAGGTGAGTGTCCTGTATACACCTGTATTACACCAGCATATATTACATGTATAATATACAGGAGGAGATACTGTGTATTATAACTATACTATTATACACAGCGTCACTAGTGACCGGAGAGGTGAGTGTCCTGTATACACCTGTATTACACCAGCATATATTACATGTATAATATACAGGAGGAGACACTGTGTAATATAACTATACTATTATACACAGCGTCACTAGTGACCGGAGAGGTGAGTGTCCTGTATACACCTGTATTACACCAGCATATATTACATGTATAATATACAGGAGGAGACACTGTGTAATATATCTATACTATTATACACAGCGTCACTAGTGACCGGAGAGGTGAGTGTCCTGTATACACCTGTATTACACCAGCATATATTACATGTATAATATACAGGAGGAGACACTGTGTAATATAACTATACTATTATACACAGCGTCACTAGTGACCGGAGAGGTGAGTTTCCTGTATACACCTGTATTACACCAGCATATATTACATGTATAATATACAGGAGGAGACACTGTGTAATATAACTATACTATTATACACAGCGTCACTAGTGACCGGAGAGGTGAGTGTCCTGTATACACCTGTATTACACCAGCATATATTACATGTATAATATACAGGAGGAGACACTGTGTAATATAACTATACTATTATACATAGCGTCACTAGTGACCGGAGAGGTGAGTGTCCTGTATACACCTGTATTACACCAGCTTATATCACATGTATAATATACAGGTGGAGACACTGTGTAATATAACTATACTATTATACACAGCGTCACTAGTGACCGGAGAGGTGAGTGTCCTGTATACACCTGTATTACACCAGCATATATCACATGTATAATATACAGGTGGAGACACTGTGTAATATAACTATACTATTATACACAGCGTCACTAGTGACCGGAGAGGTGAGTGTCCTGTATACACCTGTATTACACCAGCATATATCACATGTATAATATACAGGTGGAGACACTGTGTAATATAACTATACTATTATACACAGCGTCACTAGTGACCGGAGAGGTGAGTGTCCTGTATACAACCTGTATTACACCAGCATATATCACATGTATAATACACAGGAGGAGACACTGTGTAATATAACTATACTATTATACATAGCGTCACTAGTGACCGGAGAGGTGAGTGTCCTGTATACACCTGTATTACACCAGCATATATTACATGTATAATATACAGGAGGAGACACTGTGTAATATAACTATACTATTATACACAGCGTCACTAGTGACCGGAGAGGTGAGTGTCCTGTATACACCTGTATTACACCAGCATATATTACATGTATAATATACAGGAGGAGACACTGTGTAATATAACTATACTATTATACACAGCGTCACTAGTGACCGGAGAGGTGAGTGTCCTGTATACACCTGTATTACACCAGCATATATTACATGTATAATATACAGGAGGAGACACTGTGTAATATATCTATACTATTATACACAGCGTCACTAGTGACCGGAGAGGTGAGTGTCCTGTATACACCTGTATTACACCAGCATATATTACATGTATAATATACAGGAGGAGACACTGTAATATAACTATAATATTATACACAGCGTCACTAGTGACCGGAGAGGTGAGTGTCCCTGTACACACCTGTATTACACCAGCATATATTACATGTATAATATACAGGAGGAGACACTGTGTAATATAACTATACTATTATACACAGCGTCACTAGTGACGGAGAGGTGAGTGTCCTGTATACACCTGTATTACACCAGCATATATTACATGTATAATATACAGGAGGAGACGCTGTGTAATATAACTATACTATTATACACAGCGTCACTAGTGACCGGAGAGGTGAGTGTCCTGTATACACCTGTATTACACCAGCATATATTACATGTATAATATACAGGAGGAGATGCTGTGTATTATAACTATACTATTATACACAGCGTCACTAGTGACCGGAGAGGTGAGTGTCCTGTATACACCTGTATTACACCAGCATATATTACATGTATAATATACAGGAGGAGACACTGTGTAATATAACTATACTATTATACACAGCGTCACTAGTGACCGGAGAGGTGAGTGTCCTGTATACACCTGTATTACACCAGCATATATTACATGTATAATATACAGGAGGAGACACTGTATAATATAACTATACTATTATACACAGCGTCACTAGTGACCGGAGAGGTGAGTGTCCTGTATACACCTGTATTACACCAGCATATATTACATGTATAATATACAGGAGGAGATACTGTGTATTATAACTATACTATTATACACAGCGTCACTAGTGACCGGAGAGGTGAGTGTCCTGTATACACCTGTATTACACCAGCATATATTACATGTATAATATACAGGAGGAGACACTGTGTAATATAACTATACTATTATACACAGCGTCACTAGTGACCGGAGAGGTGAGTGTCCTGTATACACCTGTATTACACCAGCATATATTACATGTATAATATACAGGAGGAGACACTGTGTAATATATCTATACTATTATACACAGCGTCACTAGTGACCGGAGAGGTGAGTGTCCTGTATACACCTGTATTACACCAGCATATATTACATGTATAATATACAGGAGGAGACACTGTGTAATATAACTATACTATTATACACAGCGTCACTAGTGACCGGAGAGGTGAGTTTCCTGTATACACCTGTATTACACCAGCATATATTACATGTATAATATACAGGAGGAGACACTGTGTAATATAACTATACTATTATACACAGCGTCACTAGTGACCGGAGAGGTGAGTGTCCTGTATACACCTGTATTACACCAGCATATATTACATGTATAATATACAGGAGGAGACACTGTGTAATATAACTATACTATTATACATAGCGTCACTAGTGACCGGAGAGGTGAGTGTCCTGTATACACCTGTATTACACCAGCTTATATTACATGTATAATATACAGGTGGAGACACTGTGTAATATAACTATACTATTATACACAGCGTCACTAGTGACCGGAGAGGTGAGTGTCCTGTATACACCTGTATTACACCAGCATATATCACATGTATAATATACAGGTGGAGACACTGTGTAATATAACTATACTATTATACACAGCGTCACTAGTGACCGGAGAGGTGAGTGTCCTGTATACACCTGTATTACACCAGCATATATTACATGTATAATATACAGGAGGAGACACTGTGTAATATAACTATACTATTATACACAGCATCACTAGTGACCGGAGAGGTGAGTGTCCTGTATACACCTGTATTACACCAGCATATATTACATGTATAATATACAGGAGGAGACACTGTGTAATATAACTATACTATTATACACAGCGTCACTAGTGACCGGAGAGGTGAGTGTCCTGTATACACCTGTATTACACCAGCATATATCACATGTATAATATACAGGTGGAGACACTGTGTAATATAACTATACTATTATACACAGCGTCACTAGTGACCGGAGAGGTGAGTGTCCTGTATACACCTGTATTACACCAGCATATATTACATGTATAATATACAGGAGGAGACACTGTGTAATATAACTATACTATTATACACAGCGTCACTAGTGACCGGAGAGGTGAGTGTCCTGTATACACCTGTATTACACCAGCATATATTACATGTATAATATACAGGAGGAGACACTGTGTAATATAACTATACTATTATACACAGCATCACTAGTGACCGGAGAGGTGAGTGTCCTGTATACACCTGTATTACACCAGCATATATCACATGTATAATACACAGGAGGAGACACTGTGTAATATAACTATACTATTATACACAGCGTCACTAGTGACCGGAGAGGTGAGTGTCCTGTATACACCTGTATTACACCAGCATATATTACATGTATAATATACAGGAGGAGACACTGTGTAATATAACTATACTATTATACACAGCGTCACTAGTGACCGGAGAGGTGAGTGTCCTGTATACACCTGTATTACACCAGCATATATTACATGTATAATATACAGGAGGAGACACTGTGTAATATAACTATACTATTATACACAGAGTCACTCTGTAATCTCCTATATATTAGCTCAGGTCTGTGATGTACTAACTTCTACCACTGTGGTATCTGGCTTAACACATCCTGTGTGTTCTCCTCAGTAATAGGATCGCTGCCCGTAGTTTTCTCCTCACTGCGCTTCCGCCTCATCACCGCCGCGGCCACTCAGTCCTGAACTCTCCGTAGCGGCTGATCAGTGCATCGCTCCCCCTGTCAGTCGCGCATGCGCACTTGTCTCTGCTGTGTGCCATAACCAGTGTGCAGATGCACGACTGACAGGGGGAGCGCAGCGCTGATTAACTGCGACAGAGTTCAGGATGGAGTGGCCGCTGTGGTGATGAGGCGGAAGCGTGGTGCGGAAAAAGCTGCGAGCGGCGATCTTATTACCGAGGAGAACACACAGGATGCAATAAGCCAGATACCACAGCGGGAGAGGTTAGTACATCCCGCCCTTCCCCCAGCCGTGGCGCCTCCAGAACCCCTACCCAAACCGCTGCACCACCACCCGCAGCACCTATGGACCCCATCCACAGCACCTGCCACTCCCCCACTTGTCTCAACACTGCTCCTCCCCTACCCGCTGTGTCTCCCGACCCCCTACCCCAATCGTGGCACCCCCGCAACTGCCCCACCCGTGGCGCCTCCAGACCCCCTACTCAAACCTCAGCACCCCTGCACCTGGCACGCCACCACCCGCAGCACTAATGGACCCCATCCACAGCATCCCTGTACCTGCCACTCTCCCACCCGCTGCGCCTCCCAACCCCCTCCCCCACGCCTGCCCCACCCACAGTGCCCACTGCTTCCCTGAACCCCCATCCGCATCCCTGCCCCACCCGTGGCGCCTCCAGACCCCCTACACAAACTGCGGCACCCGCCACTCCACCACCCGCAGCACCTATGGACCCCATCCGCAGCACACCCCCACCTGCCACTCCCCCACCCGAGCTGGGTGGCTATTTTTAATTTACCCGCCCACCTGTGATGTCAGTCCTTTGCAGCAGGTGTACGGGCGGTTAACCTGTACACCCAGGCAGATGGTCTGATCTGCAGATATATTGGCCATCAGATGTGCTGCAGGGCTGATGCGGTTTGTCTGTGAACGATGTTGTTCAGGGGTACCCACGGGCTCAAGCAAACAGGTAATATATTGGCCAGTGTGTACCCAGCTTAGTTGTCATCGATGACAAGTAATGCTGTCAGTGTGAGGAAGATCTGGGAGGAGCCAAAGAGAAGGGCTATTACAATACACTGCTCTAAGAACCCAGCCCCTTTAGGTTAGTATGTGAGTGGCACTCGTGCTGCACCCTGGGGGAAGGTGACCCTTGCATAAGAAATCTCCTCCCCCAAAACCCCTCACACCCCCTTTTGTTTTTATTTTATTAACTGTTTGGCGTACCCAGCGTTGCTCAGGATTTTAAGAATGTTTGTTTACAAAGATTAATTTAAATATTAAACACACAGTATAAATAACAGTGTAAAAAAGCATGTAAAATGTTATACACGTCAATAAAATGAAAACCCAATTTAAAAATAGCTTGGCACATTATGTATCTCCTGGTATATTCTGTGCTGCTGGGGGACCGTGCTAATTCCACTATATAACTCTGTGTGTGGGTTTGTTCTACCTGCATTCCCCTCCTCACATTATGTCACTGGCCCTGTCACATGCAGCCCTGTCATCACTGACACATAACTCATCTCCTGATATACTCTGTGCTGCTGGGGACCCTGCTCCTCCCACTATATAACTCTCAGTCTGTGGCTTCCTGCTGCCTCCATTCCCCTTCCCACATCATGTCACTGTCCCTGTCACATGCAGCCCTGTCCTCACTGACACCTCACTCATCTCCTGATATACTCTGTGCTGCTGTTCCCACCCCTAGGGGTGCTAGTGATGTGTTACCCCCCCACAGTGTTTGTTCCTAGAGTGTAAGCAATATGTGTAGCAAGTTTGGTGTCAATTGCTGCAGGCATTCCAGAGTTATGCTGTCTGCTGAAAAACTCTGTGCTGCCTCAACCCTAGAGGTGTCTTACCCCACAGTGTTTGTTCCCAGCCTGTAAGTCATATGTGTACCAAGTTTGTTGTAAATAGGTACAGGCATTTGGGCGTTATGCTGTCTCCTGACATACTCTGTGCTGCTGTCCCTCCCCTAGGGGTGTCTGACCCCCACAGTGTTTGTTGCCAGAGTGTAAGTCAGATGTGTACCAATTTTTCAGTACGTTGCTCCAGGAATTCCGGAGTTATGCTGTCTCCTGATATACTCTGTGCTGCAGTCTTTCCCCTTCTCCCCCCACACCCCCCACTCTCCAGGGGTGCTAGGGATTTCAAATAGTTTTAGTTGCCTCTGGGAATCAGAATATTATAAGGTGGTATTCCAAGTGGGTACAGGTTCACCGAACTGAAGATTGGGGCAAATTGCATTCATTTATTACCATTATTGTGTTAGTGGATCAGGTTGGTGGTGGTATAATGGGGTGGAAAATGTTTCTTGACATATGTCATGCCCCTTAATACCGACCGAGAGCATAATTTAAATGCCACAGCCTACATGGCTATTGTTGCTGACCATGTGCATCCCTTATATCTGCAGTTGCGCACCATCTAATGGCTGCTTCCATCAAGGTAATGCACCATGTCACACGTCCTCTCCAGCTGGTTCTGTGTCCGTGACATTAAGCTCACTGTACAGCAATAATGGCCACAGTCACCAGATCTCAGTATTAGAGCAGCTTTGGGATGTGGTGGGAGATTGCATCATGAATGTGCAGCCAACAAATCAGCAACTGCATGATGCCATCACGTCACCATGGGCCAGAGGGGTAAATGTGTTATGGGGAGAAGCGGTATCAGCGCACGTTATGTGCAGCGATGCCGCTTCTCCCCCATGTATTACAGCGGTGGAGCGGGCTCAGAGAAGCACCCCTGTCCGTATTGGTGTTGCTGTCTATAAGATAGCAGGCCAATATGCTTGGGCAATGTATGAACGGTCAGCAGCACTTACTGTTCCGACACCTGCAGCTATCAATTTTCGATAGCAGCAGGTGGTGATGCCCACACACAACAGGGACAGTGCTGTCCCTGCCTGTGGCGGTGCTGGCTTCGGATTGCATAGGGGATCTTGCGTGAGTTCCGAGAACCTGCACATATGCAGAGGAGTCGGCCAGGCAGGTCGACACAACCAATCAGCACTAAGCTGATGCGCTGTGTGCTCGGGGACATTGCCGGAAGGGGGAGCTTCTGCTTCCACAGACCAGATGTTTATACGTCTTGTCGATGTCCCTTCCTGCTTCGCATCAGAGTCTTTAAAGGTGTGTACACACAGTGAGATAAATCTGTAAGATTTTGACTAGTCAAAATCTTAAGGAAAGTTAGTGCATATCTCAAGGTGTTAAGCAGGGCTTACAGCATACTATTATCTGGCAGATCATCTACCAGATCTGTCTGGTTGGAATGAAAAATCTGGTAATGGATGAGCGTGATAATAATTTGATAGATATATGGATATATATCTCGGTCTCCTCTAATAACTGTATATATACAGTACATACATACATACATACTGTATAAGCATCATATTGTTTATCCAACTACAATACATGTGGTATACAGGACTCACACACACACACACTAGGGACAGTGCTAGTGTTTTTGGAACCCCTCTATAAATTAGTGCCCTACTTCCGTACTTTATAAAGGGACATTGATCTCACAAAGAAGCAGCATGGTCACATAATTGCACCCCCAGTTCTAATTATACCACACAGTAGCACAATCTTATTCACATTACACCGCATACTGTAGTGATGCCCCTTATTCATGCTACGTCACTTAGTAGGGCCCTTTATTTACATTGCACTACACAATGGTATCCTCTATACATGTTATGCCACACAGTAGTGCCCCTTAGATACAATTCCCACAGAAGTAGTGCCCCTTACACATGATGACCACAGTAGTGCTGCTTATACACATGATGACCACAGTAGTGCTGCTTATACATATCTCTGCCTCGGTCACTCCAGCAGCTTCATGCCCTGTATCCCTTCAGCAGTTTCCCCACCCCTCTCGTCCCTCCAGCCCCCTCTCCTTGTCTTCAAGATGCACAGAGCTTGCTCCTCTTCATGGCTCTTGACTTCAGCAGAGGTGACAGCATGACATCGCATACAATGCTGGAAAAGGAAGCCACTGGGCCCCGAGGATGGGATCAATGCTGTGCAACACACACAGCGTGTATGAGTACCAGGAGGGGTGGGCTGTAGATGGAGGAGGACGACCATGGAGCCACCAGGACCTGAGGAAGGTAGAGGTGGCTGCAGCTCATCAATAACACTAGCACCACCTGTATCATCTGTTGATGTAGGTAATGGGGTAGGTTTTTCTGTTGGATTTACTGTGCAGGGCAATGGAGGGGGTGGAACTAGTTCCCCCTACCACCTCGTTCCCCCCCCTTTAACTCCTGGTTATACAGTATCGAGGATAACAGAACTCTATAAGAAGCTTCAAAGACTATACAAACAGCCCCTTGCGTTTCATTTTAAACTCAAATTCTTTTCTATTTTTTGTATTTTTAATATTTAGCCATTTCAATTTTGTGGGGGAATAGGGAGTTAACATTTTTTTTAAATAAACATGCGATAAGTTACATTTTGCTGTCCATTTAAAATAAGATATTGGGTAGTGCACCATCTTACTACAGTACCTCCTTTCCTTTGAGAATCTCTTCTGGAGTAAACCTGGTGCAGATACTAACCAGCATTGCAAGCTAAGCAAAATGCGAGTTGCATGTTATGGTTTAGAGGCGAGTTCCATCCAGCATATGAGCCTCAATGTATTGACCATTAACTCACAATGACCTATTTTTCTTTATTTCAGTGAAACCATCGGTCAGAGTGTCCCTAATGCCGCATGAAGACCCTGATAATGAGCAGCACATGCTGATATGTAATGTGTTTGGGTTCTTCCCATCTGAGATAGAGGTGAAATGGTACCGGAATGGCCAGGAGGAGACTGATCAGGTTCAGTCTACGGAGCTCTTTCAGAATGGAGATTGGACTTCCCAAATCCATGTGATGCTGGAGACAGAGATTCAGAAAGGAGACGATTACACCTGCGAGGTTCATCACATGAGTCTGACGTCCCCATTTCGTGTGACCTGGAGTAAGTGCTTTATGTTGCCACTTACCTATAAATTCCGAATGTAGGGAGGAGTAAAAACGCGCGGCTGCTAGTAATGATAAAGGAAAGCACCTTAGTAACGAATGTATGTTCAACATACAATAAAAAAAAATACTCTAGATTTGTTCTAAAATATATAACTAGAATGGTCATAGGCTGATGCTTATGATTGCCTAATAAACCTGCAAGAAAGCGACATATGAACCTTCCTTAAAGGGTAGTGCAAACCCATTTCACTGAGTCCCACTCAACTCACTGATATCATGCTCAATGTTTGTGACCATGGTAGGGCAAGTGAATTATGTGGTAAGATCTTAACATTGGCCAGATGACGATCTTCTCCCGACTGTAACGTTTGTGTTTTATTTTTGACCAAATAGTTACTACCGTTTAGGAATAGAGATGAGCCGTTCGGTTTCCAAGGAAACCGAACTTCCAAGATCCGATGCGATCCGAGCCTCAGCTCACATCTCTGCCTGCCCCAGATCCCTAACAGCAGAGTCGAAACATTGTGATCCCACTGTCCGATCTCACGGGTTGTGAATTCACTGGCCTGACTGCTGATTGGCTGAGAGCCGTCTGTTATGGCTCTCAGCCTATAATCATTTACCCATAGACTTCAATGGGCTGCACAGGAGCCACTAACCCCGCCGCCGTCGCAGAGCACATTGCTGGCACCCCCTGTCACAGTTAATGTACTATTGCTGTATCCAACCTGCTCTGTATCCCGCAATGTATCGGACACTCACTGTATCCGCACTGACACCTGACCTGCACTATATCTGGTGCACACTGTATCCGATCTGCACTCTATCCCGCCGTTACGGAACTCTGTTTAAATGGTCGGGGAAATTTTGGGGAGCTGCTTAACAAAATGCTGATTGGTGAGGCTTTACGTGGGCATAGAGTGCCAGTCATCAGTGACCCAGGGTCCCCAGGAGGGAGGTTCAGATTGGGCACTGAGAATAGGCATGTGCTGGTGTAAGGGGCATCCAAGTCTGCTGTTGCTATTTTACACATGGATTAGGGGTTTTTTTCTCTCTGCTTTTTAACTACTGCTACTTTAGAGCAATGATATTTCTCATACGTCCTAGAGGATGCTGGGGATGCTTCAAGAACCATGGGGTATAGAAGGGATCCTCAGGAGACATGGGCACACTTTAAGACTTTGAATGGGTGTGAACTGGCTCCTCCCTCTATGCCCCTACCCCAGACTCCAGTTAGATTCTGTGCCCAGTGAGACTGGATGCACACTGAGGAGCTCTCCAGCGTTTCTCAGAAAAATACTTTTGTTAGCTTTGTTATTTTCAGGGAGACCTGCTGGCAACAGGCTCACTGCATCTTGGGAGTGAGGGGAGAGAAGAAGACCTACTTCTTCTGAGTTCAAGGGCTCTGCTTCTTAGGCTACTGGACACCATTAGCTCCAGAGGGTTCGATCACTTGGTACGCCTAGCTGCTTGTTCCCGAAGCCGCGCTGTCACCTCCCTCACAGAGCCAGAAGACAGAAGCTGGGTGAGTATGAAGAAGATCAGAAGACTTCAGTGATGGCAGAACACGCATTTGAGGTACCGCGCAGCGCGCCATGCTCCCATGCCGATCACGGCACTGCAGGGCGCAGGGGGGGGGGGTGCCCTGGGCAGCATGGGGGACCTCAAACACCACTGGCATAGGACATAGTGCCCAGGCACTAGTTAAGGGACCCCCGCCAGTATAAAGATTTTTGAGCGGGATTGAAGCGCGCCATGTAGTGGGTGGGGCTTAGCCCGCACAGCTCTGACCAGCGCCATTTTTCTCTTCACAGAAGGCTGCAGAGACGCTGGCCCTGACCTCCACGCTGCTGTGCTAGTAACAGGGTGCAAAACGGGGGGCGGCACGGCACTAGCGATTTGGTGATTTATTATTATATGTAAAAGCGATTGCAGGTCTGGGCAGTCTGGGTTACTTGCTTCAGTACCGGGATAGGCGCTGGGTGTGAACTGGCAGAACTCTCTCTGTGTCTCTCTGGCAGGCTTTACTGTGGGTCTGTCTCCTATAGCCCCAGTGTAGTTGTGGCTGTTGGTACGTGTGTGTGTGTGTGTGTGTGTCGACATGTCTGAGGCTGAATGCTCTTCCCAGGAGGAGGCTGGAGTGGGGACAGACAGTTCTGTGAGAGTGGCAGTGTCTGCACCGCCGACGGAGGATTGGGTGAATATGTTGAGTGTTTTAAACGCAAATGTGACTAAGTTGGCTAATAGATTTGATAAATCTGAGTCTAAGAACCAGACATGGAGGAAATCCATGGAAGATGCTTTGTCACAGACCCAGACCCCTTCGGGGTCACAGAAACGTGCATTTACCCAGATAGCAGATACAGATACCGACACGGACTCTGATTCCAGTGTCGACTATAGTGATGACAGATTACATCCGAAACTGGCTAAGAGTATTCAGTACATGATTATGGCGATAAAAGACGTATTACATATCACTGAGGACCCTGCTGTTCCTTATACTAGGGTCTGTATGTATAAAGGAAAGAAACCTGAGGTAACGTTTCCTCCCTATCATTAGCTGAACGCACTTTTTGAAAATGCTTGGGAAAATCCTGACAAAAGGATTCATGTTCCCAATAGAATTCTAGTGGCATATCCATTCCCTGCTGGGGATAGGGAAAGGTGGGAGTCAATCCCCACGGTAGACGAAGCTTTATCGCGTCTTTCCAAAAAAGTAGCGCTCCCGTCACCGGACATGGCAGCCCTGCGGATCGTAAGCAGGAAAATACACTAAAATCCATTTATGTCACTACGGGGGCGTTACTCATGCCGGCCGTTGCTGCGGCATGGTTGAGTAGCGCTGTTGAAAGGTGGGTGGGCAGATAACTTATCATCTGAGGTAGATACCCTAGACCGGGATAGTGTGCTTTTGACTCTGGGTCACATCAGGGACGCTGCAGCATATTTAAAAGAAGCTGTGAAGGATATTGGCCTTCTGGGATCAAGAACCAATGCCATGCCAGTCTCAGCGAGAAGAGCGCTGTGGATTCATCAATGGAATGCTGACGCTGACTCTAAGAAGGCGATGGAGTCTCTACCGTTTAACGGTAGGGTCTTGTGGCGACGGCCTCACTGACCTGGTGTCTACGGCTACCGCGGGTAAGTCGTCATTTTTACCTTATGTGTCGGCACAACAGAAGAAAATGCCCCACTATCAGATGCAGTCCTTTCGGCCCAATAAATTCAAAAAAGGACGTGGGTCCTCATTCCTTGCTGCGAGAGGAAGGGGAAAAAGGTCACAGACAAGTTCCCAAGAGCAGAAGTCCTCTCCGGCTTCTACCAAGTCCACCGCATAACGCTGGGGCTCCTCTGTGGGTGTCCGCACCGGTGGGGGCACGTCTCAAACTCTTCAGTCAGGTCTGGGTGCACTCGGACCTCGATCCTTGGATACTGGAAATAATAACCCAAGGGTACAAGTTAGAGTTTCAAGACGTGCCCCCTCACCGATTTTTTTAAATTCGGCCTTGCCAGCTTCTCTTCCAGAAAGGGAGATAGTAAGCGCTGCGATACTAAAGTTGTGTCAAAATCAAGTTGTCACGGTACCCCCTGCTCAACAGGGGGAAGGCTTTTATTCGAGCCTGTTTGTGGTCCCAAAGCCGGATGGCTCAGTCAGACTGATTCTAAACCTAAAATCCCTCAATTTCTTTCTCAAAAAATTCAAGTTCAAGATGGAATCTCTACGTGCAGTGATCTCCAGTCTGGAGGAGGTAGATTTTATGGTGTCGGTCGACATAAAAGATGCCTACTTGCATGTCCCCATATATCCTCCACATCAGGCTTACCTGAGATTTACTGTGCTGGATTGTCATTACCAATTTCAGACGTTGCCGTTTGGGCTGTCCACGGCTCCGAGGATTTTCACCAAATTAATGGCGGAAATGATGGTTCTCCTGCGCAAGCAGGGAATCACAATTATCCTGTACTTGGATGATCTCATAAAGGCGAGGTCCAAGGAACAATTGTTGAAGAATGTTGCTCTTTCACTGACGATTCTGGAACATGGTTGGCTCCTAAATTTGCCAAAATCACAGTTGGATCCAACGACACGGCTGTCGTTCCTGGGTATGATTCAGGATACAGAATTGCAGAGTTTTTCTTCCAGTGGAAAAAGCTCTGGAAATGCAGAACATGGTAAAACAGATTCTGAAACCGGCAAAGGTGTCAGTTCTTCACTACACTCGGTTGCTGGGGAAGATGGTGGCGGCCTACAAGGCCATTCCGTATGGCAGGTTCCATGCCAGGGTGTTTCAGTGGAACCTGTTGGACCAGTGGTCCGGGTCTCACCTGGACATGCACCGGAAAATAATTATTTCTCCCAGGACCAGGATTTCCCTTCTGTGGTGGCTGCACAGTTCTCACCTTTTGGAGGGACGCAGGTTCGGGATTCAGGATTGGATCCTGGTGACTACGGATGCAAGCCTCCGAGGCTGGGGAGCAGTCGCACAGGGAAGAAACTTTCAGGGAAAGTGGTCGAGCCAGGAAGCTTGTCTACACATAAACATTCTGGAATGATGAGCCATCCACAACGGCATACTGCAAGCAGAACATCTTCTTCGAGGTCTGCCGGTCTTAATTCAGTCAGACAACGCGACAGCAGTGGCATACATAAACCGCCAAGGCGGAACAAAGAGCAGAGCGGCAATGGCCGAGTCCACGAAGATTCTTCACTGGGCGGAAAAACATGCCGGCGCTCTATCGGCAGTATTCATTCCAGGAGTGGACAACTGGGAAGCAGACTTACTCAGCAGACACGATCTCCATCCAGGAGAGTGGGGTCTTCATCAAGAGGTCTTTGCAGACGTGACAAGTCATTGGGCAGTTCCTCAAGTGGACATGATGGCGTCCCGCCTCAACAAGAAACTTCAGAGATATTGTTCTAGGTCAAGGGACCCTCAAGCGATAGCGGTGGATGCCCTAGTGACACCGTGGGTGTTTCAGTTGGTCTATGTGTTCCCTCCACTTTCAAAGGTGATAAAAATTATAAGAAGAACAAGGGTTCAGGCGATCCTCATTGTTCCGGATTGACCAAAAAGGGCCTGGTATCCAGATCTTCAGGAGTTGCTCGTAGAAGATCCCTGGCCTCTTCCTCTTTGGGAGAACCTGTTACAACAGGGGCCGTGCGTGTATCAGGACTTACCGCGGCTGCGTTTGACGCCAAATCCTAGCCCGAAAGGGTATCCCCAGTGAAGTCATTCCTACACTACTTCAGGCTAGAAAAGAAGTAACAGCAAAGCATTACCACCGTACTTGGAGAAAATATGTGTCTTGGTGTGAATCCAAGAAGGCTCCTACGGATTAATTTCACCTGGGACGTTTGCTCCATTTCCTACAAGCAGGTGTGGATGCGGGCCTAAAGTTAGGCTCTATTAAAACACAGATTTCGGCCTTATCGATCTTTTTTAAAAAGAATTGGCCTCCCTTCCAGAAGTTCAGACCTTCGTAAAATGCTGCACATCCAACCTCCCTTTGTGCCCCAGTGGCACCATGGGACCTTAATGTGGTGTTGCAATTCTTGCAGTCACATTGGTTTGAACCTTTGCGCAAGGTTGAGTTAAAATTCCTTACTTGGAAAGTGGTCATGTTGTTGGCCTTGGCGTCTACAAGGCGAGTGTCTGAGTTGGCAGCTTTGTCTCACAAAAGCCCCTACTTGATTTTCCATGCTGATAGAGCGGAGTTGAGAACTCGTCAACAATTTCTGCCAAAAGTCGTTTCATCATTTCATGTTAACCAGCCAATTGTGGTGCCAGTGGCTACTGACGCCTTGGCGGAGTCAAAGTCTCTCGATGTGGTCAGAGCTTTGAAGATCTATGTCGCCAGAACGGCGCAGATTAGGAAAACAGAGGCTCTGTTTGTCCTGTGGGCTCCCAACAAGATTGGGGCTCCTGCTTCTAAGCAGACTATTGCGCGCTGGATTTGTAATACGATTCAGCAGGCTCATTCAACGGCAGGATTGCCGTTACCGAAATCGGTGAAAGCCCATTCTACCAGACAGGTGGGCTCATCTTGGGCGGCTGCCCGGGGAGTCTCAGCGTTACAACTTTGTCTAGCTGCTACTTGGTCGTGTTCAAACACCTTTGCGAAGTTACAAGTTTGATACCCTGGCTGAGGAGGACCTCGTTTGGTCAATCGGTGCAGCAGAGTCATCCGCACTCTCCCGCCCGTTCTAGAGCTTTGGTATAAACCCCATGGTTCTTGAAGCATCCTCTAGGACGTATGAGAAAATAAGATTTTAATACCTACCGGTAAATCCTTTTCTCTTAGTCCGTAGAGCAGTGATTTTCAACCTTTTTTTACTTGCGGCACACCGACCAATATTTTAAAATTGCCAAGGCGCATCAGTTCCCCCACAGTAAAAAAAAATAAATCCACACATACATTGGCCTACACAGAAAAAACAAATCACATTGCTCCCCACAAAAATCCATAAATCCTTACTCTTCCCACATAAATCCTATTGCACCCCACAGGAGAAATAACATAACAAATATTACCGGTCAGCTGTCCTCCTCCCTGTCCCTCAGTGGAGGGGGTTGTTCATTGTGGAGTTCTGTGAATACTGAGCAGCGGGTGGGCGGGCAGGTGTAGATGTGGGTGAGCAAAGAAGGCTGTGTATGCAAGCAGGAACTGGAAGATGCATATGCAAGTGGGTGGGCTGGCTGGGTGGTGAGACGCGGCGGCCGTGACCTATGATATCACACCGCCGCGTCTTGAAGGCATAGGTCACGGCCAGAGCACGACTGATCCTCTAAGAAGAGCCCAGGCCAACAGTTCACTCTGAAGGTGCAGGAAGCTGCTGTGGCTCCGCAGCACACCTTGCAACTGGTCGCGGCACACTAGTGTGCCACGGCACACTGGTTGAAAAAGCCTGCCGTAGAGGATGCTGGGCGTCCGTCCCAGTGCAGGCTGTATCTGCAGTTTGGTTATAGTTACGCTCATGTTGCGTTGAGTTCAGTCAATCTGTGACTGTTGTTGGTCATGCCGTTGCATGCGTTGTTGTTTAATGTCATGTTGTGTGGTGTGAGCTGGTTGTATCTCGCCTTCGTTTAAAATAATTAAATAAATCTTTCTCTAACGTCCTAGTGGATGCTGGGGACTCCGTCAGGACCATGGGGAATAGCGGCTCCGCAGGAGACAGGGCACATCTAAAGAAAGCTTTTAGGATCACATGGTGTGTACTGGCTCCTCCCCCTATGACCCTCCTCCAAGCCTCAGTTAGGTTTTTGTGCCCGTCCGAGCAGGGTGCAATCTAGGTGGCTCCCCTAAAGGGCTGCTTAGAAAAAGTTTTTTAGGTTTTAAATCTCAGTGAGTCCTGCTGGCAACAGGCTCACTGCATCGAGGGACTTAGGGGAGAGATTTTCAACTCACCTGCGTGCAGGATGGATTGGAGTCTTAGGCTACTGGACATAGCTTCAGAGGGAGTCGGAACACAGGTCATCCTGGAGTTCGTCCCGGAGCCGCGCCGCCGACCCCCCTTACAGATGCTGAAGATCGGAGGTCCGGAACAGGCGGCAGAAGACTCTTCAGTCTTCATGAAGGTAGCGCACAGCACGGCAGCTGTGCGCCATTGTTGCTTCACACTTCTCACTGACCAGTCACGGAGGGTGCAGGGCGCTGCTGGGGGGCGCCCTGGGCAGCAATATTAAATACCTTTAGTGGCAAAGAATACATCACATATAGCCATTAAGGCTATATGTATGTATTTAACCCAGGCCAGATTTCTCAAAACCCGGGAGATAAGCCAGCCGAAAAGGGGGCGGAGCTTATTCTCCTCAGCACTCATTGCCATTTTCCTGCTCAGCTCCGCTGTGAGGAAGGCTCCCAGGACTCTCCCCTGCACTGCACTACAGAAACAGGGTAACAAAGAGAAGGGGGGCATAATTTGGCGATATTATATATATTAAAAGCGCTTATAACAAAAACAACACCTTTTAGGGTTGTTTATATACATTTATAGCGTTTTTGGTGTGTGCTGGCAAACTCTCCCTCTGTCTCCCCAAAGGGCTAAGGGGGTCCTGTCTTCGATTAGAGCATTCCCTGTGTGGCTGCTGTGTGTCGGTACGTGTGTGTCGACATGTTTGAGGACGATGTTGGTGTGGAGGCAGAGCAATTGCCGGTAATGGTGATGTCACCCCCTAGGGAGTCGACACCGGAATGGATGGCTTTAGTTATGGAATTACGTGATAATGTTAGTACATTACAAAAGTAAGTAGACGAAATGAGACGGCCGGAAAACCAGTTAGTACCGGCTCAGGCGTCTCAGACACCGTCAGGGGCTGTAAAACGTCCCTTACCTCAGTCAGTCGACACGGGTACCGACACAGATGACTCTAGTGTCGACGGTGAAGAAACAAACGTATTTTCCAACAGGGCCACACGTTATATGATCACGGCAATGAAGGAGGCTTTGCAGATCTCTGATACTGCAGGTACCTCAAAAAGGGGTATTATGTGGGGTGTGAAAAAACTACCTGTAGCTTTTCCAGAATCAGAGGAATTGAATGACGTGTGTGATGAAGCGTGGGTTAACCCAGATAGAAAACTGCTAATTTCTAAGAAGTTATTAGCATTATACCCTTTCCCACCAGAGGTTAGGACGCGCTGGAGAACACCCCCTAGGGTGGATAAGGCGCTCACACGTTTATCAAAACAAGTGGCGTTGCCGTCTCCTGATACGGCCGCCCTCAAGGATCCAGCGGATAGGAGGCTGGAAACTACCCTGAAAAGTATATACACTCATACTGGTGTTATACTGCGACCGGCAATAGCCTCAGCCTGGATGTGCAGTGCTGGGGTAGTGTGGTTGGATTCCCTGACTGAAAATATTGATACCCTGGATAGGGACAGTATTTTATTGACTCTAGACCAATTAAAGGATGCGTTTCTTTATATGCGAGATGCTCAGAGGGATATTTGTACTCTAGCATCAAGAGTAAGTGCGATGTCCATATCTGCCAGAAGAAGTTTATGGACGCGACAGTGGTCAGGTGATGCGGATTCCAAAAGGCATATGGAAGTATTGCCATATAAAGGAGAGGAATTTTTTGGGGTCGGTCTATCGGATCTGGTGGCCACGGCAACTGCCGGCAAATCCACTTTTTTGCCTCAGACCCCCTCCCAACAGAAAAAGACACCGTCTTTTCAGCCGCAGTCCTTTCGCTCCTATAAAAACAAGCGAGCAAAAGGACAGTCTTATCTACCGCGAGGCAGAGGAAAGGGTAAGAGAGGGAAGCAAACAGCCCCTGCCCAGGACCAGAAGCCCGCCCCGGGTTCTACAAAGCCATCAGCATGACGCTGGGGCTTTACAAGCGGACTCAGGAGCGGTGGGGGGTCGACTAAAGATTTTCAGCAATCAGTGGGCTCGCTCACAGGTGGACCCGTGGATCCTGCAGATAGTATCTCAGGGTTACATGTTGGAGTTCGAAAGGTCTCCCCCTCGCCGGTTCCTAAAGTCTGCTTTACCAACGTCTCCCTCAGAAAGGACGACGGTATTGGAAGCCATTCACAAGCTGTATTCTCAGCAGGTGATAGTCAAGGTACCCCTCCTACAACAGGGAAAGGGGTATTATTCCACACTATTTGTGGTACCGAAGCCGGACGGTTCGGTAAGACCTATTCTAAATCTGAAATCCTTGAACCTGTACATACAGAAATTCAAGTTCAAGATGGAGTCACTCAGGGCAGTGATAGCGAATCTGGAAGAAGGGGACTTCATGGTGTCCCTGGACATAAAAGATGCTTATCTGCATGTCCCAATTTACCCCTCACACCAAGGGTATCTCAGGTTCGTGATACAAGACTGTCATTATCAGTTTCAAACGCTGCCGTTTGGTTTGTCCACGGCCCCTCGGGTCTTTACCAAGGTAATGACCGAAATGATGGTTCTTCTACGAAGAAAAGGCGTGTTAATTATCCCTTACTTGGACGATCTCCTGATAAGGGCAAAGTCCAGAGAACAGCTGGAAGTCGGTGTAGCACTAACCCAAGTAGTGCTTCAGCAACACGGGTGGATTCTGAATCTTCCAAAATCTCAATTGACCCCGACAACACGTCTGCTGTTCCTGGGAATGATTCTGGACACGGTTCAGAAGCAGGTGTTTCTCCCGGAGGAGAAAGCAAGGGAGTTATCCGAACTTGTCAGGAACCTCCTAAAACCAGGAACTGTGTCAGTACATCAATGCACAAGAGTCCTGGGAAAGATGGTGGCTTCTTACGAAGCAATTCCATTCGGCAGATTCCATGCACGAACATTTCAGTGGGATCTGCTGGACAAATGGTCCGGATCGCATCTGCATATGCATCAGCGGATAACACTGTCACCAAGAACAAGGTTGTCTCTCCTGTGGTGGTTGCAGAGTGCCCATCTGTTAGAGGGCCGCAGGTTCGGCATACAGGACTGGGTCCTGGTGACTACGGATGCCAGCCTACGGGGCTGGGGAGCAGTCACACAGGGAAGAAACTTCCAGGGTGTATGGTCAGACCTGGAGACGTCTCTTCACATAAATATACTGGAGCTAAGAGCGATATACAATGCTCTAAGCTTGGCAAAACCGCTGCTTCAGGGTCAGCCGGTGTTGATCCAGTCGGACAACATCACGGCAGTCGCCCACGTAAACAGACAAGGCGGCACGAGAAGCAGAAGAGCAATGACAGAAGCGGCAAGGATTCTTCGCTGGGCGGAAAATCATGTCATAGCACTGTCAGCAGTGTTCATCCCGGGAGTGGACAACTGGGAAGCAGACTTCCTCAGCAGACACGACCTTCACCCGGGAGAGTGGGGACTTCATCCGGAAGTTTTCCACATGATTGTGAACCGTTGGGAAAAACCAAAGGTGGATATGATGGCGTCTCGCCTCAACAAAAAACTGGACAGATATTGCGCCAGGTCAAGAGACCCGCAGGCAATAGCTGTGGACGCTCTGGTAACACCATGGGTGTACCAGTCAGTGTATGTGTTTCCTCCTCTGCCTCTCATACCAAAGGTACTGAGAATTATTCGGAAAAGGAGTAAGAACAATACTAGTGGCTCCGGATTGGCCAAGAAGAACTTGGTATCCGGAACTTCAAGAGATGCTCACGGAGGATCCGTGGCCTCTACCTCTAAGAAGGGATCTGCTTCAGCAGGGACCTTGTATGTTCCAAGACTTACCGCGACTGCGTTTGACGGCATGGCGGTTGAACGCTGGATTCTAAAAGAAAAGGGCATTCAAGAGGAAGTTATTCCTACCTTGATTAAGGCTAGGAAGGAAGTGACCGCACAACATTATCACCGCATTTGGAGAAAATATGTTGCGTGGTGTGAAGCCAAGAAGGCTCCAACGGAAGAATTTCAATTGGGTCGATTCTTACATTTCCTGCAGGCAGGATTGTCTATGGGCCTAAAATTGGGGTCTATTAAAGTTCAAATTTCGGCTTTATCAATCTTCTTCCAGAAGGAATTGGCTTCAGTGCCTGAAGTACAAACTTTTGTCAAGGGTGTACTACATATACAGCCCCCGATTGTGCCCCCAGTGGCACCGTGGGATCTAAACGTAGTTTTGGATTTGCTCAAATCTCTTTGGTTTGAGCCTCTCAAATCTGTAGATTTGAAGTATCTTACATGGAAAGTAACCATGCTACTGGCCCTGGCTTCAGCCAGGAGAGTTTCAGAGTTGGCGGCTTTATCGTACAAAAGCCCATATCTGATTTTCCATTCGGACAGGGCAGAACTGCGGACACGTCCTCATTTTCTCCCTAAGGTGGTTTCGGCTTTTCACTTGAACCAGCCTATTGTGGTGCCTGCGGCTACTAGCGACTTGGAGGACTCCAAGTTACTGGACGTTGTCAGAGCATTAAAAATATATATATTTCAAGGACAGCTGGAGTCAGAAAATCTGACTCGTTGTTTATATTGTATGCACCCAACAAGATGGGTGCTCCTGCGTCTAAGCAGACGATTGCGCGTTGGATCTGTAGCACAATCCAACTTGCACATTCTGTGGCAGGCCTGCCACAGCCTAAATCTGTAAAGGCCCACTCCACAAGGAAGGTGGGCTCATCTTGGGCGGCTGCCCGAGGGGTCTCGGCATTGCAACTTTGCCGAGCAGCTACGTGGTCAGGGGAGAACACGTTTGTAAAATTTTACAAATTTGATACTCTGGCTAAGGAGGACCTGGAGTTCTCTCATTCGGTGCTGCAGAGTCATCCGCACTCTCCCGCCCGTTTGGGAGCTTTGGTATAATCCCCATGATCCTGACGGAGTCCCCAGCATCCACTAGGACGTTAGAGAAAATAAGAATTTACTTACCGATAATTCTATTTCTCATAGTCCGTAGTGGATGCTGGGCGCCCATCCCAAGTGCGGATTGTCTGCAATATTTGTACATAGTTGTTGTTACAAAAATCGGGTTATTATTATTGTTGTGAGCCATCTTTTCAGAGGCTACTTCGTTTGTTATCATACTGTTAACTGGGTTCAGATCACAAGTTGTACGGTGTGATTGGTGTGGCTGGTATGAGTCTTACCCGGGATTCAAGATCCTTCCTTATTGTGTACGCTCGTCCGGGCACAGTACCTAACTGAGGCTTGGAGGAGGGTCATAGGGGGAGGAGCCAGTACACACCATGTGATCCTAAAAGCTTTCTTTAGATGTGCCCTGTCTCCTGCGGAGCCGCTATTCCCCATGGTCCTGACGGAGTCCCCAGCATCCACTACGGACTATGAGAAATAGAATTATCGGTAAGTAAATTCTTATTTTTTTCCTCTAAATGTCCGTCTCCCTGGGCACATTTCCTGTAACTGAGGTCTGGAGGAGGGGCATAGAGGGAGGAGCCAGTTCACACCCATTCAAAGTCTTATAGTGTGCCCATGTCTCCTGTGGATCCCGTCTGTACCCCATGGTTCTTGAAGCATCCCCAGCATCCTCAACGGACTAAGGCCCTCATTCCGAGTTGTTCGCTCGGTAAATTTCTTCGCATCGCAGCGATTTTCCGCTTAGTGCGCATGCGCAATGTCCGCAGTGCGACTGCGCCAAGTAAATTTGCTATGTAGTTAGGAATTTTACTCACGGCTTTTGCTTCGTTCTGGTGATTGTAATGTGATTGACAGGAAGTGGGTGTTACTGGGCGGAAACTGGCCGTTTTATGGGTGTGTGCGAAGAAACGCTACCGTTTCCGGAAAAAACGCAGGAGTGGCCGGAGAAACGGGGGAGTGTCTGAGCGAACGCTGGGTGTGTTTGTGACGCCAAACCAGGAACGACAAGCACTGAACTGATCGCAAATGCAGAGTAAGTCTGAAGCTACTCAGAAACTGCTAAGAGGTGTGTAATCGCAATATTGCGAATACGTCGTTCGCAATTTTAAGAAGCTAAGATTCACTCCCAGTAGGCGGCGGCTTAGCGTGAGTAAATCTGCTAAAATCAGCTTGCGAGCGAACAACTCGGAACGACCCCCTAAGAGAAAAGGATTTATCCGTAGGTATTAAAATCCTATTTTCACACACCGGGGGTCATTCCGAGTTGATCGCTAGCTGCCGTTGTACACTGCGTAGCGATCAGTGTAAAAAATGGCTATTTTGCGTATGCAACTCAATGCGCATGCGCGTCGTACGGGTACAAAGTGCTTTGTGGTTTTGCAAAGCTTCTTACGATGGTTCCAATCACACAGCCGATCGCAGGAAGATTGACATGAAGTGTGCGTTTCTGGGTGTCAACTGACCGTTTTCAGGGAGTGTTTTGGAAAATGCAGGCTTGCCTGTAAAAACGCAGACGTGGCTGGGCATACGCTGGGCGGGTGTGTGACGTCAAAAGCCGTCCCTCGTTCGTTAGAATCAATGCACACGATAGGTAACTACAGGGCTGGTCTTGTTGTGCACAAAATGTTTTTGCAGACGCTCTGCTGCACAAGCGTTCGCACTCCTGCAAAGCTAAAATACACTCCCCAGTGGGCGGCAACTACACGTTTGCACGGCTGCTAAAAACTGCTAGCGAACTATCAACTCTGAATGACCCCCATTGTTCTTAAATTTCTTTGTTATATTGTTAGAAAGTACTTGCGAGTTGGTTTGGTTATTGCTAATCTATTACTAATTGGCAAAACATATTTAAACCAATAACTGCCGTGTGTTTGTGCTGCTGCTCTGTTGCTTAGTTTAGCCAGGCTTTGGCCTATGTTGATGAACAGTATTGTGAGGTAGTCAAAATTGACTGGAAATGACTGAAAATTAGTGTTATTGAGGTTAATAATACTGTAGGAACAAAAAAGCCCAAATTATGTGATTTTTAGTTTTTCCCCCCCTCTAACATCCATAAGGGATACTGGGGTTTACTTAGTACATTGGGGTCCAAAGGAGCCGGTGCAATTTAAATCTTCAAACAGGATGTGCTGGCTCCTCCCCTTTATGCCACCTCCTACAGCCAGTTTAGAAAAATGTGCCCTCAGGAGAGGATGTACACTCTGGAGCTCCAGGGTTTTTTGTTCAATTTGTTTTAAACTTTTAGCCGATCCCCGCTGACAGGACATCAGTCCTGAAGGGCGGTGTACCGCATGGCATTGTGCTATATCGCACACGCCCGCAACACCCCTAAGAGCAACCTGGACTACAGCATAATGGACTCTTTGGGGCCAATATAATTGTTTTTCCTTGCGGCTACCACCAGAGGCTCAAAACTGAGCAATTCAATTGTTGCTCAGTACCCGCTGGGCTTGAATTTTTTTTTTTTTTTCTTTCAGTGTTCTGAGGTATGAGGGAAAAATGTAGAAAACGGAAGTTTGGACGCCCAAAGCAGGAAGTTTAGGCGACTAAACCCAGTCTGTTTGGATGCGATGTGCATAAGCGCCCAAACACAATTGAATAGTGACAATTTTTTGGGGTGTCTAAAAGTCCTGTTTAGACTCCCAAAACGATCGAATTGGCCCCTTTTTATCTGTATATTTTGACTTTCTACTGAAACAAAATTGGTTCAGCTGGCTTTTTTTTTTCTTTGGAACATTTAATAAAAGTAGTAATATTTACTTTACTTTCATTGATATATAGTGGTTAGTGGCTGGCACTTATATTTTGGATGCAGTCAGGATACTGACCGTCAATGCCATCCTGTATATTTATATGGTATATTGGTGTAGCTGGTTGTTTGACACCCTGCTGGGAGCTGTAGCTCTAAAACAGAAGGACAGATCATGCCCAAAACTGCCCTAAACCCTGTTTAGCAAACAAGCTGCTCTGTTTGTTTGTATGTTTTGGTTTTTGTTTTTTTGTTTTTTTCTAAAGACGTGAATAAACAATAAAATGTATATTTAAAAAAAAAACATGTAAAAAAAACTAAAAATATATAAATAAATGTACTGTACTAATTAAACAGACATGAACTTGGAGACTATTGAACAGTGACAAGCAGAGCATTATGGTTTCTTTCTTAGATAATTGGCCCTCTCAGAATGGGCCCCCACTAAGAACTCCACCAATCACTGGAGCTCTTCTTCTGAACCTCAAATACTGTCCCTTCTTTAAAGCTACTGGTATCTTCATCCCTAACAAAATCTGCAATAGCCACATAATGGGAATTTTGGGTACCTCAAAGTGGGGCAGGAGATAATGAGTTATGTATCTGCCTTAGTGCCTCTACCTTTTGGAACAAAGCTATTTTTTACTTTTGATATCATCACCGCTTGATTAAGAAAGGTACGGTTTGGCTTCTGGTGGGATCAGTATTGGTATGTTTGCCATATAATAATTTTCCTTTTGGTGCGTTGCTATGGCCTCATTCGCTTCATTGGAAGCAAACACTTTCTTAGGAGGATGGGGTTTTCTTGGTGGAACTACAAACCTCTGGGGTGGGTGTCTCATAGCCTTCGATTCATTGTTGGCAGTCCTCACAGGAATTGGCAGTGCTTTAGATGGTGGCTACCTAGGAATATTGTTGTCTTGTTTATACTGATGTGTTGTATCTGGTTTATCATGGGGTCTGCCAGCAGTCCCGAGACAATTTGCAGTGTACATTGGTGCATCATTCACTCCACTGCTTGCACAATACTCCTGTTCTTTGGCTTTATCTAAAGATTTGGCAGCCAGTTTGAGTCTGTTTCTCAAGTTTAAAATATCGACCTTTTCTTCAGTACTGTTCTCACATCACATCTTCCGTGAAAATGGAAAAGGGTACAATAGTACATAACCATTTTTACACAATTGATTTAAAAACATAAACATGCATAAAGACTGAGAACCGAAAACATGTATTAGCCAGAATCTGTTCCTACCAGATGTTAAAGTGAAATATGTGTTGCACAGATACTATGAGGATGACCAGGGTTTAATCAAAGTCCTGTAGTGGTTATCTGTAGGTGTCATGGTGCCTAGCTTCCAACTGTAAACAGCACTTCAACCTCCAACCTCCAATGCATTTTATCCCCAGTGTGGGAGAGTTGAGAGCTAACCATGGGCTTGATTCAGATGTGGACACTGGTGCGATATCTGCTGCTTCCATGTACAGTAAGCAGCAGCAATAGCACTAATATGTTAATGCAGCGATAGGTGAGCATCTCTACTTTGCGCTACATGTCGCACCTCTGTCCACATCTGAATTGGGGCCTGTTCAACCAATACCCAGACATATGCTTATCGGGTATTCTGTGGTGGTACGTCTGCTTGCGTCCCACAAGCTGTGTGTGACGTCACTTTAGAATTGTGATCACTTGAGTCCTTGTTTTTGGTGTCTAGTCAATAACTTTACCAAATATGAAAAAAAACCTTCAATTTAAAAAGCACTTTAGCACCTAAAGGTCTCCATAAGGACTTGTGCTAATGTTTTCATATAATTGAATTTAATGTCTAGCCCAGTGGGTGCACTAGAGTATCAGATTTTTTTTTTCACGGCACCCCTAGGCAAAAAGTTTATTTTTGAGAAATTTAGAAAGAAATATTGAATTAAGTAAATTGTGTTTTTATACGTAATTCTTAGGCACAGTTATGTGATGAGGGACAGGATTTGCTTCTGTTTGTCCACATAGTTTGATTGGCAGCCACCAGAACTGGTTTTGCTTATTACATTGACCACAAATACTTTGAATTGGTCCTGGACCACCAACCCAGGGCAACCCTGCAAGAACCTTGTGGCACCCTAGATTGCCACGGCACACAGTTTGAGAACAATTGGTCTAGCCAGTTCACTGGCAAAGTCTTTGAACCTCGAAATTGCCCCTTACCAACTTAAGAAGACCAAATGTATTTACTGTATGTGCAAGAAGTTAGTCTGGTATAGCTATAAAATGTTCTGGTAAAGCGTGGGTGGGTGGAACCTGCTAAATATTTCTAAGATGTTTACTCATTCTTACTTTTAATGGCCTTTATGTTCCAATATAACACTTCCCACACTCAATAAAATTACAGTCTTTGACTTGCAGGTAATAAGTTCTATGTTTATATACATTAATATTGACTTCCATAATTTTCTTAGTGCCTTCCTTTTTATTTTCGTGCATCAACAGTGTCCCACATATGTAAGACCCTTTAGGTACCACTTTGCATGTAGTGGGAGGTGATATTGCATTAACAAATTTTGTGTTTAAATTTGAAGCTTTAAAATGTTTTTTTTTTTTTTTTTTTGTAACGTTTTCCCTCTAAAACAATGCTGATAATTAAAATGTTGAAATGTAAGCAAAATTGAAATAGCTGTGTTTTCTTTTGCTGTAGGGATAATCAATGTACTTTTACCTTGTTGGGGAAAACAATATCGGTACCATTCTGACATGAGGAGTTATCCAATTAGCTGCAGCTAATGGATTTTCCTGGGGCTATCCAATTAGCCCCATCAGCCGCCACTTATAAGGGATTTTGCTTTACGTGTCTGAGGCATGCAAAGCAGAATCCCCAATAAGCAGCCCCAGGAGACCCATTTTCTTCCGATAACACATGGGTACAGGAACTTATCGCACAGTAAAAATGGTCTGTAATTGGATAGCCCTAAAAAGCCTGTTTTTACTGTGTGGTAAAACACTGCATGTAATAGGATACCGCTCTTAGGTTTTTTTAATTGGCCTTTCGGGGAAAGCTTTTAGCTGGTTGTTATGACAACTTCTTGGATCTGCAGTATATGGAATCCTGGTAGAGCTTAAATTTAATAGTACACCTTTCAATATATATATTTAGGTCTAAGTAATTAATAAAAATAAAAGATTAATAATCTTTCTTTTTAAAATTGTTTAAAATCTTTTAAATGAATACAATTTAATTTATATACCTATTGCAGGATATCAGGTTCACCTCATATGGGTTATTGGTCCAAATCTGCTGTGACTCCCAGTAACCATTTAAAAATATTTATATAACTTGGGGCAAACTTAGTTCCCATCGCAGTACTTTTCTTTTGTAGGTGAAAGTATTCCTTAAAATGAAAAGAACTATTACAAAGAATAAAATAATGATAGCCTTTAAAAAAAATATATATATATATCACTAGTCCGTTCATTATGGTATAAAAATTGTGTCATGACCTCTACCATGTTGTATCCTCAATTATGACATCTGCCTTTACTAAAAGTCAGCTCTCTTCCCATTTAATTTCTTTCAAGAGAGTAATTACATCACTGGTATCTTTAAGATGGGATTTATTGGGTGTAATGCCTAATGCTGCTGGTCATGACTGTCCGCAGCATTCCGACTTTTAGAATGCCTACAGGGGATGGGGTAGTTAATTTACCCTAACCCACCTGGGGTGGCCGCTAGGGGTAAGTCACTGGGGGTGCTGCGGCCCAACGCATATATCTGAAGACTGACACGTGTGTAGTAGTATGATATGTCATGTACGGAAAGATCCACATGAAGCACATCCTACCTGTGGGCAAACCATCTGGGGTGCATTGCGGAGGTACAGTACATAGTTATAGCATACAGTGTGTGTGTTGGTGGGGGGGGGAGAACATGGCAGTATCAGCAGGGGGCAAAAACAATCCAGCACACTTAAAAACATAAGTGAACAAAAGGTTCTTAAAACTACAGATCAAGATTATGACAAATGTGTGTATGGGGGAAGGAAAGTAAACTAACAGTGAAGTAGAAATAGTCTGTAATGAACCCATGAAGGCGGTGGGGAAGTGACGATAGCTGGATCTCTTCAGCCTTCTCATTAACACCAGCAAGGAGCAGGTCCTTGGGTAGGGCAGTGTTAGAGGCTAGAACCAAGTTGGAGAAAGGACCTCTTGACGTGAAAGGTAGGAGCAAGGTCAGCGGGATAGTTCTTCTACTATCCACGCCACCAACTACTCCCTTTAGTAACCCGGTGGCGTGCGAAGCGAGCCCGCAAGGGTACATTTCGGGTACCTTGTTCAGGCATGGCTCCTCCCCCGGTGACATTGCTCCTCCCCTGGTGACGTCAGAGGTCCTTTTTCCAACTTGGTTTCAGCTGTAACCCATGGAGCAGGGTGATGGTGACTGGGGAGCAGAAGATGGGAGCTCTGTGAGCATGAGACCATCCTCTGGCCCCCACCAGAATGTGTAAGGTCCCCTCTTAATTTTACGTGTTCTCATCCAGTTGCCGTCTGATTTCATAAGTACAATCCCGCCCCTCTTATCAGCAGGCCTAATGATCCATTCTTTATTCTCCTTTTAAGTCTTTCAAGTCATTCCTTTCCTGTTTTGTAAGATTTTGTGGCCATTTCTTATTGATTTTACCAAATACTCCCCTATCCTCCTGAATTAAATCATTTTAATGTATCATTTTTAACCCACCTTTATAAAAATAGTTATGGGGAGTACACACTTGGCTAATTGATCAGCCGTTTGGACGACCCACCGACTGATTTGGTAAGTAAGTACCTGTGCTTACACACCCACCAATCAGCCGACCGATATGTCTGGCCAGAGGAAGCATCATGTTGATATCATTTAACAGTTTCCTGTGACCAGCATGTGGGTCTGTCAGTTGGTTGTGTATGCGCAGGCAGATGTACAGTAAATGATATATCACAGCTGCCATTCTGCACAGCCGACGCAATTTGTCTGTAAATTATGTCATTCACAGACATATCAGGTGTACACACGAGGCGACAGCCAGGATTATATACGAATGACCTATTGTCCAGTGTGAACCCAGCATTGGGTTTCTTACAGTGTCTATTCACTGGTGCTTGTAGTTCTACATGAAAAGTTATGTACTTGACACTTGCCCAAATTATTTTTAAATCAGCCTAATAAAGGAGAATTTTCCTCATGGATTATCCTTTTTCTCTGCTTTCCTCCTGGTTTAGAGCCTGAGATGTCCGATTCCGCAAGAAACAAGGTGGTGACTGGAATTGTGGGAATTGTTCTGGGAACAGTGTTCATCGTTGTTGGTCTGGTTATGTACATACGAGGTCGGAAAGGTAATTATTATTATTATATCTTATTTATATAGAGCTTCAAGGTATTTACAGTGTGGTACAGGGGTAAAAAATATAAATTAATATCAATACATACTGAAGGATAACTATAGGAAAATGATAAAATCAAGCGCAGAGTGGTGTAACGTGGGGGGAAAGTAGAGGGTGAGGGTGCAGCGACTCATTATGGTTAGCGAGAACAAGTAATGTACAGTCACTTCATGAAGAAATTTGAAGCAGATCATAATCGGAGACCAGAGCCATTGGTGGAGGATGGGAGACTGAACCAGAGGCGCAGCGGTGACAGGGATAGTGCTAGATGAGACCCTGGCCCATGTGGGAGGGAGTAAAACCAGGAGGGGTAAACTGGGAAAAAGTAGGTGGGAGGCCAGACAGGTAGAGTAAGGCGTTATGAGGAGAACTGATAGGTTTTTATGAAGCAGTTGGTCCCCAGGGCTCATTTGAATGTATAGATACTGGAAAAGAGTATGATAGGGAGAGGTAGTCGGTTCCAGACCAGTTGGGCAGCACGCAAGATATCTTGATCAGTCATTGGAAAAGCAAAGGCATTAGCATAAAGACGCAGTAACAGCTGCAACAAAATACACTATTGCAACTGTGTCCATCTCTGAAACCATTCCAATAAGAGGTGCTACTATGCTGAGACTTGTAGTGCTATGCAGTAATAAGAAGGTGCACACTAAGCATTAGGACCACAGATAGTCAGAAAAATGTAATTTACTCTGCAAATAATTTGGAGAGGAGTGAGGCCAACGCAGAGCGTCAGCATAGCGCGAACTATGTATTTAAAATTTAAATTAGGAACATTTAGGATATGACTCCTGTTTTAGATAATTCAATTATTTTATTGTATTTATTTTTTTTCAGCCCAAACTTCATTCCGTGGACCACAGACCGAACGTAAGTTTTTGTGTATTTGTTTCTGTTTGTATAAAAAAAACGCTGTGAATAAAAGAAAAAAAACTTATTTTTTTTATAATTTTTTGCCAGTGGTTATGCAGAATAGGTAAAAACATTGGGTTCAGTATGAATTGCAGATAGACGGGGTGCCGGATGTCAGTATGGCAACAGCGGCATCCCGTCCATAATAATCCCGACAGGCCACCAGGAAGCCCCCTAACCCTCCTCTTCTTCCCCCTACCCTAACCCTTCCCTTCCCCGCTGCCTAAACCTAACCCTTCCCGCTTGGTGCCTATTCCTCCCTTCCCCGCTGCTTAAACCTAACCCTCCCTGCTTGATGACTAACCCTAACCTCCCCTTCTATGTGCCTAACCCTAATCCTAACCCTCCTGGCCCTGCTATAACCCTAACCCCCCTTCTCCGGCCTAAACCTAACCTCCTCCACCCCTCCTCCCCCCGCGCAGCAGGACGTCTGCGCGTCTTGGTGTGAGGACAATTGGGATACCGGCTGTCGGTAATATGACAAATGAAGAGAAGCTATAGGACACGAGGACATGCACTGAGGCTGGAGGGGGGAGAGGTTCAGGGGAAATTTGTAGAAAAATTGTTTCACAGAAAGGGTAGTGGACAAGTGGAATAGCCTCCCATCAGAGGTGGTAGAGGCTAAGACAGTAGAGCAATTTAAACATGCATGGGATAGACATAAGGATATCCTTACAAAGAAATAAGGATCAAATAAGGTTGGAGATAAAAATAATGTAAAAAAAAAAAAAGGGGGCAGACTAGATGGGCCAAGTGGTTCTTATCTGCCGACAAATTCTATGTTTCTATGGTATCTCGAGTGGCGTCGTATCTAGACGCCAGCATTGCGTCCTACTTCAGGATCCCGGCGTTTATATATCGACTGCCAATATCCCGTCTGTCGGGAAGCCGCTTCCCAAAACATCTAGTAAAAATAAAATATCAAATTCTACTTATGCATTTACTGAATCCTCAGTTACTGATTTGTTTGTTTTTTATAATAAATGAAAATGTGTCCACTCTTAATATGTGGTATAACTACTTTTGCATCTGGAATGTGACCTATTACTCTGTCTGATGAAACTTATTTCCTAATTAGCTGAAGGGTAAATCTCGCGCAGAAATCGGTATGCATGATTATCATGTCTGTACCCAACCCCAAGGGGGTCATGGGAATGTCTGAATCCAAAACACTAGATGTTCGCCATTGTCTATAAAATAGCGGTTTTTCAGTATGCTGTCCCTTTGCTGGAATATGTTCTATATGTATGACTATATATGATATATATATATATATATATATATATATATATATATATATATATATATATATATGCGTTTAAAAAAATAAGCAGTGAATAATGCAAGAGCCTAAAGATTTTGTTTTTGTTCATTTAGATTTCATAGGCACTTAACCCGGAGAACGTCTGGATTTAAAGAAATTCCAACTTTAGCTGATTTTTATTTATTTTTTCTTTCCTCTACTTTGCGAATTTTGAATCATCTACTTTTGGAGACAGCACTGACCTAGTGATTCTCTCCTGGAACACAGCTGTTGCTACAATACCGAGAGCTGCAAATTGTGCACTGTAAATCATTTCTGCGCTACTAACTAGAAGTAAAATGATATAGATCTATCCCCCTTGATATCTATTATACATAATTTGGAAACTTGACATTACCAGGGATCTTGTATTAAAAAATTATTCTTATGAAGTATCTTAATAAAATTGTGCTAGTGGGAATGGGGGCGTAAGTGTCAATCTTCTGCCCCCGTCACGGTGTTAATTGATAATTGTATTAATACCAAATCTAATAACAGTGTTATAATGGGCATCCCCTATATAATCTCTGTGTAGATTAATTGATTGCTTGGTACTTTTATCTCTCATTTTATCTCTCCACATTTTGATGAATCTCCCCATCCTTCCTACACAGAAACCTCTAACAGGCACTCCCACTGGCCTGTAGTCACTGTGCTAGGCTTCGTCCTGGCACATGAGGCTCCATATATCTGTGTGCATAGTGTAGGTTCCACAAGAATGACCAGTTGGAGGTACAGGTGGTGGTTTGTAGACAAGAAAGAAAAATTAATGTTAGTAGTGCTACAGGGCCGGGATAAGGTTTGTGGGGTCCCCAGGGGAACTACATTGTCAATATGATATGCTGGTGATGTTATTAACGAGTAATGTGCAAATACTCACAGTCCCACAACTGTATTAAAGGTTATACCATAGTGCCGCCTCTATGGTCATGTGTGGGTGCCCCTGGGCAATTGCCCCAGCCGTTCTGTCATTCCGGCACTGATGTTCCCTCGCATATCTCATAAGCAAGGATGCTTTATGTGATAATGCTTTCCTGAGACTTCTGCCAAGTACATTACATTGTTACTGGCTATGTCAGGCCTATCATGTAGGTAGATGCTAACCTGTCATCATTCTAGACTTTAAAAGCAGAATATAGGAGGTCCAACTCCCAATATATTCAAACCACTTCCACATTTGGCCAAGTCCTGGTCCTCCTACACCATGTCTGTTTAGTTGAGACCATGGTTCTTTTCCACCAGGTCATTAACCTGTTACTGAGACATTCGCAACTGTTGGCAAGTCTGGGGATACAGCCACCAAAGAATCATGGCTAATTCCTTTTTTGCTTTTGATGAAATACTTATTATTGTAAACATACAACTTCTGCTGTCTCACCACAGGCCACACGCTTACCCCAGGCTGGAAGCTGCCAGCCCCCTCCAGTCATTTACATGTATCTGTTAGGGCCAGTTCTCAGAAGTGACCTTGTTTCAGCTAATTATCATAGCGGCTTATTAAACAAAATAGGTTTCGGTGTTATCTGCAGAGTGATTCTTAATGGGGGTACTCACGGAGAGATCCATGCTTAAAATCTAAGCAATCTGACTGGATTGCTTAGATTTTAAGCATAGATCACTCGTATGTACCCCCTACAGCGATAGCTATCGCAGGCCAATCTAGAGGGTCGCTCATTTCACCCGCTGGATGAAATGAGCGCCCCCCCATTTCCCCCTGTATGCTCAGCACACATCGCGCTGTGCTGAACGGCGGGAGAGGTGTGCTGAGCGGTTCGCTCAGCACACTTCTCTCCCGTGTATAGGGCCCCTTGGTCCTGTCAGCCATGTTGTGTACTGAGAATATTTAGACCATTTGTTCACTAGGAGCTAGTGACCCCATTGAGGCATCAGGGGGTAAATGTACTAAGATGGGCGTTCTACTTAAAATGGGATGATGCCCATAGCAACCAATCAGATTCTACTTTATATTTATCTAGCACCTTCTGGAAGATAATACCTGGAATCTGATTGGTTGCTATGGGAAACATCCCATCTAGCACCTTCTGGAAGATAATATCTGGAATCTGATTGGTTGCTATGGGAAACATCCCATCTTAAATACAGCTCCCATCTTAGTAAATTTACCCCCAGGTGTCTTGTGCCTCAATGATGTCACTATTTCACAGTAGATGTATAGGCTGCATTCTCAGGAACATTGGTGAAATCCATAAACAATGGCTGCTTTCACTGTGATTTACATACAAACAAGACTTTTAAGATGTGTATATTGCTTTTGTGTTTAACTCCTACACTGCAAGATATGTTAGATGCCCAAAGTTGGGTACACAGGGCAAGATATCAGCAGTTCGATGGAATTGCCGATATAACGCTAGCGGGTCGGTGGGTGTGTATACCTGATTTGTCCGTGAACGATGTCATTCACAGACAAATGCAAATGCCTGCCCAGCTGTAATGTGAAGACCGGCATATCGACAGCCGATTGGTAAATGTGTATGCTTACCTAATCAGCCGCTCAGTCGACGTGACGGTGGGGCAGGGAACAAGTGGCTCCAGTGTGCACCCAGCCTAATACTGGGTACACTAGCCGATGTGTGTACCCAGCGATATTGGCAGTGGCGCGGTGTCTGCATCGGCAAGTGCATAACACAGGGCCAGATTAACAATGGGGCGGATGGAGATACAGCTCCAGGCCCCAGATAAAAAAAGGCCCATCACCACGACAGTATAAAGTTGATTAACTACCCATCTGATCACATGGTAGCCATAAAGGATAAGAATTAAAATAATATTTTTTATTTCCTCACAGTGATGCTGTTTTTCTACTTTTACATATTTTGGGAGACATTGGGGCTTCTTGTGTAGAGAGTGTACATCCCTGTATGTCACTGGCCACACCCACATAACATTAGCCACACCTCCTCAACTTCTCACAATAGGCCCTTTGATAATTTTCAGCCCCAGTGGACCTTAATCCGGCCCTGCATACACACTTGCCGATGGCGGGGAGTGTGCGACGGTGGGGGAGCAGGGGCCGCTTAATAGCCCTCATTAACGAGGTCCTGGCTTGTCTGTACTGTTCAGACGAGGGAGGAGGTCATTAACGATGCACGGGAGCGCGTATAGTTAATGACATTGAGTGTACACACTAGACGAGATGGTACAAATTTCACTCAGATTGGCCCTTCTGAGCAATATCTTATTTTCTCATCTAGTGCGTATGGGGATTAACTCATGATTACGTGTGGATCACGTCTAGTAGAGTGGTGTATCACTAAACTGCTGCAATACATCTGCAAGTACTTACAGTGTGCACTGAATCAGCGTGAGCCTCTCCCTTATTTATCTGGTATGTTCACACTAAACAAGTTGAAAATAAGACAAGTCATCTCTAGTTGGTCTGGTCCCATATTAATGGTTGAAATAATCTGCCCACAATCCACACGTGCTACTTCTTTCAGGTATAAATTTTAGGAAGACAAATGCTCTGTGTTTAGAAGCCTGGTCACGATAGGGACTGAAGTCTCCTAACAATCTTTGTAAGAAATGCCAATAACTTTGTGCTTTATTTAAATTGATTCTACAGTATATGATGTTACGTAGAATAGAGCTGAAAGTGATTGATAATCAATAAGTGAATAAATCTGCCTGTATGTTTTGGAGCCATTACATAATGTCTGTTTCTTATAATAAACCTGGTCCTTGAGTTATTGATTCCGTATGATATTCTTTCATGCACTGTCTTTATTGCCCTTATGTGCACAAATTAACAAGCCAGCCGTCTTCTGGGGAATGCATCGGCTGCAGCCCGTAGAAACTGGTAAGGGCTGCAATGATAGAAGGGAGTGGCTTCTCATGAGAAGTGCTCTATGCTAATACAGTCCAGACTGGCAGTCCCAATAATACACCTCTCCCTGGGACTGCCTGTCTGACTGTGATTAGCAGGAAGCGCTTCCAATGGGTAGTCACTGCTAGGCAATCCTTGTGGGTGTCAGATTTTACTGGGGATGGAGGGGGGGGGGGGGGGGGGATAGTTGCAGCCAATAGTTAAAATACACCACTGCTCACGACCTCTGTTCAGCCAACTACAGGCAGGGAATGGAGATTGTATGTATCTTTCTATACATTGTACATTATAAAGGCACTCTGACTATTGGACATCACGTCTCCCCTCATGCATATCGGCTGCACTATCATACACTCCATGGGCAGCTTCACACGTTCCTTAAGTTTAGAAAATATACAGGGAGAGATTAACTAATTAGCCCCAAAGTGATTTCAGACAGTCAAAATGGCCAGCTATAGCGATTAATGACCGATGGTTATTATCGCGGTATCCAATCAGAGGCTGTTTTGATTTGCCCAAAGTGGACTTGCGTGCCTGAGGCACCCCGAAGCATAATCCCCAATAAGTGTCGGCATATGGGAGGAGCGCGTTGCATCTGGGATAATAGGCTAGCCCCTGGCAAAGGCCCGCCGCTAAATAATACCCCCCACAGAATGTGACGGCGGATAAGAACCAACTGGTCCATCTGCCCCTTTTTTTTTTTTTTTATCCTTCAGGTAACCTCAACCCCATTTGATCCTCGGTACTTTGGAAGGATATCCTCATGCCTATCCCAAACATGTTTACATTGTTTTACTGTCTTAGCCTTTACCACCTCTGACGGGAGGCTATTCCACTGTAGTGAGGAGTTATTCCAGTAAGATGTATTAACCAGAATAATAACTTTATTTCTCTATCGTCCTAGTGGATGCTGGGGTTCCTGAAAGGACCATGGGGAATAGCGGCTCCGCAGGAGACAGGGCACAAAAAGTAAAGCTTTTAACCATGTGGTGTGTACTGGCTCCTCCCCCTATGACCCTCCTCCAAGCCTCAGTTAGGTTTTTGTGCCCGGCCGAGAAGGGTGCAATCTAGGTGGCTCTCCTAAAGAGCTGCTTAGAAAAAGTTTAGCTAGGTTTTTTTATTTTACAGTGAGTCCTGCTGGCAACAGGATCACTGCAGCGAGGGACTTAGGGGAGAAGGAGTCAACTCACCTGCGTGCAGGATGGATTGGCTTCTTGGCTACTGGACATCAAGCTCCAGAGGGACGATCACAGGTACAGCCTGGATGGGTCACCGGAGCCGCGCCGCCGGCCCCCTTGCAGATGCTGAAGACAGAAGATGGTCCAGAATCGGCGGCAGAAGACTCCTCAGTCTTCTTAAGGTAGCGCACAGCACTGCAGCTGTGCGCCATTGCTCTCAGCACACTTGACACGGCAGTCACTGAGGGTGCAGGGCGCTGGGGGGGGGCGCCCTGGGCAGCAATGAGAAACCTTTTTTAGGCATAAAATACCTCACATATAGCCTCCGGGGGCTATATGGAGATATTTAACCCCTGCCTGAATCCATTGAAGAGCGGGAGACGAGCCCGCCGAAAAAGGGGCGGGGCCTATCTCCTCAGCACACGGCGCCATTTTCCTCTCACAGCTCCGCTGGTCAGGAAGGCTCCCAGTCTCTCCCCTGCACTGCACTACAGAAACAGGGTAAAACAAGAGAGGGGGGGCAAAATTGTGGCATTATATATATATTTAAAGCAGCTATATAGGGAGCACTTATTATAAGGCTATCCCTGTCATATATAGCGCTTTTGGTGTGTGCTGGCAAACTCTCCCTCTGTCTCCCCAAAGGGCTAGTGGGGTCCTGTCTTCGTTTAGAGCATTCCCTGTGTGTCTGCTGTGTGTCGGTACGTGTGTGTCGACATGTATGAGGACGATATTGGTGTGGAGGCGGAGCAATTGCCAAATATGGGGATGTCACCCCCTAGGGAGTCGACACCAGAATGGATGGCTTTATTTATGGAATTACGTGATAGTGTCAACACGCTGAAGCAGTCGTTTGACGACATGAGACGACCGGACAACCAATTAGTACCTGTCCAGGCGCCTCAAACACCGTCAGGGGCTGTAAAACGCCCGTTACCTCAGTCGGTCGACACAGACCCAGACACAGGCACTGATTCCAGTGGCGACGGTGACGAATCAACCGTATTTTCCAGTAGGGCCACACGGTATATGATTTTGGCAATGAAGGAGGCGTTACATATTTCTGATACTACAAGTACCACAAAACAGGGTATTATGTGGGGTGTGAAAAAACTACCTATAGTTTTTCCTGAATCAGATGAATTAAATGAGGTGTGTGATGAAGCGTGGGTTGCCCCCGATAAAAAAACTGATAATTTCAAAGAAGTTATTGGCTTTATACCCTTTCCCGCCAGAGGTTAGGGCGCGCTGGGAAACACCCCCTAGGGTGGACAAGGCGCTCACACGCTTATCAAAACAAGTGGCGTTACCCTCTCCTGAGACGGCCGCACTTAAAGATCCAGCAGATAGGAGGATGGAAAATATCCAAAAAAGTATATACACTCATACAGGTGTTATACTACGACCAGCTATAGCGACTGCCTGGATGTGCAGTGCTGGGGTAGCTTGGTCAGAGTCCCTGATTGAAAATATTGATACCCTGGATAGGGACAATGTTTTACTGTCTTTAGAGCAGATAAAGGATGCATTTCTTTATATGCGTGATGCACAGAGGGATATTTGCACACTGGCATCACGGGTAAGTGCTATGTCCATTTCGGCCAGAAGAAGTTCATGGACGCGACAGTGGTCAGGTGATGCGGACTCAAAACGCCATATGGAAGTTTTGCCGTATAAAGGGGAGGAGTTATTTGGTGTCGGTCTATCGGATCTGGTGGCCACGGCTACAGCCGGGAAATCCACCTTTTTACCTCAAGTCACTCCCCAACAGAAAAAGACACTGACTTTTCAGCCGCAGCCCTTTCGTTCCTTTAAGAACAAGAGAGCAAAGGGATATTCATATCTGCCACGAGGCAGAGGAAGGGGGAAGAGACAGCAACAGGCAGCTCCTTCCCAGGAACAGAAGCCCTCCCCCGCTTCTACAAAAGCCTCAGCATGACGCTGGGGTTGCTCAAGCGGACTCGGGGGCGGTGGGGGGTCGTCTCAAGTACTTCAGCGCGCAGTGGGCTCACTCGCAAGTGGATCCCTGGATCCTGCAGATATCTCAGGGTTACAGGTTGGAACTAGAGACGTCTCCACCTCACTGTTTCCTGAAGTCTGCTTTACCAACGTCCCCCTCCGACAGGGTGACGGTCTTGGAAGCCATTCACAAGCTGTACTCTCAGCAGGTGATAGTCAAAGTACCCCTTTTACAACAGGGAAAGGGGGTATTATTCCACTCTATTTGTGGTACCGAAGCCGGACGGCTCGGTAAGACCTATTCTAAATCTGAAATCCCTGAACCTGTACATAAAAAAGTTCAAGTTCAAGATGGAGTCACTCAGAGCGGTGATAGCGAACCTGGAAGAAGGGGACTTTATGGTATCCTTGGACATCAAGGATGCGTATCTCCACGTCCCAATTTACCCCTCACACCAGGGGTACCTCAGGTTCGTCGTACAAAACTGTCACTATCAGTTTCAGACGCTGCCGTTTGGATTGTCCACGGCACCTCGGGTCTTTACCAAAGTAATGGCCGAGATGATGATTCTTCTTCGAAGAAAAGGCGTGTTAATTATCCCATACTTGGACGATCTCCTAATAAGGGCAAGGTCAAGAGAACAGCTAGAGATGGGAGTAGCACTGTCTCAAGAAGTGCTAAAACAGCACGGGTGGATTTTGAATATTCCAAAATCCCAGTTAATTCCGACAACACGTCTGCTGTTCCTAGGGATGATTCTGGACACGGTTCAGAAAAAGGTATTTCTCCCGGAGGAAAAAGCCAAGGAGTTATCCGAACTTGTCAGGAACCTCCTAAAGCCAGGAAAGGTGTCTGTACATCAATGCACAAGAGTCCTGGGAAAAATGGTGGCTTCTTACGAAGCAATTCCATTCGGCAGATTCCACGCAAGAATTTTCCAGAGGGATCTGCTCGACAAATGGTCAGGGTCGCATCTTCAGATGCACCGGCGGATAACCCTGTCTCCAAGGACAAGGGTATCTTTTCTGTGGTGGTTGCAGAGCGCTCATCTATTGGAGGGCCGCAGATTCGGCATACAGGATTGGATCCTGGTGACCACGGACGCCAGCCTGAGAGGCTGGGGAGCAGTCACACAAGGAAGGAACTTCCAGGGCGTGTGGTCGAGCCTGGAGATGTCTCTTCACATAAACATTCTGGAACTAAGAGCAATCTACAATGCTCTAAGTCAGGCAGAACCTCTGCTTCAAGGAAAACCGGTGTTGATCCAGTCGGACAACATCACGGCAGTCGCCCATGTAAACAGACAGGGCGGTACAAGAAGCAGGAGTGCAATGGCAGAAGCTGCGAGGATTCTTCGCTGGGCGGAGAATCATGTGATGGCACTGTCAGCAGTGTTCATCCCGGGAGTGGACAACTGGGAAGCAGACTTCCTCAGCAGACACGACCTTCACCCGGGAGAGTGGGGACTTCATCTAGAAGTTTTCCACATGCTTGTAACCCGTTGGGAAAGACCAATGGTGGACATGATGGCGTCTCGCCTCAACAAAAAACTGGACAGGTATTGCGCCAGGTCAAGAGACCCGCAGGCAATAGCTGTGGACGCGCTGGTAACGCCTTGGGTGTACCAGTCGGTATATGTGTTTCCTCCTCTGCCTCTCATACCAAAGGTATTGAGAATTATACGGAAAAGAGGAGTAAGAACGATACTAGTGGCTCCGGATTGGCCAAGAAGGACTTGGTACCCGGAACTTCAAGAGATGATCACGGACGATCCGTGGCCTCTACCTCTGAGAAGGGACCTGCTTCAGCAAGGTCCCTGTCTGTTTCAAGACTTACCGCGGCTGCGTTTGACGGCATGGCGGTTGAACGCCGGATCCTAAAGGGAAAAGGCATTCCGGAAGAAGTCATTCCTACTTTGATTAAAGCAAGGAAGGAAGTAACCGCGAAACATTATCACCGCATTTGGCGAAAATATGTTGCGTGGTGCGAGGATCGGAGTGCTCCGACGGAGGAATTTCAACTGGGTCGATTCCTGCATTTCCTGCAATCAGGATTGTCTATGGGTCTCAAGTTGGGATCTATTAAGGTTCAAATTTCGGCCCTGTCAATATTCTTCCAAAAAGAATTGGCCTCAGTTCCTGAAGTCCAGACTTTTGTTAAGGGTGTACTGCGTATACAGCCCCCTGTAGTGCCTCCGGTGGCACCGTGGGATCTAAACGTAGTTTTAGATTTCCTCAAATCCCATTGGTTTGAACCACTAAAAAAGGTGGATTTGAAATATCTCACATGGAAAGTGTCCATGCTACTAGCCCTGGCTTCAGCCAGGAGAGTGTCAGAACTGGCGGCTTTATCTTACAAAAGCCCATATCTAATTTTCCATTCGGATAGGGCAGAACTGCGGACGCGTCCGCATTTTCTCCCTAAGGTGGTATCAGCGTTTCACCTGAACCAGCCTATTGTAGTGCCTGCGGCTACAAGCGACTTGGAGGACTCCAAGTTGTTGGACGTTGTTAGAGCTTTAAAAATATACATTTCAAGGACGGCTGGAGTCAGAAAATCTGACTCGCTGTTTATACTGTATGCACCCAACAAGCTGGGTGCTCCTGCTTCTAAGCGTTGGATTTGTAGCACAATTCAACTTGCACATTCTGTGGCAGGCCTGCCACAGCCTAAATCTGTTAAGGCCCATTCCACAAGGAAGGTGGGCTCATCTTGGGCGGCTGCCCGAGGGGGTCTCGGCATTACAACTCTGCCGAGCAGCTACGTGGTCGGGGGAGAACACGTTTGTAAAATTCTACAAATTTGATACCCTGGCAAAAGAGGACCTGAAGTTCTCTCATTCGGTGTTGCAGAGTCATCCGCACTCTCCCGCCCGTTTGGGAGCTTTGGTATAATCCCCATGGTCCTTTCAGGAACCCCAGCATCCACTAGGACGATAGAGAAAATAAGAATTTACTTACCGATAATTCTATTTCTCGGAGTCCGTAGTGGATGCTGGGCGCCCATCCCAAGTGCGGATTATCTGCAATAATTGTACATAGTTATTGTTGCCTTCATCGGGTTATTGTTGTAGGAAGCCATCTTTCAGAGGCTCCTCTGTTATCATACTGTTAACTGGGTTTTAGATCACAAGTTGTACGGTGTGATTGGTGTGGCTGGTATGAGTCTTACCCGGGATTCAAGATCCTTCCTTATTGTGTACGCTCGTCCGGGCACAGTACCTAACTGAGGCTTGGAGGAGGGTCATAGGGGGAGGAGCCAGTACACACCACATGGTTAAAAGCTTTACTTTTTGTGCCCTGTCTCCTGCGGAGCCGCTATTCCCCATGGTCCTTTCAGGAACCCCAGCATCCACTACGGACTCCGAGAAATAGAATTATCGGTAAGTAAATTCTTATTTTTAATCAGAATTTGAGTGAGGATCTGACCTTTCTGTGATTGGGCTGGGCAATCCCTATAGTATAATAAAAATAATAATAATTTTATTTCTCTTACGTCCTAGAGGATACTGGGGTTCCATTTAGTACCATGCGGTATAGATGGGTCCACTAGGAGCCATGGGCACTTTAAGCATTTGATAGTGTGGGCTGGCTCCTCCCTCTATGCCCCTCCTATCAGACTCAGTTTAGAAAATGTGCCTGGAGGAACCGGTCATGCTTGTGAAGCTCCTGAAGAGTTTTCTGCATTTATTTTATCTGTTTGTTATTTTCAGGCAGGCTGGTTGGTACCAGCCTGCCTGCTTTGTGGGACTTAGGAGGGGGGGGGGGGGGGGGGGGGAACGGGCCGACCTCTTGAATGATTAATGTTCCCGTTCCCTGCTAACAGGACAGTAGCTCCTGAGGGACCTATTCGTAAGCCCCACCACGGCAAGCATACATTCCCGCAGCACGCCGCTACCCCTAACAGAGCCAGAAGAGTGGTGAGTACTAAGCCGGCGTCCTGGTTAGCGGGTCGCCGGCCATTATGGCGGCACGAGGGTACGGAGACACGCGGCTTCTAACCGGAGCGGACTGCGTCTCCATACTCAGTACACAATGCAGTCGCACAGCTTCTGAGGGGGCGAACTGAGTCTCAGTACACTGTACACAGTACCCACACTGGCAAGCACAGACTTAAAACGGTTCTGACTTCATTTTAAGCACAAAATTACCTCAGCCGGTACAAAAAAAGCGAAAAGACCGCGCGCCTTTGAGGGGGGGGGGGCTTCACTATGGGAGTCATTCCGAGTTGTTCGCTTGTTGCAAATTTTCGCAAACGGAGCGATTAAGGCGAAAATGCGCATGGTACGCAGTGCGCATGCGCTCAGTATTTTAGCTCAAAACTTAGTAGATTTAATCACGTCCCACCAAAGAATTTCCATCGTTGAAGTGATCGGAGTGTGATTGACAGGAAGTGGGTGTTTCTGGGCGGAAACTGGCCGTTTTCTGGGAGTGTGCGGAAAAACGCAGGCGTGCCAGGATAAAACGCGGGAGTGTCTGGAGAAACGGGGGAGTTGTTGGCCGAACGCAGGGCGTGTTTGTGACATCAAACCAGGAACGAAACGGCCTGAGCTGATCGCAATCTGTGAGTAGGTCTGGAGCTACTCAGAAACTGCTAAGAATTTTCTATTCGCAATTCTGCTAATCTTTCGTTCGCTATTCTGCTAAGATAAGATTCACTCCCAGAGGGCGGCGGCCTAGCATGTGCAATGCTGCTAAAAATCTGCTAGCGAGCGAACAACTCGGAATGACCCCCAATGAGCGGATCCAGCAGCTCACCAGCGCCATTTTCCCTCTGCAGTGGACACAGATGCTGACTGACAGGGACGGGCAGGTACTCCGGAGTGATTGCAGATTACCTCAGTGGTACCAGGGGGTCATAGTAGAGGGGGCGGTGACTATTTGTGTACTAAATCCCCAATCTGGGTACTTAGTCTGCGACCCGGCTAAGCTTGGCATTAACGATAAGGGCACTGTGTGCTGGCTCCATAATACCTCTGTGTCTCCCTGGAAGTTCTCTTTGTAGGTTAATTGTGTTTTTAACCTTTTCCTGTGTGTGTGTGCTGTCACATTACAATATGTCAGGCAAAGAGTGTGTTTCATGTACGGCAGGGGGCTCACTACAGTGTACTCAGTGTAGTACACCTTCTCAGGCTAGTGGGGCTGAACCAGCATGCTGTATTCCATTAAAGGAATGATTTCCAATATTTGAACTAAATTGTCCCGCAATGAGAAAGAGACGCAATACTTAAGACAGTCTGTGGATGAGTTTATGAACAGAGACTCCATCCCCAAATCAGCGTCTCAGAACCCCTACCATTTGTCCGCAAAAACGTACTCTGGCCCATATCCTGCAGTCTGACTCTGATGATGACGGGTCAGACATGGAGAAGGGTGAGGTGGACTCAGGGGGGAAGGGGGGGGATACTGCTCTGTCACAGGGAATAGAGGCTCTTATAGAAGCTATCAGAGACGTTCTACAAATTCCTGATAAGGTGACAGAGGAGTGGGAGGAATCTTTTTTTTTTTTATGTAAAAAAAATCCTCAGTCACTTTTCCTGTGTCGAAGCAACTAAATACCCTGTTTGAAGAAGCGTGGGTTAATCCTGATAAGAAATCTCAAATCCCTAAACAGTTACTCTCATCTTTTCCTTTCCCTCCTGAGGATAGCAAAAAATGGGAATGTCCACCGATAGTGGATACATCAGTATCCAGGCTGTCACGAAAAATAGTATTGCCTGTCCCTGGTGCAGCCTCCCTGAAAGATACGGCTAAACTTAGTATTGAGACCACACTCAAATCCTTGTACACAGCTGCTGGGGTGGCCCAGAGACCCAATATAACATGTGCGTGGATCACTAAAGCCATTGCTAGATGGTCAGGTAACCTAATTGAGGGGTTAGATTCCTTATTTAGTGGGGGGAGATTGTTTTACTCCTGCAACATATACAGGGCTCTGCTAATTTTATGGTGGAAGCCATAAAATAAAAAGGCTTGCTTAATGCACACACCACTTCTATGGCAGTATCAGCACGCAGGGGCTTATGGCTACGCCAGTGGACTGCTGATGGGGACTCCAGGAAAGGCGTGGAAGGCCTATCATTTACAGGAGAGGCCTTATTCGGAGATGAACTGGATAAATGGATCTCCAAAGCTACTGCGGGTAAGTCCACATATCTTCATTCCACAGCTCCCCCAGCCAGAAAGGCTTACTCAGCTTCCAATTTGCAGTCCTTTCGGACAGCCAAGTTCAAGGTCAAAACCAGAGGTTCTTCTACAGCCACCAGAGGCACTAGAGGTAAACCACGATAACCAGCAACTGCCGGTTCTCAGGAATTCAAGCTCTGCTTCCTCAAAACCTTCAACATGAAGGTGGACCACTATGCCTGGAAGACTGGCGGGTGGGAGCCCAGCTAAAATTCTTCAGTCACTTCTGGACAAGTTTGTGCCAGGATCCCTGGGTCATAAATCTTATTGCCCAGGGATACAGACTGGAGTTCCAGGAGCTCCCACCTCACAGATTCTTCAAATCAGGCATACCAGTTTCACAGGAGGCAAGTATAACTTTACATGACGCAATTCAGAAACTGGTGCAGACTCAAGTCATTGTTCCAGTTCCACCTCATCTGCAAAACAAGGGGTATTATTCCAACTTGTTTGTAGTACCGAAATTGGATAGTTCGCTAAGACCAATATTGAACCTCAAGTCGTTGAACCCGTACTTACAAGTGTTAAAATTCAAGATGGAGTCTCTTGAGAGCGATGATCTCAGGTCTGGAGGAAGGGGAATTCCTAGTGTCTCTGGAGAGCAAGGATGCGTACCTTCACTTTCCGATCTGACCGCCTCATCAGGCTTATCTACGGTTTGCACTGCAGGACTGTCACTACCAGTTCCATGCCCTGCCATTTGGTCTCTCCACGGCACTGAGGGTGTTCACCAAGGTGATGGCAGAGATGATGTTTCTCCTCCCCAAACAGGGAGTGAACATAATTCCGTACCTGGACGATCTTCTGATAAAGGCGCCGTCCAGGAAGAGGTTGTTGGACAGCATTGCCCTCTCAACCAGACTACTCCAGCATCGCGTGTGGGTTCTGAACCTTCCAAAATCTCACCTAGAGATACTGGATACTGGGTACAGAGCCGCAGAAAGTGTTCCTTCCATTGGAAAAGGCATTGGTAATCCAGTCGATGGTTCGGGATGTACTGAAGCCAACCCGAATATTGGTGCATCTATGCATTCGCCTTCTGGGGAAAATAGTAGCCTCTTACAAGGCGCTTCAGTATGGAAGGTTTCACGCAAGACCCTGCCAGATCGATCTGTTGGACAAATGGTCCGGATCGCATCTTCACATGCACCAGAGGATCCGTCTGTCGCCAAAAGCCAGGAATTCTCTTCTATGGTGGCTCCAGACTTCTCACCTAATCGAGGGTCGACGGTTCGGGATTCAGAATTGGATTCTGCTAACCACAGATGCAAGCCTCAGAGGTTGCGGAGCAATCACCCAGGGGGTGCAGTTTCAGGAAAGTTGGTCAAGTCAGGAAATCGTCCTTCCAATCAACATTCTGGAACTCCGGGCCATATACAACGCTCTTCTGCAGCCCTCATATCCTCTTCGAGATCAGGCCATTCAGGTCTAGTCGGACAATGTGACGACGGTAATGTACATAAACCGACAGGGCGGAACGAAAAGCAGTGCAGCAATGTCAGAGGTGTCAAGAATTCTCCTCTGGGCAGAAAAGCACGCTGTGGCGTTGTCAGCAGTCTTCATTCCGAAAGTAGACGACTGGGAAGCAGACTTCCTCAGCAGACACGACCTGCACCCAGGGGAATGGGGCCTTCACCCGTAGATGTTCAGGTGCTTGACACATCTGTGGGGATATCCACAAATCGTCATGATGGCCTCTCGTCTCAAGAAGCTCAAGCGGTATCATTCTAGGTCGAGAGACCCACAAGCTGTGGCGGTAGACGCTCTGACAACTCCATCGGTCTATCAGATGGTGTACGTGTTTCCTCCATTTCCTCTGATCCCAAGAATTCTCAAAGGAATAAAAAGGTATAAAGGTTCAAGCAATACTAATTGCTCCGGACTGGCCAAGAAGGGCCTGGTAAGTGGACCTCCTAGAAATGCTCCTCGAAGATCCGTGGCCTCTACCTCTTTGTGAGGATCTTCTGCAACAGGGCCCGTTCGTCTATCAAGACTTACCGCGACTACATTTAACGGCATGGAAGTTGAATGGCTGATTCTAGCCCGGAGAGGGATCCCTGACAAGGTCATCCCGACTGTAATCCAAGCCAGAAAAGAGTTGACGTCTAAACATTACCACCGTTTTTGGAAGAAATATGTCTCTTGGTGTGAGAGCAGAAAATATTCTGCGGTGGAATTTCATCTGGAACGCTTCCTGCTTTTTCTGCAGTCAGGTGTGGATGTGGGCCTACATCTGGGCTCCATAAAAGTCCAGATTTCGGCCTTGTACATTTTCTTTCAGAAACAATTCGCTTCTCTCCCTGAGCTCCAGACGTTCTTGAAAGGTGTTCTGCGCATCCAACCTCCCCTTTTTGAATCCCATGGCACCTTGGGATCTCAATTTGGTGCTGCTGTTCCTCCAATCGGACTGGTTTGAACCATTACAGGAGGTAGACGTAAAATATCTTACGTGGAAGACCATCATACTGTTGGCCTTGGCTTCAGCAAGACGTGTGTCAGAGCTGGGGGTGTTGTCTCACAAGAGCCCCTATTTAATTTTCCCTGAAGACAGAGCTGAACTCGTAAGCAATTTCTTCCTAAAGTGGTGTCTCACATCAACCAACCTATTGTGGTTCCGGTTGTTACTGGCACCTCTGCTACTTCAAAGTCTTTGGATGTTGTGAGGGCTTTAAAGGTGTGTGTAAAGCGAACAGCTTGTCATAGAAAATCGAACTCGCTGTTTGTTCTTTATGATCCCAATAAGATTGGGTGTCCTGCTTCAAAGCAGTCCATTGAGTGCTAGATCAGGTTCATCATTCAGCATGCTTATTCCACAGCAGGATTGCTAGTTCCAAAATCTGTCCAGGCCCACTCTACTAGTTCGGTGAGATCTTCTTGGGTGGCTGCCCAGGGTATCTCGGCTTTACAGCTCTGCCGAGCAGCTACTTGGTCAGGTTCGAACACGTTTGCTAAGTTCTACAAGTTCGATACTTTGGCCACTGAGGACCTTCAGTTTGGTCAGTCAGTTCTGCGGGAACCTCGGCACTCTCTCACCCGGTTTGTGAGCTATGGTACATCCCCATGGTACTAAATGGATCTCCAGTATCCTCTAGGACGTAAGAGAAAATAGGATTTGAATTACCTACCGGTAAATCCTTTTCTCGCAGTCCGTAGAGGATACTGGGCGCCCGCCCAGTGCTTCGTACTTCCTACACTGTTACTTGGTTAAGTATTGTTGTTTGGTTTAGCTGTTGCTGTTTCTGTTTCAAGTTTGGTTAGCATGGCTTTCCTCTTGTTTTGTGTGCTGGTTCGGAATCTCACCACTTCCCTGTTATACCCTTCTCTCAAAATATGTCCGTCTCCTCGGGCACAGTTTCCTAGACTGAGTCTGGTAGGAGGGGCATAGAGGGAGGAGCCAGCATACCCTTTCAAATTCTTAAAGTGCCCATGGCTCCTAGTGGACCCGTCTATACCCCACGGTACTAACTGGATCCCCATTTACCGGTAGGTAATTAAAATCCTATTTGTGCTTTTCTCCAGCAGGTCTTAAAGTCCCTTTACAGATCTAAAAACGTAGCACACAGTACAAAAAATTTAGGGACACACATGTTAACATTTTTACTAACATAATTTTAGTTTCACTGAAATGTATTAAAGTGCTTTTAGAGCAGTTTTTGTGAGAAACTACTCCAAACTCTATAATTACATTTTTTTTTTTGTTGAAGAAATGTGATGTTACCGAATTTACTTAAAAAATAAAATGTGAACCAATACCAGTGGCAGCCCTCTGGTATTCTATATGAGAAGACATTCTATAAGAAAACAAATATCTAAAATAGAACTTTAAGATTTCAAGCGATTTCCTGGCTATGACCGGTGACAGGCTGGGCCTGGGGGGCTTCTCCAATTTATTTACACAATCGGAGCAGCTGTGTAAAGTCCTCAGTCTCCCGGCTGTCAGAGAGAAAGTACTGCTGTGCTTCTGGCTGAGTGGGGAGGAGGCTTTTTGGCTGCCTTAGGCCACTGTACAATGGGGGTCATTCCGAGTTGATCGTAGCTGTGCTAAGTTAAGCACAGCTACGATCGTAAACTCAGACATGCGGGGGGACGCCCAGCACAGGGCTAGTCTGCCCCGAATGTCAGTGCCGGTCCCCACGCACAAATACAAAAGCATCGCACAGTGGCGATGCCTTTGTATTTGAGGAGTAACTCCCGGCCAGCGCAGCTCCTGCAGCTGGCCGGGAGTTAGCCGTTGCTTCTGCTGGCCGTAGCGGCTGCGTGACACGTCACACAGCCGCCACGGCTAGCCCCCCCCCCCCCAACGGTCCGGCCACGCCTGCATTGGCCAGACCGCTCCCCCTAAACGGCGGCTTAACGACGCCGGTCAGCCCCCTCACGCCCAGCGACCACCTCTGCCTCAGAGGTGATCGTTGGACACCGACGACTGCCATGTGCCGGCACATGCGCAGTTCCAACCCGATCGCTGCGCTGCGACAAACTGCAGCAAGCGATCGGGTCGGAATGACCCCCAATACCTGGTGACGTCATATGTCCCGAGACTCACTGCTGACCACCACCAACCTCTAGGAACTGCACTGCCGCTCATGGAGAACTGTCCGGCAGGAACGGAGGCAAAGCCAGGAGGGAACACAGCAGCTCACAACTGATATCCTTATTGAAAAAGGTAGGGCTGGTTCCATCTTTCTATATACACACTATATGGACAAAACTGATAAATCACGCTTCTCTGGCAGTCAGATAGGCCAGTCTAGGTTTAGCAGATGTCGGGAAAACGTTACCTGCCTGACTGTATTTTGCCAACTGTGAAGTTTGGTGGAGGAGGGACAAGGGTATGGGACTGCTTATAAGGGTTTGGGCTAGGCCCCTTGAAGGGCGATCTTAATGCTTCAGCATACCAAGACATTTTGGACAATGCTATGTTTCCAACTTTGTGGCAACAGTTTGGGGAAGTCACTTTTCTATTCCAACATGACTGTGCCACAGTGCACAAAGCAAGGACTATAAAGACATGGGAGTATATTTAATAACACATAATTATCTCATAAAAGCTGGAAAATGTGATATTTATGTTCTCTGGAGATAGAGATAAATATTTCCTCTCCAGTGGCAGTTGTAGAGCAGTCCACAATTCAAATAGGGGAGCCACACCAACTGCCACCCCAAACACTGCCAGACATTGCTGTTCGGGACTCACTGGCAGTTGGTGTGGCTCCCCTGTTTGAATTTTGGACTGTGCTGCAACTGTCACTGGAGACGAGATATTTATCTCCATCTCCAGAAAACATAAATATCACATTTTCCAGTTTTTATGAGATCATTTATGTTTTATGAAATATCCCCCTTGGGGGGTAATTCTGAGTTGATCGCAGCCGGAACTTTGTTAGCAGTTGGGCAAAACCATGTGCAGTGCAGGGGAGGCAGATATAACATGTGCAGAGAGAGTTAGATTTGGTGGGTTATTTTGTTTCTGTGCAGGGTAAATACTGGCTGCTTTATCTTTACACTGCAATTTAGATTGCAGATTGAACTCACCACACCCAAATCTAACTCTCTCTGCACATGTTATATCTGCCTCCCCTGCAGTGCACATGGTTTTGCCCAACTGCTAACAAAGTTCCTGCTGCGATCAACTCAGAATTACCCCCTTGGTTTGATGAGTTTGGTAGGGAAGAACATGACTGTTCCGCATGCAGCCCTGACCTCAACCCCATCTAGCACCTTTGGGATGAATTGGAACAGAGATTGGGGGTAATTCTGAGTTGATCGCAGCAGCGAGTTTTTTTTTAGCAATTGGGCAAAGCAATGTGCACTGCAGTTGGGGCAGATATAACATTTGCAGAGAGAGTTAGATGTGGGTGGGTTATTTTGCTTCTGTGCAGGGTAAATACTGGCTGCTTTATTTTTACACTGCAATTTACATTTCAATTTGAACACACCCCACCCAAATCTAACTCTCTCTGCACATATTATATCTGCCCCCCCTGCAGTGCACATGGTTTTGCCCAACTGCTAACAAATTTGATGCTGCGATCAACTCAGAATTAGGCCCATTGTGAGCTTGTCCAACATCAGTGCCTGACCTCATACATGCTCTACACAGAATGAATGGGTACACATTCTTGTGGAAAGCCTTCCAAGAAGAGTGGAAGCTGTTACAGCTGCAAAAGGGGACCAACTCCTTATTAAAGTATATAATAATATTATTATTTTTTTTTATATATAGCGCTCTTTGTCCAATAGGACTCAAGGCGCTGAACAGATACATAGCATAATATAGTACAGAAATAATGAAGTACAGAACAGCTTTTCATAAAATACAGAAGCATGAAGATACTAAAGGGACATTATGGAAATGCTGAGTAAACAGGAAAGTCTTGAGTCTACTTTTGATGGATTCTATAGTTGAGGCCTCATGACTAAAAGCTCGGCCCCCAGATGAATTACGGGAGATTCTAGGTACTGCTATAAGTCCTTCATCTACAGATCGCAGTAATCGAGTGGGGCAGTATGGAATCAGAAGCTGCTTCAGGTACCTTAGGCCCTGGTTATATAATGCTTTGAAACTCAGAAAGCCAATCTTGAAGATGATTCGCCATCTTACAGGCAGCCAGTGAAGGGAGTAGAGGATGGGTGTTATGTGGCTAAAACGGGGCTGGTTGGTTAACAGCCCGGCAGCTGTGTTTTGCACCAGCTATAAGAGGTGCAATTCTTTTGCTGGGGGACCAAGGTAGAGGGCATTACAGTAGTCTAATCAAGATGATACAAATGCATGTATGACTTTTGACAGATCATCTGAGGAAATGAAGTGCTTGATTCTGGCTATGTTTTTCAGTTGAAAGACTGAGGATTTGATTGTGGCTGATATCTGATGTTTAAGTGTCAAGCCACCATCCAGGACAGTGCCAAGATTCCGCACACGATCAGTGGTTTGTAATTCTGATTCCCCGAGTGTACGTCCAGTTGGTTGTGTCACGATCCGGGTATCTGGACGCCATTACTTACCCTTCAGATGCCTCCTAAGGCTGGCTCAGCGTTCCAGGACCGGATCCCGCTGTTCCTGAGTTTCCACATGCAGAATGTCAGAGTGGTGATTTCATCAGCCGCGGCCTCCGCTGTGCCCGCGTGGTTAAATGTGCGCTTGTCAGTCTGGCGTCTCCTGTCTCCTGTGGCCGGCGTCGCCATTACTGTTTCAATTCTCACATGGATTACAAACCAAACTTCCCTCCAAGTGTCTGCATGGGCGCAGCCATCTTGGATTTTGTCATCTGATCATTTCCACCAATCTGCTGTCTGTATTGTTGATTTGCATAATTGCCTAGCCAACCCCTTCCTTGCTGCAGGTATAAGTAAGCTGTGCCTGAGCAAGGAAGGCGTCAGTGCTTTGGTTGTCTAACCTAGTTCCAGTTTGTCTCTCTCCTGTGGTTGTCTTCCAGGTTCCAGCTCCTGTCTCCAGACTTCTGCTATAGAGACCCGCACCAGCATTCCATCTGCGGTGTAGCCTGACTCTCCGATCCATTCTGGACTCACCTGTTTCCAGTTACAACAATCACCTCCTTCCAGCCCAGCTTCCAGCAGTGTACAGCTTCTCTTAAAGGGCCGGTGTCCTTTCTGCAGTTTACCACTCTCCACCGGTATTATTATTTCACCGCTCTCAAACTCCAAACTTCATTATCAATCACCTGCTTCCAGCCCAGCTTCCAGCAGTGTACAGCTTCTCTTAAAGGGCCGGTGTCCTTTCTGCAGTTTACCACTCTCCACCGGTATTATTATTTCACCGCTCTCAAACTCCAAACTTCATTATTATTTCATCGCTCTCAAGTTCGTTTATTATTAAACTGGTTCCAGCCAGTATCCACTCCGTACCAACAACAGTCTGGTTCCAGCCAGTATCCACAGCAGCCGTTTTATCTTCAGCAGCCCAGCCTTTCCTGGAACACCAGCTGGTACGATCCTGGGTTCTCTCCATTGCTACAGTCAGGCCTGGTAAGGACTTTCCAACTAGAAGATTATAAGAACTGTCTCACACTACCAGTGCCTGTGGCCCTTGCCACCCTGTAGTACCCAGGAATTGTATTTATCCTCTGTTGACTTTTATGTTTCCTTTACTGCTGCTGTGTTATGGAGTTTGTCATAATAAACATCATTGACTTTTATCCTGGTTGTCGTGGTCACGCCTTCGGGCAGTTATTCTACATGTTACTTACATGTCTAGGGGTCTGATACAACCTCCCAGGTTCCGTTACATCTCAGCCCCTACAACTGAGGCTGCCTCCCGTCAGCTCAGGCCCTCAGTTGTGACAGTAAGCACTGACCTAATGAATCCAGCCGGAGACCAGGATCAAGCGACCAGGCCGATGCAAGAACTGGCAGCCCGACTTGAACATCAGGAGGCTGCACAGGGCCACATCATCCGCTGTCTCCAGGATCTCTCTACATGGCTGGATGGGATTCAAACGACCCTCCGTGGACCTGGCACGTCCGGTGCGTCCACTACAGTGACACCAGCTGTAAACCCACCCACCTTACCCATTTCCAGTCCACATCTTCATCTTCCAACGCCAGCAAAATTTGATGGATCTCCAAGGTTCTGCATGTTAGGCGCCGGGGTCCGCTCGGCGGTGCGGCCCGGCACCTAGCAACCAGGGACGCCGTGCGCGTTCAGCCGCCGGCTCCCTGGCAACGCTAGACGCCGGGCGCACTGAGCCGCTCTGACCTTAGCAACGGGGACGCCACGTTCAGCCGCGTTCCCCGTTGCTGGGTCTGTTTTGATTACCTGATTATGTGCTGGCCGTGCAGCATACAAGCTGCACGGCATGTCAGTAGATTACCCTGTCTGGATCTTGATTGGAGGGTTCCTGAATAAAGGCACCCTCAGGACTTCCTACAGACGCCGGTGATAGCTTCCTGTTTGCCTGTGTCTGCTACAGAGAGTTTCCAGTCCTGCTCAGTCCGGTTGTTCCTGTCCTCAGAGATCCTAACTCGGAAGTTTGTCATCTGTTCCTGGAGTCTGACCGATCACCTTTAACATCTTGTGGTGTTCGTGAGTCGCGGCTCAGCCGTGTGTTGCGGCTTGTCCGCTTACTGCTTATTATTTAGTTTCTTGTGTTCTGGAGCTTTTGCGGAGGTTTCCGCTCCCACAGATCCACTCTGGTATCCAGCGGTGTTGGATAGGAGTAACGGATCAGGGGATCTTTTGGTTGTCCTTTTCCCTGGCGGCTAGTCCGCACATACCTTTGGTTTAGTTAGTTAGCTTGTAACCCCTGGCCTGGTTGCTTAGTCAGAGGGCCCCTTGTTATCACCCTGTCTCGGATTTCCCCTTGTCTCCCATTAAGACCTGCGGGGGCATCAGGGTTGGGCAGACATAATCCGCCCTTCGAACGCAGCTGCCATGGGCTCAAGCAACCATAGTCTCGCAGGGGATTTCTGATAACACGGGCGAGACAACGGAGTTAGGGCGCCAGGGGTTACTAGGCTTTCCTGCTCCCACAACCAGCATATTTTCCTTGTACTCAGACCTCTGCCACAAGATCTCCTCTGGTCTGGAGTACAGGAATCATAACATTATCACCGGCCCGACAAAGGAAAAAATTGTAATTAACAGGAGTTAATTTTTTTTCACTTATTCAGTTGGGAGATTTTTGTTGGCCTTATGAATCCCGCCGGTGTTGGGCCAAACCCTGGCCAGCTTCTAGTTAGTCAGATTCAAGAACTTACTCAGATGGTTCAGGATCTGTCCCTCCGGGTGAGGTCACAGGAAGATCTGTTACGGACTTCCCCGAGGGTCATCCCAGAACCAAAATTGCATCTGCCTGACCGTTTTTCTGGGGATAGAAAACAGTTTTTTAATTTTAAAGAGTCTTGTAAACTTTATTTTCGTTTAAGACCAGTCTCCTCAGGTACAGAGGCTCAGCGGGTTGGAATTATTATTTCTCTGCTTCAGGGGGATCCTCAGACCTGGGCTTTTGGTTTAAAGACAGACGACCCGGCCTTATCGTCTGTAGACGCCTTTTTAAAATCTTTAGGGCTATTGTATGACGACCCTGATAGAGAAGCGTCCGCTGAGAGTCAGTTGCGTGCTCTTAGACTGGGTAGGAATCCCGCAGAAAATTATTGTACGGAGTTTCGCCGTTGGTCGAACGACTGTGGATGGAATGATCCTGCCCTGCGCAGTCAGTTTCGCCTCGGCTTATCTGAATCTATAAAAGACAGTCTCCTTCAGTATCCCGCTCCTGAGACTCTCGATAAACTCATGGAGCTCTCTATTAAGATAGATCGTCGGCTCAGAGAGCGGAGGGCTGAAAAAGGGGCATCTGTCGGGCCTGCTCCTTGTGTTCTTTCCATTCCTGTAGACATGGAGGAGCCTATGCAGATAGGTCTCTCCAAATTGTCTCCTGAGGAAAGAACCAGGAGGCAAAATTCTGGTCTCTGTTTATACTGTGGAGGTAAGGGACATTTTGCCCGTAGTTGTCCGAACAAGTCGGGAAACTTCCTGACCAAGTGAGTTGTGAGGGGGTTCACTTTGGTCTGCAGCTCATCTCCTCAAATAATTCACTGTTAGTTCCTGCTAAAGTTTCCTTTGGCAGCCTCTGTTCCTCGGTCTCTGTTTTTGTGGACAGTGGAGCTGCAGGGAACTTTATGGATTTAACGTGGGCCAAGGCCTTAGGTATTCCTCAGTTAACCTTGGGTAGGTGTGTCACCATGCATGGTTTAGATGGGAGTCCCTTGTCCAATGGGGTTATTTCTCTATGTACACCTCCTGTTTTACTCTCGGTGGGAGCTCTGCATTCTGAAAAGATTGAGTTTTTCCTTACCCATTGTCCAGCAGTTCCTGTAGTTCTGGGTCACCCTTGGTTGGCCTTTCATAATCCCATCATTGATTGGCAGTCGGGGGAGATCTTACAATGGGGCACCATCTGTAGTAAAGAATGTATTACACTTCCTATCCGAGTAGCTGCCGCCATTCCCGCACCTATTCCTGGAGAATACCAGGATTTCGTTGATGTATTTTCCAAAGGCAATGCGGATATTCTGCCTCCCCATAGGCCTTATGATTGTGCCATTGAGCTAATTCCTGGTGCCACGTTGCCTAAAGGAAGGTTATATGCATTGTCTGGTCCTGAAACTGTGGCCATGAATGAATATGTGAAAGAAAGCCTTGAGAAAGGATTTATCAGGCCATCTAAATCCCCTTTAAGTGCAGGTTTCTTCTTCGTAGAGAAGAAGGATGGTTCTCTCAGACCCTGCATTGACTTTAGAGCTTTGAATAAAATCTCAGTAAAGAATACTTACCCTCTGCCGCTGATCTCTGTCCTCTTTGATCAGCTGCGTTCGGCTGTGATTTTTTCTAAGATTGACCTCAGAGGAGCTTATAACCTCATCAGAATCAAGTCAGGGGATGAGTGGAAAACGGCATTCAGTACTCAGTCAGGCCACTATGAGTATCTGGTTATGCCATTCGGCCTGTCTAACGCTCCGGCAGTTTTCCAGGATCTCATTAACGATGTGCTCCGTGAGTTTCTGGGAAGGTTCGTTGTAGTCTATTTAGACGATATTTTGATATACTCTGACTCTGTAGATCAACATGTTACCCAGGTGCGTCAGGTACTAAAGAAATTACGTGAAAATCACCTTTATGCCAAGTTGGAGAAGTGTGAATTTCATGTCACAGAGGTATCCTTTTTAGGGTACATTATTTCCCCTCGGGGATTCCGTATGGAACCAAAGAAGCTCCAAGCCATCCTTAGTTGGGCGCAACCCACCAACTTAAAAGCAATTCAGCGCTTTTTAGGGTTTGCGAACTACTATAGAAGATTTATTCACTCTTTTTCTGACCTAGTAGCTCCCATTGTGGCTCTGACCAAGAAGGGAGCAGACCCTACCAATTGGTCACGTGAAGCTGGGTTATCCTTTCAGGCCTTGAAACAAGCCTTTGTCTCAGCCCCCGTCCTTAGACATCCCAACCCAGAATTGCCTTTCATTGTTGAGGTTGATGCCTCGGAGGTTGGAGTAGGGGCTATCCTTTCTCAGAAGGATCCTGATTCCCTCGAATTACATCCTTGTGCCTTTATGTCCAGGAAATTCTCATCTGCAGAATCCAACTACGATGTTGGTAACCGGGAATTGCTGGCTATTAAATGGGCTTTCGAGGAGTGGAGGCATTGGCTTGAAGGAGCGACCCATACCATTTCAGTTTTGACTGATCACAAAAATCTTCAATACATTGAATCAGCTAAACGACTGAATGCCCGGCAGGCTCGTTGGGCTTTATTTTTTACTCGTTTCAAATTCATTATCACCTTCAGGCCAGGTTCCAAAAATACTAAGGCAGATGCCCTGTCACGCAGTTTTCTTCCAGTTCAAGACAGCAGTCCTGTTACTCCCATACTTCCGTCTTCAGTCATTCGGGCAGGCCTCACACAGGATGTATTTACCCAGTTAAAGCTGCTTCAACATCAAGCTCCTGGAAATACTCCTGCTGGTCATCTTTTTGTCCCTGAGTTTTTGAGAGCAACTGTTTTGACAGAGTTTCATGATAGCAAAGTTGCCGGGCATCCGGGAGTCGCTAAGACTTTGGAATTAGTCTCCCGCTCTGTATGGTGGCCTGGTCTTTCCAAAGACGTTAAAGAGTTTGTTTTCTCGTGTCAGGTCTGTGCACAGCATAAAGTTCCCCGTTCTTTGCCTATAGGTCAACTTATGCCCTTGAATGTTCCTCTTAGGCCATGGTCGCATATTTCCATGGATTTTGTGGTGGACCTCCCTCTGTCAGCCGGATGCCGAGTCATATGGGTGGTAGAGGACCGTTTTAGCAAAATGGCCCATTTCATTGCTCTTCCCCGATTGCCATCTGCCCAGGGATTGGCAGTCTTGTTCCTCCGCCATGTTTTCAGACTCCATGGCTTACCCACTGATATTGTCTCAGACCGGGGTCCACAATTCATTGCACGATTTTGGAAGTCTTTTTGTGCTTCGTTGAAGATGAAATTATCATTAACCTCCGGCTATCATCCTCAATCCAATGGACAGACTGGGCGAGTTAATCAATCTCTTAAACAATATTTGCGTTTGTACTCGGCCAAACTCCAAAATGACTGGTCTGAGTTTCTTCCATTGGCGGAGTTTGCTTATAATAATGCCTGTCATTCCTCCACCAATGTGTCTCCATTTTTTGCAGTTTTTGGTTTTCACCCCAGAGCTAATTCATTTTTTCAACATTCCTCTGTCTCCTCTCTGGCCCTGACCTCTCATCTCAAACTTATTTGGAAAAAAGTGCACCTGGCTCTCAGAAAAGCAGCTTTCCGGGAAAAAAAATTTTCTGACAGGCTCCGGCGGCCGTGCACTTTTAAAGTAGGAGACAAGGTGTGGTTGTCGACTCGCAACATTAAACTTCGACAAACCTCAGCCAGATTGGGTCCTAGATTTGTTGGACCATTTCTCATTATCAAAAAAGTCAATCCAGTTGCTTTCCGGTTACGTTTACCAAAAACTTTACGGATCGGAAATACCTTCCATTGCTCATTGCTTAAAGCATATGTTTCGTCCAGTAGATTTCCTCGTAAAATATCTCAGGGGAGATCACCTGTAAATGTACAGGGTCAGCAGGAGTTCTTGGTGGAGAAGGTTCTCGATTCCAAGTTGTCTCGGGGTCGGCTTTATTTTTTGGTACATTGGAGAGGTTATGGGCCAGAGGAAAGGTCTTGGGTCCTGGATGAGGATCTTCATGCCCCAAGGCTCAAAAGGGCATTTTTTCGAGAATTTCCTCAGAAACCTGGCTTTAGGGGTTCCTTGACCCCTCCTCAAGGGGGGGGTACTGTTAGGCGCCGGGGTCCGCTCGGCGGTGCGGCCCGGCACCTAGCAACCAGGGACGCCGTGCGCGTTCAGCCGCCGGCTCCCTGGCAACGCTAGACGCCGGGCGCACTGAGCCGCTCTGACCTTAGCAACGGGGACGCCACGTTCAGCCGCGTTCCCCGTTGCTGGGTCTGTTTTGATTACCTGATTATGTGCTGGCCGTGCAGCATACAAGCTGCACGGCATGTCAGTAGATTACCCTGTCTGGATCTTGATTGGAGGGTTCCTGAATAAAGGCACCCTCAGGACTTCCTACAGACGCCGGTGATAGCTTCCTGTTTGCCTGTGTCTGCTACAGAGAGTTTCCAGTCCTGCTCAGTCCGGTTGTTCCTGTCCTCAGAGATCCTAACTCGGAAGTTTGTCATCTGTTCCTGGAGTCTGACCGATCACCTTTAACATCTTGTGGTGTTCGTGAGTCGCGGCTCAGCCGTGTGTTGCGGCTTGTCCGCTTACTGCTTATTATTTAGTTTCTTGTGTTCTGGAGCTTTTGCGGAGGTTTCCGCTCCCACAGATCCACTCTGGTATCCAGCGGTGTTGGATAGGAGTAACGGATCAGGGGATCTTTTGGTTGTCCTTTTCCCTGGCGGCTAGTCCGCACATACCTTTGGTTTAGTTAGTTAGCTTGTAACCCCTGGCCTGGTTGCTTAGTCAGAGGGCCCCTTGTTATCACCCTGTCTCGGATTTCCCCTTGTCTCCCATTAAGACCTGCGGGGGCATCGGGGTTGGGCAGACATAATCCGCCCTTCGAACGCGGCTGCCATGGGCTCAAGCAACCATAGTCTCGCAGGGGATTTCTGATAACACGGGCGAGACAACGGAGTTAGGGCGCCAGGGGTTACTAGGCTTTCCTGCTCCCACAACCAGCATATTTTCCTTGTACTCAGACCTCTGCCACAAGATCTCCTCTGGTCTGGAGTACAGGAATCATAACACTGCAGGGGATTTCTCAATCAATGTGAAATCCACTTTGAGCTTCTACCTGGCAATTTCTTCAGTGACCGTGCCAAAATTGCCTATATCATCTCCCTTCTCAGTGGCTCAGCCCTTGACTGGGCATCACCTTTATGGGAGAAGTCTGATCCCCTGCTATCCTCCTATACTGACTTTGTAGCTACATTCAGGCGCATCTTCGACGAGCCAGGCCGGATAACATCTGCTTCATCTGAGATTCTCCGTTTACGCCAGGGAACACGTACTGTGGGACAGTATCTTATACAGTTTAAAATCCTGGTATCCGAACTGGCATGGAACGACGAGGCCCTGTATGCTGCATTCTGGCATGGCTTATCAGAACGCATCAAGGATGAGTTAGCTACCAGAGACTTGCCCTCTAAGTTGGATGAGCTAATTTCTCTTTGCACGAAGGTTGATCTACGTTTCAGAGAGAGAGCAACCGAGCGAGGAAGATCATCTACTCCTAAATCTTCTGCTCCTCCTCCTCGTCAACCATCTCCATCCAAGGATGAGCCTATGCAAATTAGTCGTTCCCGTCTATCTCCTGCTGAGCGCCAAAGACGTCTCTCTGAGTCTCTCTGTCTCTACTGTGCAGCTCCGTCGCACACTATCAATGCCTGTCCCAAACGTCCGGGAAACTCCAGATCCTAGCTCGCCAAGGAGAGGGCCGGCTAGGAGTAATGATCTCCTCTCCATCTCCTCATGACTGTAACCTCCCAGTGTCGCTCCAAATTGCTCAACGTTACAGGAACGTCATTGCCCTCCTTGATTCCGGAGCAGCTGGGAATTTCATAACCGAAGCTTATGTTAAACGGTGGTCCCTACCCACCGAGAGACTGTCCTCGTCCATCTCTTTGACTGCCGTGGATAGCAGCAAGATTTTTGACGCAGTCATTTCCTTAAGGACTCTTCCAGTTCGTCTGAGAGTGGGAGTTCTTCATTCTGAGTATATTTCTTTTTTAGTGATTCCAAGAGCCACACATCCAGTGGTTTTAGGCCTTCCATGGCTCCGTCTCCACAACCCATCAATTGACTGGACGACTACGCAAATACTGGCATGGGGTCCCTCCTGTGCTGAGACTTGTTTAGCCAAAGTTCTTCCTGTTTGTTCTTCCTTCCCCAGGTCATCTGATGTTCCGCCTCCTCCATATCAAGACTTCACGGATGTGTTCAGTAAAGCCTCTGCTGATATCCTTCCTCCTCATAGAGAATGGGACTGCCCAATCGACCTCATTCCAGGGAAGGTTCCACCGCGAGGCCGAACTTATCCGTTGTCTCTGCCTGAGACACACTCCATGGAAGAGTACATCAAAGAGAACCTGGCGAAGGGTTTCATCCGACCATCTTCTTCTCCAGCCGGCGCAGGCTTCTTCTTCGTTAAGAAGAAAGACGGTGGTCTGCGTCCGTGCATCGACTACAGAGGTCTGAACGACATTACCGTCAAGAACCGATACCCTTTACCCCTGATTACCGAGCTCTTTGATAGAGTTAGTGGTGCAACCATTTTCACAAAGCTGGACTTGAGGGGTGCCTACAATCTCATCCGAATCCGTGAGGGTGACGAGTGGAAGACCGCCTTTAACACCCGTGACGGACATTATGAGTACCTTGTCATGCCCTTCGGATTGAGCAACGCTCCAGCAGTCTTCCAGCACTTCGTGAATGAGATTTTCAGGGACATCTTGTACCGCCATGTCGTGGTTTATCTAGACCAGTGGTTCTCAAACTCGGTCCTCAGGACCCCACACAGTGCATGTTTTGCAGGTAACCCAGCAGGTGCACAGGTGTATTAATTACTCACTGACACATTTTAAAAGGTCTACAGGTGGAGCTACTTATGTCACTTGTGATTCTGTGAGGAGACCTGCAAAACATGCACCGTGTGGGGTCCTGAGGACCGAGTTTGAGAACCTGTGATCTAGACGACATCCTCATCTTTGCTAATAATCTCGAAGATCATCGTTTCTGGGTAAAAGAGGTTCTTTCCCGTCTCCGTGTCAATCACCTCTATTGTAAATTGGAGAAGTGTGTGTTTGAAGTTAAAACCATTCCGTTTCTAGGTTACATTGTGTCCGGTTCCGGACTAGAGATGGATCCTGAGAAACTCCAAGCAATCCAGAATTGGCCTATACCCTTAAGCCTCAAAGGGGTCCAGAGGTTCTTAGGGTTCGCCAATTATTATAGAAAATTTATACGAGACTTTTCCACCATTGTGGCGCCTATCACTGCATTAACCAAGAAAGGTGCTAATCCATCCAAGTGGTCCGAGGAAGCTACACAGGCCTTTCACCTTCTGAAGCAACGGTTCATCTCTGCACCAGTTCTGAAACAGCCCGACACCGACTCTCCTTTTATCTTAGAGGTAGATGCCTCCTCCGTTGGAGTAGGAGCAGTGTTATCCCAGAGGGCCAAAGATGGACATCTACATCCTTGCAGTTTCTTCTCCCGGAAGTTCTCCCCAGCTGAGCGCAACTATGCCATTGGCGATCAGGAGTTGCTAGCCATCAAGCTCGCTCTGGAGGAGTGGAGATACCTGTTGGAGGGAGCTTCCCACTCAATCACCATACTTACCGACCACAAAAATCTTTTATATCTCAAAGGCGCACAATGTCTGAATCCTCGTCAGGCCAGATGGGCACTTTTCTTCTCCAGGTTTGACTTTAAACTCCAGTTCTGTCCGGGTTCTCAGAATCGTAAGGCCGATGCCCTTTCCCGCTCATGGGAGCAAGAAAATGAGTCCGAGTCTGCAGACAAGCATCCTATTATTAATCCGTTGGCATTCTCCACGGTAGGGATGGACTCTACGCCTCCACCAGGGAAAAGTTTTGTTAAGCCAGTTCTAAGGAAGAAGCTCATGCATTGGGCCCATGCTTCCCGTTTTGCTGGACATACAGGCATTCAGAAAACCCTTGAATTTATTTCTAGGTCCTACTGGTGGCCAACTCTGAAGAAGGACGTTATGGAATTTATTGCCTCCTGCCCAAAGTGTGCCCAACACAAAGTCTCCCGCCAGTCGCCTGCGGGGCAACTGGTTCCATTATCTGTTCCCCGTCGACCTTGGACCCATTTATCGATGGACTTTGTTTCCGATCTACCTATCTGCAACAAGTTTAATACCATCTGGGTGGTAGTTGACCGGTTCACCAAGATGGCACATTTCATCCCTCTCACCGGTCTTCCGTCAGCTTCCAAGTTGGCTCAAGTGTTTATACAAGAGATCTTCCGACTTCACGGTCTTCCTGAAGAGATCATCTCGGATCGTGGAGTACAATTTGTAGCCAAATTTTGGCGAAGTTTGTGTCAAGCCCTCCAAGTCAAGTTAAAGTTTTCCACGGCTTACCATCCTCAGACCAATGGTCAAACCGAGAGGGTGAATCAGGACTTGGAGGCCTTCCTCCGTATATATGTGTCTTCCTCTCAAGATGACTGGGTTCAACTCCTTCCTTGGGCCGAGTTCAGCCACAACAATCAATACCATTCCTCATCTTCTGCTACACCATTCTTCATTAATTATGGATTCCACCCTAAAGTCCCAGAATTCCAACCGCTTCCCGCAACTTCTGTTCCAGCAGTGGATGTCACCTTGCGTCAGTTTTCAAATAACTGGAGGAACGTCCGCGCAGCCCTGCTTAAAGCCTCATTCAGGTATAAGAAGTTTGCCGATAGGAAGCGTAGAGCGGTTCCTGCTCTCAAGGTGGGTGATCGTGTGTGGCTGTCCACGAAGAATTTGAGGTTGAGAGTTCCCAGCATGAAATTTGCACCTCGCTACATCAGACCCTTCAAGATTGAACAAGTCATCAATCCTGTTGCCTACAGGTTACAGTTACCATCCTTCTTGAAAATACCCAGGACATTTCATGTTTCTTTGTTGAAACCGCTGATCCTGAATCGGTTTCATTCCGCACTTCCTCCAGCTCCCAAAGTTCAGACTCAACGGGGAGTCGAGTACGAGGTGGCCAAGATTTTGGACTCACGTTTCCGTTACGATCAGTTACAATACCTCATTGACTGGAAGGGCTATGGTCCTGAAGAACGCTCTTGGACCAATGCCTCAGACGTCCATGCTCCTGCCTTGGTCCGAAATTTCCACGCAAAGTTTCCGTTAAAGCCTAAGAAGTGTCCTGGGGCCACTCCTAAAGGGGGGGGTGCTGTCACGATCCGGGTATCTGGACGCCATTACTTACCCTTCAGATGCCTCCTAAGGCTGGCTCAGCGTTCCAGGACCGGATCCCGCTGTTCCTGAGTTTCCACATGCAGAATGTCAGAGTGGTGATTTCATCAGCCGCGGCCTCCGCTGTGCCCGCGTGGTTAAATGTGCGCTTGTCAGTCTGGCGTCTCCTGTCTCCTGTGGCCGGCGTCGCCATTACTGTTTCAATTCACACATGGATTACAAACCAAACTTCCCTCCAAGTGTCTGCATGGGCGCAGCCATCTTGGATTTTGTCATCTGATCATTTCCACCAATCTGCTGTCTGTATTGTTGATTTGCATAATTGCCTAGCCAACCCCTTCCTTGCTGCAGGTATAAGTAAGCTGTGCCTGAGCAAGGAAGGCGTCAGTGCTTTGGTTGTCTAACCTAGTTCCAGTTTGTCTCTCTCCTGTGGTTGTCTTCCAGGTTCCAGCTCCTGTCTCCAGACTTCTGCTATAGAGACCCGCACCAGCATTCCATCTGCGGTGTAGCCTGACTCTCCGATCCATTCTGGACTCACCTGTTTCCAGTTACAACAATCACCTGCTTCCAGCCCAGCTTCCAGCAGTGTACAGCTTCTCTTAAAGGGCCGGTGTCCTTTCTGCAGTTTACCACTCTCCACCGGTATTATTATTTCACCGCTCTCAAACTCCAAACTTCATTATCAATCACCTGCTTCCAGCCCAGCTTCCAGCAGTGTACAGCTTCTCTTAAAGGGCCGGTGTCCTTTCTGCAGTTTACCACTCTCCACCGGTATTATTATTTCACCGCTCTCAAACTCCAAACTTCATTATTATTTCATCGCTCTCAAGTTCGTTTATTATTTAACTGGTTCCAGCCAGTATCCACTCCGTACCAACAACAGTCTGGTTCCAGCCGGTATCCACAGCAGCCGTTTTATCTTCAGCAGCCCAGCCTTTCCTGGAACACCAGCTGGTACGATCCTGGGTTCTCTCCATTGCTACAGTCAGGACTGGTAAGGACTTTCCAACTAGAAGATTATAAGAACTGTCTCACACTACCAGTGCCTGTGGCCCTTGCCACCCTGTAGTACCCAGGAATTGTATTTATCCTCTGTTGACTTTTATGTTTCCTTTACTGCTGCTGTGTTACGGAGTTTGTCATAATAAACATCATTGACTTTTATCCTGGTTGTCGTGGTCACGCCTTCGGGCAGTTATTCTACATGTTACTTACATGTCTAGGGGTCTGATACAACCTCCCAGGTTCCGTTACATCTCAGCTCCTACAACTGAGGCTGCCTCCCGTCAGCTCAGGCCCTCAGTTGTGACAGGTTGGCTATGCTGCAGTCTTGTCCGTTGATGTTGCGGTCGTATCATAAGGACTTCTGTTTTATCTGGGTTCAGTCGCAGCCAACTGGCACTCATCCACTCCTGGAGCTCAGCTAGTCATCCATTTAGGGTTGCTATTGGGTTATCAGTGCCCGGAGCAAAGGACAAGTACAGTTGTGTATCATCTGTATAGCAGTGGTAGACCAGGCCATGGCACCTGATTATTTCACCCAGCGGGAGCATGTATACTGCAAAAAGCATGGGGGATAGTATAGAACCTTGTGGGACACCACATGGCAATGGAACTGATGGTGATGAGTATTCTCCAGACGATACGCTCTGTGAGCTGCCTGTGAGAAATTATTTGAACCAGCTTAGGACTGTGCCATCCAGTCCACAAAAATGTATCAGTCGCTCAATCAGAAGCCCATGGTCCACAGTATCAAATGCTGCAGAGAGATCCAGAATGATTAATATTGAACAGTCACCTCTGTCTCTTGCCATCAGAAGATCATTTAACACACACCAGGGCTGTTTCAGTGCTATGTCTTCTCCTGAATCCTGATTGGAATGGATCATAGATATCATGGGTTGCCAGGCGGGTTTCCAGTTGATTTGCAACCACTTTCTCAATAACCTTACCTAGAAAAGGAAGGTTTGCTACCGGTCTGTAGTTGGTCATGCAGTCGGGATCTAAATTAGTTTTTTTAAGAAGAGGTCTAACAATTGCTTCCTTTAGGGTCTGGGAAAAATGCCTGTCTGCAAAGAGCATTGAACAAATTTTGCAAAGACAGGACCAATTATATCCATACATTTGAATACACTCTCATTATAGTCCCTGTTGGTATAATGGTCAGGCGTCCAAATATTTTTGTCCGTATAGTATATCCTGCAGAACTGTTTCTACATCCACACTGAGAACCTCTTTAAAGTTTAAAGGGCTGTAAACATTGCTGTGTCTGAGCGTGTGCCTTATTAACACTGATACAATATATCTTTCTATTTATTTTATTCTTTACATTTATTATTTTATTCTATTTTCCCACTTCCTTTTATTTACCTAATTCTCAGTCTGTAACCAATACCCAATACTTACCTAATATTTTTCAAATCACTTACTGATGAGGTGGCGGATGGTCTCCTGAGGGATCTCCTCCCAGACCTGGACTAAAGCATCCGCCAACTCCTAGACAGTCTGTGGTGCAATATGGGGTTGGTGGATGGAGCGAGACATGATGTCCCAGATGTGCTCAGTTGGATTCAGGTCTGGGGAACGGGCGGGCCAGTCCATAGCATCAAAGCCTTCGTCTTGCAGGAACTGCTGACACACTCCAGCTACATGAGGTCTAGCATTGTCTTGCATTAGGAGGAACCCAGGGCCAACCGCACCAGCATATGGTCTCACAAGGGGTATGAGGATCTCATCTCGGTACCTAATGGCAGGCAGGCTACCTCTGGTGAGCACATAGAGGGCTGTGCGGCCCCCCAAAGAAATGCCACCCCACAACATTACTGACACACTGCCAAACCGGTCATGCTGGAGGATGTTGCAGGAAGCAGAACATTCTCCTTGGCGTCTCCAGACTCTGTCACGTCTGTCACATGTGCTCAGTGAGAACCTGCTTTCATCTGTGAAGAGCACAGGGCGCCAGTGGCGAATTTGCCAACCTTAGTGTTCTCTGGCAAATGCCAAACGTCCTGCACGGTGTTGGGCTGTAAGCACAACCCCCACCTGTGGACGTCGGGCCCTCATACCACCCTCATGGAGTATGTTTCTGATCATTTGAGTAGACACATGCACATTTGTGGCTTGCTGGAGGTCATTTTGCAGTGCTCTGGCAGTGCTCCTCTTGTTCCTCCTTGCACAAAGGCGGAGGTAGCGGTCCTGCTGCTGGGTTGTTGCCCTCCTACGGCCTCCTCCACGTCTCCTGATGTACTGGCCTTTCTCCTGGTAGCGCCTCCATGCTCTGGACACTACGCTGACAGACACAGCAAACCTTCTTGCCACAGCTCGCATTGATGTGCCATCCTGGATGAGCTGCACTACCTGAGCCACTTGTGCAGGTTGTAGACTCCGTCTCATGCTACCACTAGAGTGAAAGCACCACCAGCTTTCAAAAGTGACCAAAACATCAGCCAGAAAGCATAGGAGCTGAGGAGTGGTCTGTGGTCACCACCTGCAGAACAACTCCTTTATTGGGGGTGTCTTGCTAATTGCCTATAATTTCCACCTGTTGTCTATTCCATTTGCACAACAGCATGTGAAATTGATTGTCAATCAGTGTTGCTTCCTAAGTGGACAGTTTGATTTCACAGAAGTGTGATTGACTTGGAGTTACATTGTGTTGTTTAAGTGTTCCCTTTATTTTTTTGAGCAGTGTGTATATATATATATATATATATATATATATATATATATATATATATGTATATTAAAAAAATGTGTATTTTTGATTTTTTTTTTTGGCCTCCATCCACAGGCTTCTCTGCCTGTACTGGCTGGTGCAGTGGATTATAGGAGAGTCACGATGTCTCCCAGCAGTGCACTGCAGCCTTCTGCATGGTAAGCTGGGTGCAGAGGAAGCAGCACAGGCACCAGATGTGGTCATGGATCTAAGCAAAATGACCTACTGGCCCTACTCTAGTTATACCCTGACTAGGGCAAATAATGGCCAAGGAACCAACCCAGTAAATTGCTGTACCTTAAATGTACTTCTTTAAGTTAAATGTAGATGTACGTAAAGCATAAGACCACCTTACACATTAGTAACCTGTGCAACCAAACCAATAATTTGAGAGTGAGCTCTTCTCTGCTAATTTCAGAGTCTAGTTATTCTATTGGTGCCATTATTGCTTGCATTTTTGAAAATTATATTATTTGTACAATGAGTGTGTGTGTGTGTGTGTGTGTGTTATTGCAGCTTTAAAATATAGCAGTAAGAATTCTGTTCCTTTATAAAAAAAGAAAAAAAGGATAAAACCAATTCCTCCTCCCACCATAACCCAGCTTTCTCTTATGTCCTAGAGGATGCTGGGGTCCATATTAGTTCCATGGGGTATGGACGGGTCCACCAGGAGCCATTGGCACTTTAAGAGTTTAATAATGTGGGTTGGCTCCTCCCTCTATGCCCCTCCTTCCAGACTCAGTTTAGAAAATGTGCCCGGAGGAGCCGGTCACAGCTAGGGGAGCTCTACAGAGCTTCTTTTGTAAAAGTTTTTTTTAGAGTTTATTTTTTTACAGGGAGGCTGCTGGCAACAGCCACCCTGCTTCGTGGGACTAAGGGGTGGAGTAGTGTCCGCCCTGCGGGGTCTGAGTCACTATCTCCGCTGACAGGACACTAAGCTCCTGAGGGGATTGTTTACTCCCCGTCGCAGTAGAATGCTCACCCCAGCAGCCTGCCACCACCCCCTTTCAGAGCCAGAAGATCGGTGGCAAGTGAGTCATTGGCCCCCTGGCAAGTGGGGAGCTGATGTGAAGATGGCGGCAACAGGGTAGGGAACGCAGTACTAACTGCGCTCCAGGGGCTCAGAGGTACTTGGTGCGCTTTGTGAGGGAGCGCCTACACCCTATACTGACCACACAGCCTGTCGGGGTCCCTGGATCTCAGCCAGCAACAAATTCCTCAGGCCAGTCTAATCATCAAGAGCGGGAAGACAGCACCATTAAGGGGGCGGAGCTTCTCCTCAGTGTGGACCCAGCAGCGTTTCGGCACTATTTTCCTGCCTGCATGCTGCCTGTGAACAGCAGTCCCTCCAGAGCAACTCCAGCTATCTATACGGTACCAGGGGGTTGTAGAAGGGGGGGGGGGGCTGTATATAGACTGTGTCACCTATTTAGGGGCACAGTCAGGGCTAGTTAAGGGTCTCCCTATACCTGTATAGCGCTGTGTGTGGGTTGGCAAAAATCTCTGTGTCTCTCAGCCATTCTTGGGGGGGAAACTCTGTCTACTCTTTACCCTGTGTGTATGTGGGGTGTGTGGGTTTGCTAACAACCATGTCTAGAGACTCTGTCTCATATGCTGTAGAGGATATGTCTTCTCAGGAAGATCCCATTCCATGTAATCAGGATTGCACTGTTGTAGCGCAGATCCCGGCTAGGGAACCAGAGTGGTTTGTCTCTATTAGAGGGGTTATTTCTCAAATTTCGGAGAGGGTTGCACAGACTGAGAATGCAACTCATGTATTGCAATCCTCTAGGGCAGTATGGTCCGGTTCTGTTCCCTCGGGCCCCCCTGCGGTACACTCTCAAAAACGTGCTCTTGCCCAAATTACGCAGGACCACACAGATACCGATTCGGACAGCATCACTTGCTAAGGGGGTGCAGTTGATGATTGAGGCCATTCGGGATGTGTTGAGTATTGCTGACACAACCTCTAAGAAGGTTGAGGAGGCTTACTTCACGGACAGTAAGAAAGCCTCGCTAACCTTCCCTGCATCTAAGGAATTAAATGCTATATTTGAAAAGTCCTGGGAAAACCCGGAGAAAAAAATCCAGATCCCTAAAAGGGTTCTGTTTGCTTTTCCCTTCCTGGAGGAGGACAGAAAAAAAATGGGAGACCCCGCCTATTGTTGATGCATCTGTCTCCAGGCTGTCAAAGCAGGTGGTCTTACCTGTCCCGGGATCTACCGCATTAAAAGATCCGGCAGATTGCAAGGTTGATGCTATGCTCAAATCCATTTACACGGCTTCAGGGGCGATACTGCAGCCTACTATTGCCTGTGCATGCATTTCAAAAGCAATAGCAAAGTGGTCAATCACTCTGCAGGAGGACTTGACTACGATGGATAAAGGTGACGCTGATTTGTTTTTACGTAACATACAGGATTCTGCGGGGTTTCTGGTAGAATCCATGAAGGACCTGGGTTCCATGGCTGCAGGGATCTCCTCCATGCCGTCTCGGCTCGCAGGGGTCTCTTGATGCGCGAATGGTCTGCGGACGCGGAATCCAGGAGAAGTGTGGAGAACCTACCCTACACAGGTCAGGCTCTCTTTGGGGAGGCGCTGGATGTGTGGATTGCCATGGCTACCACGGGTAAGTCTCCTTATCTTCCCTCAGCTGCTCTGGCTACGAATAAAAGTTTTTCTCCCAACACGTCACAGTCCTTTCGGCCCGCTAGGACTAGAAAGAACAAGCCCTCTCACACCTTCTTCAGAGGTGGTCGTGCCAAATCCAAAAAAACTGCACCTGCAGGTTCCCAGGATCAGAAGCCTGCTTCTGGTGCCTCAAAATCCTCAGCATTATGGTGGACCGCACAGCCTGGAGGTCGGTCAGGTGGGAGCGAGACTTCGGCATTTCAGCCACGTCTGGGTGCCTGGATCCCTGGGTACAGGATATTGTGTCCCGGGAATACAGGCTGGAGTTTCAAACTCTACCACCTCACCGATTCTTCAAATCAGGCTTGCCAGCTTTGCCGGCAGACAGAGCTATTCTACTGGGCGCTATCTGAAAATTGGTATTGTCGGAGGTCATTGTTCCAGTTCCACCTCATCAATTAAACAAGGGTTACTATTCGAACCTTTTTGTGGTACCAAAGCCGGATAGTTCGGTCAGGCAAATTCTGAACTTGAAATCGTTAAATCCTTATCTCAGTGAGTTCAAATTCAAGATGGAGTTTCTGAGAGCGGTACTCTCAGGACTGGAGGAGGGGGAGTTTGTGGTGTCCCTGGACATCAAGGATGCGTACCTCCACATTCTGATTTGGTCACCGCATCAGGCTTATCTCAGGTTTCCACTGTTAGATGACCACTATCAGTTTCAAGCACTGCCATTCGGTCTCTCCACAGCACCAAGGGTCTTCACCAAGGTGATGGCTGAGATGATGGTTCTCCTCCGCAAGCAGGGTGTGAACATAATTCCATATCTGGACGAGCTGCTGATCAAGGCATCGTCCATGGAGAAGTTGTTACTGTCCATTGCTCTCATGATGCATCTGCTCAGGGAGCACGGTTGGATTCTGAACCTTCCAAAGTCTCATCTGGAGCCGACAAGGAGGCTGTCTTTCCTGGGGATGATCCTTGACACGGAGGTGCAGAGGGTGTTTCTACCGGTGGAGAAAGCGTTGGTGATACAAACTATGAAACGAGATGTCTTGAAGCCTGCCCGGGTATCGGTTCATCAGTGCAGCCATTTTCTGGGGAAGATGGTTGCCTCCTACGAGGCTCTGCAGTATGGAAGGTTTTATGCTCTGTCCTTTCAACTGGATCTCTTGGACCAGTGATCGGGATCTCACCTACACATGCACCAGAGGATACGTCTGTCGCCGAAAGCAAGGATTTCACTCCTCTGTTGGCTGCAACTAGCTCACCTTCTGGAAGGCCGAAGGTTCAGGGTTCAGGACTGGATCCTTCTAACCCACGGATGCAAGTCTCAGAGGTTGGGGAGCAGTCACTCAAGGGGAAACCTTCCAAGGAAGGTGGTCAAGTCAGGAGTCCCTTCTTCCAATAAACATCCTGGAGCTAAGAGCTGTATACAACGGCCTTCTTCAAGCAGCACACCTTCTGCAGGATCGGGCTGTTCAGGTGCAATCAGACAACATGACCACAGTGGCCTACATAAACCGACAAGGCAGAACGAAGAGCAGGGCTGCAATGTCAGAGGTGACAAGAATCCTCCTCTGTGCAGAAAGGCACGGAGTGGCATTGTCAGCAATCTTCATTCCGGGAGTGGACAACTGGGAAACGGACTTCCTCAGCAGACACGATCTCCATCCAGGAGAGTGGGGCCTCCACCCGGAGGTGTTCGATGAGGTAACCGGTTGATGGGGGGTTCCTCACATAGACTTGATCGCCTTCCACCTCAACAAGAAGCTACGGAGGTACTGTTCCAGGTCGAGAGACCCACAAGCAGTGGTGGCGGATGCACTGGTAACACTGTGGGTGTTCCCATCAGTGTATAGGACCCTCATTCCGAGTTGATCGCTCGCTAGCTGCTTTTAGCAGCCGTGCAAACGCTAAGCCGCCGCCCTCTGGGAGTGTACCTTAGCTTAGCAGAAGTGCGAACGAAAGGATAGCAGAGCGGCTACAAAATAATTTTGTGCAGCTTCAGAGTAGCTCCAGACCTACTCCTAGCTTGCGATCACTGCAGACTATTTAGTCTCTGTTTTGACGTCACGAACACACCCTGCGTTCGGCCAGCCATGCCTGCGTTTCCCCAGGCAAGCCTGAGTTTTTTCACTTACTCCCAGAAAACAGTCAGTTACCTCCCAGAAATGCCCACTTCATGTCAATCACTCTGCGGCCAGCAGTGCAACTGAAAAGCTTCGCTAGACCTGGTGTGAAACTACTTCGGCTGTTATGAAAGTACGTCATGCGTGCGCATTGCGGCACTTACGCATGCGCAGGATTGCCTCTTTTTTTTAATAAATGCTGCACTGCGAACGAAAACTGCTAGGGAACAACTCGGAATGACCACCTATGTTCACTCCACTTCCTCTCATTCCAAGAGTTCTACAGCTTGTAAAAAGAACAAGGGTTCTGGCAATCCTCATTGCTCCGGACTGGCCAAGGAGGGCTTGGTACGCAAATCTACTGGATCTGCTGCTGGAAGATCCAAGGCCTCTGCCTCTTCGGGAGGATCTTCTACTACAGGGGCCGTTCGCTTATCAAGACTTACCACGGCTACGTTTGACAGCATGGCGGTTGAGTGCCAAATCTTAGCTCAGAAGGGTATTCCGAGCGCAGTTATTCCTACCCTGATACAGGCTAGGAAGGGAGTGACGTCTAAACATTACCATCGCATTTGGAAAAAGTGTCTTGGTGTGAATCCAAGCAGTTTCCTGCGGTGGAGTTTCAACTTGGACGGTTTCTCCTATTCCTGCAACCAGGTGTGGATATGGGCCTGAGATTGGGATCCCTAAAGGTACAGAGTTCGGCTTTATCCATTTTCTTCCAGAAACAATTTGCTGCCCTCCCTGAGTTTCAGACCTTTTTGAAAGGGGTTCTGCACATCCAGTCTACCTTTGTGGCGCCTACGGCACCCTGGGATCTTGACGTGGTGTTGTATTTTCTGCAATCGGATTAGTTTGAGCCTCTACAGGAGACTGAAGTCAAGTTTCTCACGTGGAAGGCGGTCATTTTGTTGGCCTTAGATTTTGCGAGACATGTGTCGGAATTGGGGTCTTTGTCCTGTAAAAGTCCCTATCTGGTCTTCCATGAAGATAGGGCGGAACTCAGGACTCATCAACAGTTCCTTCCTAAGGTTGTGTCGGCTTTTCATATCAACCAACCTATTGTGGTGCCAGTGGCTACTGACTCCTCAATTGCTTCAAAGGCCTTGGATGTTGTGAGGGCTTTGAAGATCTATGTGAGGAGGACTGCTCATCACAGAAAATCAGACTCTCTGTTTGTCCTGTATGACCCCAAGAAAATTGGGTGTCCTGCTTCTAAACACACGATTTCTCGCTGGATCAGGGTCACTATCCAGCATGCATATTCTACGGCAGGATTGCCGTGTCCAAAATCTGTTAAGGTCCACTCTACTCGTAAAGTGGGTTCTTCCTGGGCAGCTACTTGGTCGTGTCTTGGCTTTTCAGCTTTGCCAAGCGGCTACTTGGTCTGGGTCGAACACGTTTGCTAAGTTTTACAAGTTCGATATTTTGATCTCTGATGACCTCAAGTTTGGGCAAGCAGTTCTGCAGGAGCCTGCGCGCTCTCCCTCTCGTTCTGGGAGCTTTGGTACATCCCCATGGTACTAATATGTACCCCAGCATCCTCTAGGACGTAAGAGAAAATAGGAATTTAATTACCTACCGTTAAACCCTTTTCTCGTAGTCCGTAGAGCAGGCATTCCCAACCACGGTCCTCAAGGCACACTAACAGTGCATGTTTTAGTGATATTCAAGCTTCAGCACAGGTGACTTAATTAGTAGCTCAGTTATTTTGATTTAACCATCTGTGCTGCAGCCTGGATATCACTAAAACCTGCACTCTCGGTGTGCATTGAGGACCGTGGTTGGGAAAGCCTGCCGTAGAGGATGCTGGGCTTCCGCCCAGCGCTTCGTTATCCTGCAGTGGTTCTTTGGTTCAGTACTGCCTTGTTCTTAGATAAGTTCTGCGTTTCTTTAATGTTTCAGTACTGTTTCAGCTGTTGCTGTGTTTTCCGGCCTGTTGTGTGAGCTGGTATGAATCTCGCCACTATCTGTGTATTTCCTTCTCTCGAAGTATGTCGTCTCCTCGGGCACAGTTTCAAGACTGAGTCTGGTAGGAGGGGCATAGAGGGAGGAGTCAGCCCACACTATTAAACTCTTAAAGTGCCAATGGCTCCTGGTGGACCCGTCTATACCCCATGGTACTAATATGGACCCCAGCATCCTCTACGGACTACAAGAAAATGATTTACCGGTAGGTAACCAAAATCCTATTATCACCTACCCCAAAACCAGACCCATGGGTATATGCAGTAAGGTGCGATTTTTGTAAAAGCTGTAGGCTTAGGGGTTAATTCAGAGATGGACACATATCGCTGTATACGCAGCCAGATCTGCTTCCATCTCCAGCACAGGGCAAGGTCACCCAGCATCTGTGAGGCCACCTCCCGACAATTAGATTGCGGATGCATCGGTACTAAGGATGACCCCTGGCTGCTCTGTCAGATGGTTGACCAGCATATCTTTGATCGGAGCGACTGCGTGGGAGGTCACGCAGCTGCCCCGAAAACTATCCAGGCCCGCCCCTGTTCACCTCGCCCCACCCCCCAACACACATTGCTGCCCCGCAAACACCCACCTCTGTCAATCACATTGCAGTCGCATCCATCAGGGATGCGGCTGCAATGTGGGTGGTCGCACAGCTGTGATGTGTCCACTGTGCATGTGCAGTTTTTACCATCGGCAAACTGCGCTGCGGACCGCTGATGCGGCCAGGTCTGAATAACCCCCTTAAAGCAGTAATAATTTAAAAGGCAAAACCAACTTTTTATTAATGCTTTAACTCTATAGCCTTAATAACTTAGATAGCACCAGTACATGAAAATCACACCCTATTACATAAACCCCACAGTGTCCTAGGCCAGCAAATATCAATTCTATATCATGTTTCCAAAATAAAAACAAATTAAATAAAAACAAATAATAATTCCGATGCTTTCACTTTTAATTTTCATTGGATCAGATACACTTCTCGTCTCCCTGGTCTCATCTCTTACCCGGCAACACATGACAACATGAAAGAAATGTCCCCATTGGCTCTCAGAGTCCTGGTCAGTAGTGTGGCTGGGCATATGATCACTTATGTTACTTGCGGAACATGTTGCTGTGCTCTCTGCCAGGGACTTTCTACCTTAGAAATCCCTTTCCTTAAAGACAGACACAGTATAATAGACATTTACTTATTGAACAACTGCAGAAATGATTGTACATGGTATTTTACAGACTTCAGTATATACACAGCCAAACAGTGCACCCAGCCTGATTATTCTGAGGTGGATAGGCTATAAGAATGGTAAGAACGAGTCATAACCCCTTTAGCAATCATTTTAATCTAGAAGGGTTTATGGTCTCAATTTAGTATTTTGCACACAGTGGTCAGTGCCACAAGCCGCCGCTTTTCTCCTGGCCTGGTCCTGGTTGTTGCTACGCAACCGGGACACTGCGTCTTCCAGCTAACGGTCCCGCTGGTTGCTAGGCAAGCGGGAAGCCAGACAAAGATAGTGGCTGTGGATGCTGGTCGAACTGGACACCAAGCATCCACAGGGAGTCCTCACTGACAGCAAGGCTTCAAGTATATGTGCAGCACTGCAACTGCATTCACTTGTGTAATCAGGTATTCCTCCTATGCTGGCTGTGCTGATTGGTTGATCTACCAGTGATAAGGCAGCCAGGCCAGCTCCTCCCTGCCAGTTATAGTTTATGTATTGGTGTAAGCTGCTGGCCAGTGTCCCAGGTTCCTGTACCTAGTGCCTGTCCTGTGAATACAAGCCTCGAAAAAGCTACTTGCGAAATGCGCGCATCGGCATTTTGATCCGCTCCATATGTTCCTGCACTGACCATACATATGTATTAGTGTGTACCTTGGTATATCTTATCACTGCACGGCAACACGGGCACATCCGTGGGTCAGACAAATGCCGACCAAAAACCGTTGTGGTGGAGATATCCTGTAGTGCCTTAAACTGTCAGCACCTCTGTTAGCTGCCTGGTGGACGAGGACAGGTGGCTGGTTGACAAGCATTGCGCAGTGAGCACGGGAATACCCGCCCGCTAGACTAACATTGATATGTCTGAACACTGCTGCAATACTGTCACAGATGTCACGGAATAACACTCTAGCTAGGGTGTCACAAACAGTATATAGATAACTGGGGAATACCCTAAAAAGTAAATTGATATTTCAGCCAATATACCCACTAGCACCTGAGGCTTTATACAGGACAACCATTCCTAGCAAAGTATATAGAGTGAACACTTGTCCTCAATTAATAATCATTAACATATATCAGTGTGGTCCCTTTATCTCTAAAGCAGTAATCAAATTTAGAGTGTATGATAGGGTTATCTGGATATGAAATGTAAAATACTTAGATGCATGTGAGAATTGAACACACGCTGCATACCCCTATAGTAATGTGGAACACCCGTGTAAGCAATCAGCAATCAATTGGTGCACTCAGTATATAGGCAAAATCTTAGTTTTAGTGAACTCAAGAGCACAATCAGCACATTAGAGTGGCTAAATAGCTATACAGTTTACATATAGATGTCTCCGGTTCATCTTATATTCAGTCCGTGAAGTTCGGCACAAATACATCGTGCACATATGTATAACATTTACTGAGACAAATATAGTGTAATTTCAACACCTCCCAGCTGTCAGGTGGGCAGTAGGAGGCTGATGGCTCTCATAAGATAAAGGAGAGCTTTTGTGCTGAGTGCAGTATTAAATACCGGCGTGTAACCGGACACAGGGTAATTCCACACACACAGGTACTCAATGTTATAAAGTACAATCAAATCAACACACTTACGCAGAGTTATAGAGAATCATCAGGAAATTTTATTTAATATACAAATGCACTTAATGTAATAAAGTGTAATCAATTCATTATACTTTCGCAGAGGTACAGAGAGTCATCATAATAAACATAAGGAATTCTTATTTAGCTGTTAGCAGAAAAAAGATGACTCTGACACAGTCAAGGACTCCAGTAACTATTCTAGGAATTAGTTGGCAATTTCTAAACAGTTGCACACTATCCATATAAAGTATAAATATAACAATTGAAACAATATAAGAAGTGCCAGTGCAATCATTGGAGCGGACAAATCTTTTAAATTAATTTTCTTCACTTTTCTATCTTAGAGCACATTTCTTAGACTTTTCATTTTAACTCTATATTTCGCATACAGCCCAAATTTGGGTTTCTTAATAGAACAATAAAAGTTAAATTTTAATACATTTTTGTGTGCACCTTACAGTACAACCCCATTTCTTTTTTTGTGTAATAGATGTTGTTTATGGTTGTCATAGGTAGCACCCCCGAAAAATCATTGGATTTTTCCAAATATCTGAATCGGGGTATCCTCAATTTATTGCTTAAGTTTTTGAGAGTGCAGATTTCTCCTCTATTGTCTGCTGTGAATACTCTGCCTGTTTGTGGATACTCTGCCCAGCCCCATCTGTAGTCAAGACTCTTTGCCTTTCCCAAACCCCTACCTTGTACCCATCCAGGTAGCCCCTTGTGTACTCTCCCAGTGCACTGTTCCTGTACTCAACCTGCAAATTATACCATCTGTACCAACTTACTGTGATTGCACCTGCATCTGCATAGGTCCTGACCCCACCTGCTTCAACCCTTGGTGTCTCACCCTGTTCCTACTCTGTAAATTACTCCAGCCTATATCCTGCATTCTCCAGCCACTTGAATAAGCCCCTACTGCTAGAGGTGTAAGTCATGGCGGTATCCTAAGTACTGGTGTGTGTATCAAACACTAAGGGAACAACGGGTGACTGTTATAGGTGGAAGACCCCCTCAATGGCTCTAGGGGTCTTACACAATTGTGCTGGAGTTTCCTAACATTTTTACCAGCCATTCTTGCTGAGAGTAATTTGGCAGAATGGATCCAACCTCGCAAAGTCCTGTGCAAATCCTGGCTAACCAGATCCAGAATCTGACCCAGCAATTGCAGGACCTATCTTTTCAAATCTCCTCTCAGGAAGTGAGCAGAAGGTCGGTTGCTCCGGTCCAGGCAACTGTAAAATAACCAAAGCTCGATCTTCCGGATTGGATCTCTGTAAACTGAAAGAAATGTTTCAACTTCTGGGTACATTGTACTGTAAATTATACTTCAAACTCAGGCCTCAGTCATAAGGGTCTGAGACCCAACGTATGGGGATTGTCATCTCCCTCCTGCAAGGGGACCCACAAACCTAGGCCCAAGGATGAAAGACCAACCAACCAGCCCTACGGTACACTGATGCCTTCTTTTCTGCTCTCTGTATATTGTATGATGATCCAGACAGGGCAACATCTGCATAGGCTCACTTGCACTCACTCAAGATGGGATGGAATTCTGCTGGTTTACTATACTGAGTACCGACAGTGGGCTAATGACAGTGGCTGGAATGACCCTGCGTTACAGAGTCAGTTCCACCTAAGACTCACAGAGCAGATTAAGGACTTTTTCATCCAATAGCCAACCTCTGGATCCTTAGAGCATTCTCATGCAACTGGCCATCAAGGTCGATAGGCATATCAGAGAGCGGAGAATGGAGAAAGAGCTACCACCATTGCCACCTCGGGTAACAGCTTCCAAACCTGCAGAGGATCAAGTTGAGCCCATGCAGATTGGGGCATTTTTTCTCACAGCTGAGGAAAAGGCTAGGACGTGAATACTTGACTTGTGCCTCTACTGAAGTGGCAACGGACCTCTCGCCAACACTTGCCCTCGGAAATCAGAAACAGATGGGAGATCCATTAATGCCTATCTAACATCTCCCCCAGTAATCCTGTATTAATTCCACTTCGGGTTTCTATCCATAATAAAGAAGCTGAGGCCTTGGCATTCCTGGATAGTGGAGCTGCCGGAAACTTTATGGACGTTGCCTTTGCTCAATCTCTGGGTATTCCTGTGAAAGGGTTGGAGTATCCTATCACAATCTGTGGTCTTGACGGAAGTCCCCTCCCTAATGGATGAGTGAATCTTCTGACATCATCTCTCCGCTTAGCGATAGGTGCTTTACATTCAGAGGTATTTTCTTTTAATTCATTGTCCCATGGCTCCGATAGTTCTGGGCCTTTTGTGGCTAAGAGACCACAATCCTGTTTTGAATTGGAGAACAGGCAAATTTATCAACTGGGAAGCTGAATGTTCAGCTAGATGTCTCTCTTTGCCACTCTGAAACCTGCAGCCCATTCCTGAGGGGTTGCCATCTCCATATCATACCTACTGTATACTAATGTCTTCTTCAAAAAGAAGGCAGATTCTCTCCCTCCACATCATCCATATAATTGTGCTATCAATTTAATGACAGGTGCCAAGCTTCCCAAAAGCAGATTATATGCTCTCTTTTTTTACCGGAAACGAAAATCATGGAAGATTACATTCAAAAGAATCTCAAGAAGGGTTTAATTTGCCCATCTAAATCACCTGTAAGAGCGGGAATCTTGTTCATGGCAAAGAAGGACGGCTCTTTATATCCATGCATTGATTACAGGGGCCTCAATAAGGTCAAGAATTCATACCAGTTACCCCTCATTTCTGTTTTGTTTGACCAGCTTCGGAGTGTTTTCAGTAGTGTTTTCCAAGATAGATTTGAGAGTAGTATATAATCTTATACCAATTAATGAGTCGGACGAATGGAAGACGGCTTTCAGCACTCCTCAGGATATTTTGAATATCTAGTCATGCCTTTTAGGTCGTCAAATACTATTACAAGACTTAATTAACGATATTCTGCATGAATATTTTGGAAAATTTGTCATCGTATGGTATATCTACATGATGTTCTGATCTACTCTCAGTCTCTGGAGGAGGATTACAATCATGTTAATTTGGATCTTCAAAAACTCTGTGAACTCCATCTGTATGCAAAGTCAGAAAACTGCAAGTTTGAGGTATAGAACATCTCCTTCTTGGGATACATTATCACTCCAAAAGTATTTTCCATGGATCACAGTAACCTACAGGCTGTTCTTGACTGGGTTTATGCAGGGCCGGAATAAGGCTAGTGGGGGCCCCTGTGCAACAAATATGTGGGGGCCCCACCAATAAAATTGACTCTGCACCCCACAGCTGTCACTATTTTGCCCCTTATGGCAGCAGGAGAGAGAGTGGGGGGAGTAAGAGACAAAGAGGGTGTCAGGGGGAGAGAGAGAGAGAGTGCAGGGAGCAAGAGAGAGAGGGGGACAGAGGCGAGAATAACAAAAAGAGGAAGATGGTATCACGGGGAAAGAGAGAAGAGTGAGATAAAGAAAGAGGGTGTCAGAGAGAAAGAGAGAGAGAGAGCGAGAGGTTGTCAGAGAGAGAAAGAGAAGAGTGATAAAGAAATGGAGAAAGAGAGAGCGAAGGGGTCAGGGAGAAAGAGAGAGGGAGTCAGTGTGAGAGAGTGTGTCAGGAACAGAGAGGGAATGACAGAAAGCGGAAAGCGAGAGAGAGAGGGTGTCAGAAGGAGGGAGGAGAGAGACAGGGAAAGAGAATCAAGAGAGAGATGGTGATAGAGAAAGAGATATAAAAGAATGAGAGGGGAGTGAGAAAGAGTGAGGGTGTCAGGGAGAGAGAGGGGAAGTGAAAGGGGAGTAAGAGTGGGAGAGAGAGATTGTTAGATAGAGGGAAAGGGAGTGGGAAGTGAGACAGAGGGTGTCGGAGAGAGTGTGTCAGAGAGAGAGAGGGGAGAAACAGTGAGAGGGAAGGGGGAGCAAGCGGGAGGGTGTCAAGTAGAGAAAGAGTGTCAGGGAGAGACAAAGAGATGGAGAGCGAGAGAGTTGGGAGCAAAAGAGAGAGAGGTAGAGTGTCAGGGAGAGAAAGATGGAGAGACAAACAAAGGGATATAGAGAGGAAAATAGAGGGGAGCAAGAGGAAAGAGAGGGAGAGAGAGAGAGGGTATCAGGGAGAGCATCAGTTAGAGAGATAGAGTGAGAGCGCATCAGGGAGAGAGAGAAAGAGTGTGTCAGGAAGAGAAAAAGGGTGAGATAAAGAGAGGGAGAGAGAGGGATGCAGGAGAGGGAGGGAGGATGGGACGGGGAGAGACACCACAGTACCTGTTACAGACTGGCTAGGCTTCAGCACAGGTTTCAGATGTGGTGTGCACTTCACGGCATTAGTCCCCGCTCTCTTCCCACCCACAGTGTCCTGCTGCTGGGAGCCGGCCAGGTAGGGGTAGAGTGGGCCGGCTGGGCTGGGTTGGTGAAATATTTGCAGCAGTATTGAGCCAGTCCTGGCTGTTAAAATACCAGGAAAAATTTGAAATGGGGTTCCCCATATTTTAACAACCAGTACCGGGCTTTTGGACCAGTCCTGGTTCCAGAAATACAGGGGACAAAGGACTTAGGGTTCCCCCGTATTTTTGAAACCAGCACCAGGCTCCTCTAGCCAAGAAGATAATACCACAGCTGGGGGACACATGTATTACCCCAAACTAGTCAACCCTGTCCGGGGGTTCCCTGTGGGAGTAATAAAGAGGTCCAACCCCCCCCTCCAGGCACCCTAGGGCCGGGGATGAAGCCTGGGTCTGTCCCTGCTATGGAACTACAAGTCCCAGCAAGCCTCCCTGCATGCTTAATTGAGGTTACTCTTGTGGGTGACCTCAATGAACATCGCAGTCTGCTGCAGACCACAGGTTCCCAACATAAGCAATAATGGGGATTTCTTTCCCCATTACTGCCTATGCGATCCACTTGATTGGCAGGCCGTGAGCACACAGCCAATCAGGAGAGTGCTATGATGTGGTGACTCCTGATTAGCTGGTGGGTCCCCAAGTGACAGGATCACTTGGGGACCCACCATTCAGAGTCCCGCCATTCGGAGAAAGGGGATCCATGTGTAAACATGGATTCCATTCAGTTGCGAGAACCAGTGTTTTTTTGTGGGAGTTTTTTAACCCCTGGATGCCTACATGGACCAAAGAGGACCAATCTACTCCATATTAGGTGAGTATATCTTTTTTATTTACAGGTACCCTGTGGATTCTACTAGACAAGGGGACCGAGGAGTTCCATGGGACACAAGGTAAGTATTTTTGAGTGCTGAGCCGTAAGTAGACTTTTTGGTGCTCTATGCCAGAGAGATGATTGGCGCCCCTCCCCTATTTTTCCAATAGAAACTTAAGGCACAGGCCTCGTGAGGAAGGGGCATGACAAGATTGATCCAAGAGAAAACCCATGCTATGATGCCCCTTTCCATAATATATATATATATATATATATATATATGAGTAGAAATATCTCTGTGGAGCGCTCTTATTCTATAATCTGATATAATTAGATGATTGTTGGTGGATGTTATATAAAGAGAGGATGACCTTACACATTTATACACCCATATTAGAATCACATATATCTCTTTATTAAAAAGATTTTGATTTAAAACTTATCATAAAACTTTTTCTTTTCTTTTACATTGGAGATACAATTGTATATTTCAACATTATTCATATAAGGAAAAAATAAAACAATATAATGAGCTTTCATCCAACGCGTTTCGTCTATATCGACTTCTTCAGGGGTGTTCTTCAGGGTGCAATCCAAAAACAAAAAATATATAAAACAAGCATGAATAAGAAGGAACATTGATACAGAGAAGAATATGCATATCACAATATGGTCGTATTATCCATATTTGAACAAACTGATATTGTATGTGACAATGATTTTATGAGTTGTACAAGAAACTACTTACATACTCTCTTGCACATTATTAAAAATTATCTTAGGACCATCAAAACACATATTATTATTATGATAATAGTTGTCTGCTGAATCACTCCGTAATCAGTAGGCCAGACAATTGACCCATCAGTATAATTGCACTCACTTCTAAATAACAGCTCTCTGTTTATATTGGAATAACTGTAGTATTCAAAAGGTATGGAGTTCTAATTGAACCAAAGTTGACCCTGAGTTAGAAAAGGGGAGACCAATTCTTAATATAACCCATTTTCAAATATATTGGCTAAATTATATTTGTTTTAATATACTTACTGAAAAATATTTATTACCAAGTTGAAAAAACTTGAAGAAAATTATTCCCAGAATATGATAGCATTTATTGGGATTCCTTATTATAGGCCACCTAATGAATTATATTCTTCTCCAGCATGTAGATATTCATTTTTCTTGGCTCATTGGGTTGGCATTTCTAACAAGAACAGAACAATAATTAATTATCTCCTACGATATTCAATTCATAAAAGTTGGAGTTAGTAACTATTTATAATTTATTTATAATTATTTTTAATGTATAAAGATTAGCTTACCCTCAGTTTTTCAAAGTATCAGTGAAGTCCAACAGAAGGGATCCACTTGTAAACTTAGGATAAAAATATCCCTTTAATTTTCCTAATGGGGACAGAGTATTACTTAACATCTTATTTCTAACCAGACTGCAATAAAATAAAGTGGCCATATTTGCTTACCAGCAGTTGTCCTATAGGTCTGCCTGCATAGGGATCCAATATTGGAATGAAGACTAAGCTCACATTTTGCCTATTTATGCTCCACAGCCTGTTACATCACTTCCTGTTATAGCTTTTTAATTGTTTAATTGGTATTTTTATTCTAATCGTTTATTATGTATTTCAAATTGAAATTAAAGAACCTTTATTAAATGGAATGGTTTTATTCATGATACCTGATTGAAATAGCTGTGTTATTAAGTAGAATTAAGTTCATAATAAAGAGTTTAGACCAAATTGATGTTTCTAATTGGCATAGAAGCAAAGAGATGCTTCCTGTATGAGTTCCAAGCCTCTTTGTGGCTGGGATGACGTCATTGCACATCCGGTTGCTTAGCAACTGTTGGAATGTTTATTACATATCCCCAGTGCGGAAAAAACTGCTTCCTATGGGCATATGACACTCAAATGTGTTGTCGGCGTGTGCGCCCGTTGCCGGGCAATGAGCGCGACATGGATGTGTGCTCTCCATTGTTCGGCCTCACGCGCGACGCCGATACGTACGTCCCGCTGCTTAGGCACAGGATGAGCGCTATTAAAGACGCCTCCCGTATTTGGTTTCCTAGCAACCAATTATGCTGAGAGACGGGGTGTCAATTCCCTCATTCATTCCATAAGGGATAAGGGTGTTTAGGGTAAAAATCCAAAAGGATTCTCTTTTGGATAATTGTAATTCTCTATATCCCCCTCTTTCATTTTCTGTTATATGGTCCAATATAGTGAATTTTAAACTTTTAGTGTCCGAGTTGTGGACTTCAGAGAAATGCCTGGGTACACTGTGTGTGGTTATCTTATTTTTAATATTTCTAAGGTGTTCCTGAATCCGAACCTTAATCATACGTTTGGTTTTGCCTATATAGGCTTTGCCACATCCACAGGTAATTCTGTAAATTACAAAAGTGGAACTACAATTATGGATCCCCTTTAAATTATACACTTTATTGTTCAATACATCACAAATAATTGGCGATTTTTCTATAAATTTACAACATATGCACCTAGTACACGGAAAAAATCCTGATTGCATCAAAAAATTCCCTGGTTTAAGATTAGTTTTATCTAATGATCTTAAGTTACTCGGAGCCACCATTTCTTTTAAATTAGTTGCCTTTCTAAAAATAAGAGTAGGTTTCTGGGAAAGATGAGGACCCAAAATAGCGTCTCTTTGTAAAATTGGCCAATTATTTTCGATTATTCTTTTGATCTGTATATGTTTCTTATTAAATTGGGTAATAAAGGGCCTATTATTTATTATACTTTGATCTTTAATTATTTTTGGTTTTGGTAGTTCTGTTCTATTTCTTTTAAATGCTTTAATTCTAGCTTCTTCTATTTTATCTTTGCAGTATCCTCTTTCGAGGAATCTTAATGCAAGTTTTTCTGACTGTTCCCAATAACTACTGTCCTCACTGCAATTTCTTCTAATTCTAAGGAATTGTCCAAATGGGACATTGTGTTTCCAAATGGGGAGATGACAGCTGTCAGCCGGGATGAAACTATTCATATCAGTATCTTTAAAGAAAGTGGAGGTTTCTATTTTCCCTGATACGCAACCTTTTAATATTAAATCTAAGTAATCGATTTTTTCAGTGTCAGTTTTGTAAGTGAATTTTAAATTGTATTCATTAGTGTTAATGTAGTCAATAAACTTATCAATGTTTATTTGGTCGCCCTTCCAAATGATAATCAAGTCATCAATATATCTTTTGTATATTGCAATGTGATTTAACTCCCAATCGGTATCATATATAAAATTATGCTCCCAATCACCCATGAATATATTTGCATAAGCGGGTGCAAATTTGGTACCCATGGCTGTACCTTGGCAATGTAAATAAAATTTACCTTCAAATTTAAAACAATTATGATTTAATATAATTGAAATACCATCCAGTATAAATTGACGTTCCTTACACAATATTTCATTATCCTCCAATAATACTTTCTCGACAGCTTTTAAACCCTTCTGATGTGGTATTGATGAATACAGTGATTGGGCATCTATTGTTAACCATTTGTAATTTGAGCACCATGTGATTTGATTCAGAATATTAAGCATATTCATAGAATCCTTTAAATAAGATTTAAGGTTTTTTACATACTTCAGCAGTTTTAAATCAATGTAATGTGACAAATTTGCCGTTCGGCAATCCATTCCAGATATGATAGGTCTTCCAGTGGGGCAGTTCTTATCTTTATGTACTTTAGGTATGTGATATAATGTGGCTATACGTGGATGTTTCATATAAATATATTCAAATTCTTTTTCATTAAGTAAGCCATCTGTTTTTGCTGTATTGAGTATTTGATATTTCTTTTTGATACTCCATTGTAGGATTTAATTTTAATTCTTTATAAGTATTTTCATCATTTAGTATTTTATATGCCTCTACTAAATATTGGTTTCAATTTTAAATTACAACTGCCCCCCCCCCCCCTTATCAGCTTGCTTTATCACTATAGTGTTATCGGTTTTTAATTGTTTTATTGCCTGTTTTTCTACAGAGTCAAGATTGCAATCCCTATGTTTTTTTTTGTATTAATCTTTTTTTAAAATCTTCCTTAACACAATCCAAAAAAATATCTATATGGCTGCCCTTAGATTCGACTGGGTAATATTTTGATGGAAGTGAAACTAATGGTTTTTTCTGAGCTTCATATGATAATTTCGGCACTGGGTTTTGTAAGAAATGTCTTTGCAGAGTTAAATTACGAACATATTTATTTAAATCAATAAATGAGTTGAATCGATTTATATGTAAATCGGGCGCAAATTTTAAACCTTTTTCTAATATCTTACTTTGTGGCTCTGATAATTGCTTGTTGGATAAATTGATGACTCCTGTCGGTTTTCCTCTACAGGATTGGACGGGTTTTTCCTTTTTAGGGGGGATCCTCCCACTGCCCCTCTTTCCTCGTCTCTGATGTTTAACCTTCTTTTTAGACCCTGAGGGGAATCCATTCTGTAATGGAGTTCTTCCTTCATTTGGGTATAGGGGAGCTGAAAGCTCCTTTTCCCATCTAAAAAATGTCTCCTAGTAGATGGTGGGGGGGATGAGAGGGGTTCATACTGATTTCTAACAGGAACAGGATTATGATGTTCCTTATACTTGTACTGGGTAACAAATCTTGCAGGTCCTTTTTTGTTTCGATTTACTTCATGCCACCTTTCATTGCTTTGATAATTGCTATCTGATCTTTTTCTATTTCTCTGATAGGTGAAATTATTCCTTGATCTATCTCTATAAGGTCTTCCTTGTTGTTGATACTCACTTCTTGATCTATCTCTATATACTTGCCTTTGATACCTATATTGGGGCCTATGGTTTTGATGGTTCTGTTGATCTCTATCGGTTTCCATCCAATTGTGTATTCTGTTGTTTTCATAATCTTGTTTATCCCTATAGAACTTTTTTTGTTTTCTTATGATTAAATCATTTTCTAATTTGTCTAGCCTTTCTTGTGCAAACTCAACCTCTTTTTTATAATTATCATTATTTTCAAATTTTAATAGACTTGATTCATATTCATGCATATCCTCCTCTATCTTTTTTAGTTCTCTTTTTCTTTCTGCGACTAATAATTCTACTAATTTAAGTGATCCTTCTTCAAAAATTTTGTTCCAATTGTCATAAAATCTACATTAGAATTTCCAAATGTGGGATTTTTTTGGAGTCTCAATCCCCTAGGGACTCTACTGACTTCTAAATATTTTTCTAATGTTATAATATCATACCAGCTTTTCAATTCACGTGCTGATCATTTTTCCATGCCTCTATTATGGTCATAAAAGTCATCCTCCTCCTTATTAACATCCATTTCTACTCCATCATCATTAAAGATGTTTTTACTATTTTTTGTCCATTCAGACCTATCTCTAAAGATAGGCATTTTTTAGCAGCAACCCAGGGAGAAACGATAACAAAAGTATAAATTAGTATGTTCCCTTAGTGCGCTCTTATTATACACTACTGAAATGTCTAATTACTTTATGTCAGTTAGTGTCTGAGTTTACTAACATAAATACTATTATATTTCCAAACAGGAAAGCAAGCTTCAACACAAAGAGAATCCTTTGTCAGTAAGGATCAAAAATAGATAAAAGAGAAGAAATATCTCTGTGGAGCGCTCTTATTCTATAATCTGATATAATTAGATGATTGTTGGTGGATGTTATATAAAGAGAGGATGACCTTACACATGTATACACCCATATTAGAATCACATATATCTCTTTATTTAAAAGATTTTGATTTAAAACTTATCATAAAACTTTTCCTTTTCTTTTACATTGGAGATACAATTGTATATTTCAACATTATTCGTATAAGGAAAAAATAAAACAATATAATGAGCTTTCACCCAATGCGTTTCGTCTATATCGACTTCTTCAGTGGTGTTCTTCAGGGTGCAATCCAAAAACAAAAAATATATAAAACAAGCATGAATAAGAAGGAACATTGATACAGAGAAGAATATGCATATCACAATATGGTCGTATTATCCATATTTGAACAAACTGATATTGTATGTGACAATCATTTTATGAGTTGTACAAGAAACTGCTTACATACTCTCTTGCACATTATTAAAAATTATTTTAGGACCATCAAAACACATATTATTATGATAATAGTTGTCTGCTGAATTACTCCGTAATCAGTAGGCCAGACAATTGACCCATCAGTATAATTGTACTCACTTCTAAATAACAGCTCTCTGTTTATATTGGAATAACTGTAGTATTCAAAAGGTATGGAGTTCTAATTGAACCAAAGTTGTACCTGAGTTAGAAAAGGGGAGACCAATTCTTAATATAACCCATTTTCAAATATATTGGCTAAATTATATTTGTTTTAATATACTTACTGAAAAATATTTATTACCAAGTTGAAAAAACTTGAAGAAAATTATTCCCAGAATATGATAGCATTTACTGGGATTCCTTATTATAGGCCACCTAATGAATTATATTCTTCTCCAGCATGTAGATATATATTTCATTCATTTTTCTTGGCTCATTGGGTTGGCATTTCTAACAAGAACAGAACAATAATTAATTATCTCCTATGATATTCAATTCATAAAAGCTGGAGTTAGTAACTATTTATAATTTATTTATAATTATTTTTAATTTATAAAGCTTAGCTTACCCTCAGTTTTTCAAAGTATCAGTGAAGTCTAACAGAAGGGATCACCTTGTAAACTGCCTGCATAGGCAAAAAAAATGCAATTCACCATAAAGTTGGTTACCTTTTAGTGTCATACCCCCTTATTATTAATTAAAAATATGAATTAGTTGTAATTGGCCCTTTAATACTACAATATATTTTTACTGGAGTCATTCAAATGACAAGCATTTTCCGAATAGACCAAATTAATTTACATTACATTAAGGGGCTATGACACTAAAAGGTAACCAACTTTATGGTGAATTGCATTTTTTTGAAAAATATTAGTAACTTAATTAAGTCTTAAAGTGGTTAGCAATTATATAAATTATTAGTGTAATAAGGAAGAACACTAAAGACAATTAACATTAACGTTTCATCCATTAAGGATTAAGGAAAAAATTTTATTAAATTAAATAACAACAAAATCAATTGAATTTGGTCACTATTAGCGAGCACTAATTTATAAAAAGAAAGTAACACAAATTAAGTTCACTATTAATGAGCACTTAATTAATGACCCATTAAGCAATAGGGTTAATACATCCAATTAATTTCACCATTCAGTATTATTATGTACAAATTGTTCACAGTACTATAATCTAATCAAATTAATTAGAATAAATATAATATAATATTTTTTTTCACTAATGAGGATTTTTTAAATATGTAAAGAATTAATTGTAAGTGTCAAAATAACCTATAATATATGAAGTTAATAAGTGTTAGAATAATCTATGAATATATGAAGTTGTTAAATGTATGGGAATGCCAGGAGATATTATAAGCAACCCCTATAAATATCCATTTTTTACATATTTCAACTGCAGTTCCCAGTTTAAACTATCATCAAGTATCTTAATCTTCGTTAATTCATTAATATTATAATGGGGTGTTTAATGTTTACATCTAATCTTATTGATAAGGAATAGGTATATTAATATCGAATACTACGTAAGGAGTTATATACTATATACAGGAGGGACTCTAAATAGTACATATTCTATATACATAACACAGGAGTCAGGCAAATACATGCAGGTAGCGCTCTAAGTAGCACGAATCCTGCATAAAATGGTTGCCAGGAGACTATTTATGGGAAGCGCTCCGAGTAGCGCTTACCCCATATCTTAGCATAATTGATTGCTAGGAAACCAAATACGGGAGGCGTCTTTAATAGTGCTCATCCTGTGTCTTAGCAGCAGGACGTACGTATCGGCGTCGCGCGTGAGGCCGAACAACGGAGCGCACACATCCATGTTGCGCTCGTTGCCCGGCAATGGGCATACATACTGACGACACATTTGATTGTCTTATGCCCATAGGAAGCAGTTTTTCCGCACTGAGGACATGTAATAAACATTGCGCGTGAGGCCAAGCAACGGAGCGTATACATTCATGTCGCGCTCGTTACCCGGCAACGGGGCGCACACGCCGACGACACATTTGAGTGTCATATGCCCATAGGAAGCAGTTTTTTCCGCACTGGGGATATGTAATAAACATTCCAACAGTTGCTAAGCAACCGGATGTGCAATGACGTCATCCCAGCCACAAAAAGGCTTGGAACTCATACAGGAAGCATCTCTTTGCTTCTATGCCAATTAGAAACATCAATTTGGTCTAAACTCTTTATTATGAACTTAATTCTACTTAATAACACAGTTATTTCAATCAGGTATCATGAATAAAACCATTCCATTTAATAAAGGTTCTTTAATTTCAATTTGAAATACATAATAAACGATTAGAATAAAAATACCAATTAAATAATTAAAAAGCTATAACAGGAAGTGATGTAACAGGCTGTGGAGCATAAATAGGCAAAATGTGAGCTTAGTCTTCATTCCAATATTGGATCCCTATGCAGGCAGACCTATAGGACAACTGCTGGTAAGCAAATATGGCCACTCTTAATTTTATTGCAGTCTGGTTAGAAATAAGATGTTAAGTAATACTCTGTCCCCATTAGGAAAATTAAAGGGATATTTTTATCCTAAGTTTACCCTTCTGTTGGACTTCACTGATACTTTGAAAAACTTAGGGTAAGCTATGCTTTATAAATTAAAAATAATTATAAATAAATTATAAATAGTAACTAACTCCAACTTTTATGAATTGAATATCGTAGGAGATAATTAATTATTGTTCTGTTCTTGTTAGAAATGCCAACCCAATGAGCCAAGAAAAATGAATGAAATATATATTTACATGCTGGAGAAGAATATAATTCATTAGGTGGCCTATAATAAGGAATCCCAATAAATGCTATCATATTCTGGGAATAATTTTCTTCAAGTTTTTTCAACTTGGTAATAAATATTTTTCAGTAAGTATATTAAAACAAATATAATTTAGCCAATATATTTGAAAATGGTTATATTAAGAATTGGTCTCCCCTTTTCTAACTCAGGTACAACTTTGGTTCAATTAGAACTCCATACTTTTTGAATACTACAGTTATTCCAATATAAACAGAGAGCTGTTATTTAGAAGTGAGTACAATTATACTGATGGGTCAATTGTCTGGCCTACTGATTACGGAGTAATTCAGCAGACAACTATTATCATAATAATATGTGTTTTGATGGTCCTAAAATAATTTTTAGTAATGTGCAAGAGAGTATGTAAGCAGTTTCTTGTACAACTCATAAAATGATTGTCACATACAATATCAGTTTGTTCAAATATGAATAATACGACCATATTGTGATATGCATATTCTTCTCTGTATCAATGTTCCTTCTTATTCATGCTTGTTTTATATATTTTTTGTTTTTGGATTGCACCCTGAAGAACACCCTTGAAGAAGTCGATATAGACGAAATGCGTTGGGGTGAAAGCTCATTATATTGTTTTATTTTTTCCTTATACGAATAATGTTGAAATGTACAATTGTATCTCCAATGTAAAAGAAAAGGAAAAGTTTTATGATGAGTTTTAAATCAAAATCTTTTTAATAAAGAGATATATGTGATTCTAATATGGGTGTATAAATGTGTAAGGTCATCCTCTCTTTATATAACATCCACCAACAATCATCTAATTATATCAGATTATAGAATAAGAGCGCTCCACAGAGATATTTCTTCTCTTTTATCTATTTTTGATCCTTACCGACAAAGAATTCTCTCTGTGTTGAAGCTTGCTTTCCCATTTGGAAATATAATAGTATTTATGTTAGTAAACTCAGACACTAACTGACATAAAGTAAGTAGACATTTCAGTAGTGTATAATAAGAGCGCACTAAGGGAACATACTAATATATATATATATAAAAATATACATAATACAAGCACATTTATAGACCACCGTAAGGAGATGGATTTGGACACAAATTCCCTGTATAGAACATTCATGAACTTTACATGAGAGCTTGTTGTTGTTCAGTTACGATACCCTACAATAACACATTTCAATACACTGCCATACCCAGGATTCAAACCTACAACCTGTTGAATTCTTATCAAACACCCTACTCACTGAGCTATTTGATCCTGCATAAAAACTATGAGCACTATATGAAGCTACTGGTACTTTGTAAAATAATAATCAGCATTACAATTGAGCAGATCTATGTAGTGTGCAGTCACACATCCAGTCTCTTGCAGCCACACACTACATAGTTGTGCTCAGCCGCAATTCTGATAATTTTTTCACAAAGTATAAGGTCAGCTTCAAATAGTTAGAATTTTCTATCTTAGAATTATCTACCTTTCTATACAAGGGCAGATAGCTCAATATATAGATTGTCTGACTGCAATGCCACAGACAATGGGTTTGAATCCTGAGCATCTCAGTATCTTGAAATGTAAACAAGGACAGTGTGACTGAATAACAAAAAAATCTCAGGTTGAGTTTATGAATGTTGTATAGGTATTAGTGACAGAAGGGATCAGGATAGGAAACAGGGGTGGTCAGGAGACGCTGGAATTCAAAAAGAACGGAAGCTGCAAGTGAAAGCAATTAAAACAGATAATTGACACAGCCCTGTGTGAGTTTGTAAGTGTACATGTATGTTTCAAAAATTGTACTTTTACAGTGTGTGTCCTGTGTTTTTAAAAAATATTTATTTTACTGTGGAACTACAGGTACCAACGGGCCCTTTACTGCCCGTATGCTGGTACTTGTGGTTCTCCAAGTACCAGCATGCAGGGGAGCCTTGCTGGTTCCAAAGCAAAGACAATATTCTTTTATTTTTATTTTTACACATGGGCTATCAGCCTGGTTGTTAAAATATGGGGAACCCCTACGCAAGTTTTTCACGGTATTTTAACAACCAGGACCGGCTCAAAGAGCCCAGGGCTGGTTATGTTCAGGAGGGGAGACCCCACTCAATTTTTGTTATTTTTAACTATTTCAGAGGAGCCCTGCACGGATCTGTGCATGTTTCTTCAATCAGCTAAAAGCAGGTCTGTTTGGAAGGTCTATTTCTGTACCAATTCCAAGCATTTCCGGCAGTGTTTGGCTAGTGTCGGCAGTGATAGAGAATACGAATCCTTAGTAAATTTCCATGTTGTATGATGTGTATGTGAACAAACAATCGTGTTAGACTGATGGTCTATTTATTTGTGTGGGTGGCAGTGTATCTCAATACGAATTGCCCCAACACTGCCGTGATTTGTGTTTAGTAAATTTCTGATTTGCATTTTCGTATAAAAATGCAAACTAAAATCATATCGGAACGTTAGTAAATTTCCACCAGCAACTGCATGTTAGATCAGTGCTCCCCTCACTGAATGTAGCTGGTCCCTATACCCCATTATTACACCCCCACTCACTGACTTAATTGTATATGATTGATCCAGGCTTTGATCCAAGCTCCATCACCTAAAATACTCATTATCATGCCCCCTCACTCACTGACCACATTTTATAACAGTGTTTTATAATACCCATTATTACTCCCTTCAGTCAGTGACTGTATTGATTATTTACAGTGCATCTGGAAAGTATTCACAGCGCTTCACTTTTTCCACATTTTGTTATGATACAGCCTTATTCCAATATGGAATAAATTATTTTTTTCCCTCAAAATTCTACACACAATACCCCATAATGACAACATGAATTTTTTTTTTTTTGCAAATGTATTAAAAATAAAAAAACTAAGAAATCACATGTACATAAGTATTCACAGCCTTTGCTCAGTACTTTGTTGATGCACCCTTGGCAGCAATTACAGCCTTAAGTCTTTATGAATATGATGCCACAAGATTGGCACACCTATCTTTGGGCAGTTCCACCCATTCCTCTTTGCAGCACCTCTCAAACTCCATCAGGTTGGATGGGAAGCATCGGTGCACAGCCATTTTCAGATCTCTCCAGAGATGTTCAATTAGATTCAACTCTGGGTTCTGGCTGGGCCACTCAAGGACATTCACAGAGTTGTCCTGAAGCCACTATCTTGGCTGTGTGCTTAGGTTCGTTGTCCTGCTGAAAGATGAACCGTCACCCCATTCTGAGGTCAAGAGCGCTCTGGAGCAGGTTTTCATCCAGGACGTCTCTGTTCATTGCTGCGTTCATCTTTCCCTCTATCCTGACTAGTCTCCCAGTTCCTGCCTCTGAAAAATATCCCCACACCATGATACTGCCACCACCATGCTTCTCTGCAGGGATGGTATTGGTCTGGTGATGAGCGGTGCCTGGTTTCCTCCAAACATGACACCTGGCATTCACTCCAAAGAGTTCAATCTTTGTATCATTAGACCAAATAATTTTGTTTCTCATGGTCTGAGAGTCTTTAAGGTGCATTTTGGCAAACTCCAGGTAGGCTGCCATGTGCTTTTTACTAAGGAGTGGCTTCTGTCTGGCCACTCTACCATACAGGCCTGATTGGTGGATTGCTGCGGAGATGGTTGTCCTTCTGAAAGGTTCTCCTTGTCAGGAATCTGCATTTTCCATCGCATCACTGCCGTGGAACTACAGGTCCCAGCAGTTCAGTTCTGTTCCAGTCTTCAGTCTCCTGCAGCCCACAGCTCTCCGTGCTCCACCTAACCAGTTCAGTTCTGTTCCAGTTCTGGTTTTCAGTCCTCTGCAGCCTGGAATGCTTCAGCCAACTCACAGCTGATCTGGACACCTAATCCAGCTAGTATCTCTGCCTGCAGTTTGTGTCCAATCACTGCTGGGCAGGAGGTATAACTTCCAGTTTGTGACTCTCTCACATCGCCTTGGACAACACGTCACATCCCGTGAACAGACGGCTCCTGTTTGCAATCCTCTGTGTACAGAGATTTCCTTGTGTATTAGACCTGTGGAACAACAGGTCCCAGCAGTTCCAGTTCCCAGCTGTTCCTGTGTTCCCGTGGAACTACAAGTTCCAGCAACCCCTCCAGCTCTCCTACTGCATCCAGTGGTTCCCTGTGTTCCAGTCTCCAGATCCCCTGCGTTCCTGGTTATCCTCCTGCATCTCTGTGGAACTACAAGTTCCAGCAATCACTCCAGCTCTCCTGCTGCATCCAGTGGTTCCCTGTGTTCCAGTCTCCAGATCCCCTGTGTTCCTGGGTCTCCTCCGTGTACCTGGCTATTCTCAAGAGACTTAGTACTCCTGGTTACTTCACTCTGCTCCGTGGAACTTCAAGTCCCAGCAATACCTGCATTCATCAAAAGGCTTCACACCCATCATTACCTGGTGTGCTTCAGCCTTGCAGTAGAGACTGACTCCAGGTGTGTTCCATCTCTCACCTGTGATACAGCTTGCTCGCTGTCAGTGCTTCTCCACCTGCACTGTGGACACAGTCAGACTCCTGCCTCTGCTATCAGGTTTGCCATACTACAAACATCACTGTTAAGTTCCATGATTCAACCTGCACTGGTTCCTATACCAGAATATTACTACAAGTTACCTTCCCATCTGTTTATTATCATTACTGGACATTATTTCTTCAAGTCATTATCCAACCTGTTTCAATAGACTTTCAGCTATCACGCTGTATAACTGACATTTGCATTTATTATAATTTCTGCTGCCGTATTGTTTACCTCCTGTATAATAAATACCATTGTGCACATGCGCAGAGACCCAGTACTGCCTCCTCACTTCATTCTTCCATCCTACCTCCACTGACCCACTAGCGCCCCCTCCGGGGACACAAACCAGACCGAACCTGACAGTTTGTCCAAGGCCCATGGACTCGGATGGTGGTCAGAATGTGGGGTCAGGGGCCTTACAAAATCTGGTCTCCCGTTTGGATGGTCAAGAGGCTGCGCAGCAGCAGATGTTCCAGTTCCTACAGGGAATGTCTATCCGTTTGGATACCTTGCAGCAATCCCTTTCAAGTTCAGTTGTTTCTCCAGTTCCTGTTCAAGTCACTCCTGCTCCAGTCATTTCAACTTTCCCTGCACAATCCGTTCCTGTGGATGGCTGTTGCTCAAGTCAGTCCTATGGCAGTCCCTTCGCAGCAAATTCTCCTGAGAGAGCGACTTCCTCCTTTGAAAGCTTCAAGACTCCTTTGTTGTCTGCTGTGAACTCTGAACCACTAAGCACTCTTTATCATCTATTGGAACAACTTCAAAATCTCCTAACAAAAATCATTCCGATAATGCCAGAAATCCTGAGTGGTGCTTTAAACGCAGTGAAGAGTACTGCTCAAAGTATTGAGACTAGTGCGACCTCCGTGTCAACTTTTTTTCAAACCAAAGTCTCTCCTCTTGTGCAAAGAGAAGGCAGATTCCAGAGCTACCCGCGCTCCAAACTCACGGAAGCTGAACGCCGGCATCGCAAGCAGCTTCACCTCTGCTTTTACTGTGGAAGTTCTAGTCATCTTATTAAGGACTGTTCCTTCCGCAACTCAAAAGTTGGTGACAGGTCCCAACATCAAAGTGTTTTCACCTGCAAACCTTCCAGCGTATCCTCTGCAGTTTCAAGTTCCTTTACCCGGGACAGGAGTGTCCAAAAAGTATACGATTGGGGTCCTGTGACAAATAGACCCAATCCCAAGTTCAGAAATCAACAGAGACTATCTATGTTGCCCATAACTAAAGGGGCGTCTGTGCCTACAGCCCGAGAAGGGGCGTCTGTGCCTACAGCCCGAGAAGGGGCATCCGTGCCTACAGCCCGAGAAGGGGCATCTGTGCCTACAGCCCGAGAAGGGGCATCCGTGCCTACAGCCCGAGAAGGGGCATCCGTGCCTACAGCCCGAGAAGGGGCATCCGTGCCTACAGCCCGAGAAGGGGCATCCGTGCCTACAGCCCGAGAAGGGGCATCCGTGCCTACAGCCCGAGAAGGGGCATCCGTGCCTACAGCCCGAGAAGGGGCATCCGTGTCTACAGCCCGAGAAGGGGCATCCGTGTCTACAGCCCGAGAAGGGGCATCCGTGTCTACAGCCCGAGAAGGGGCATCCGTGTCTACAGCCCGAGAAGGGGCATCCGTGCCTTCAACCCGAGAAGGGGCGTCTGTCTCTACAGCCCCAGGTGGGGCATCTGATGTTGTGACCCCAGTAGGGGTATCTGATGTTCAGGTTCCAGAAGTGGCATCCGGGCATGCAACTCAAAGAAGTGTGTCTGATCTATTAACCCCAGGAGGGGTCTTTGGAGTTTCATCCTCAAGTGAGGAATCCAGGGCCAAGATCCCAGGAGGAATTCTTAAAGCCACAGATACAGACATGAACTTTTGTTTACCAACTTCAGAGAGTGCTACCAGCTCAGTACCACTCCAAAAGGGATCATCAGAACATCCGGATTCTGTCTATACAGAGTCAAGTGTCAATGGACCTAGCCCGGTTCCAGCCGTCGGTCCAAAGTCTCCACTGGTTCCAGCCAGCCTGAGTGGCTCCAATGATGAGCTACCTCCTTCGGTTCCAGCCGATTCCAGAATCCTCGGATCAAATCCGGTCCTATCCGTCAGTCCGAGGACTCCACCGGTTCCTGTCGCTTCAAGCTCTTCCGGACCCAATCCGGTCCCATCCGTCTGTCCGGATCAGCCTCCTCTGGTTCCAGCCAGCCCGAGTAGCTCTGTTTCCAATGCTGAGCTACCTCCTTCGGTTCCAGCCGATTCCAGCATCCTCGGATCAAATCCGGTCCTATCCGTCAGTCCGAGGACTCCTGCGGTTCCAGCCGGTTCAAGCTTATCTGGACCCAATCCGGTCCCATCCGTCTGTCCAGATCAGCCTCTTACAGTTCAAGTCCATTCATGTAGTCCTGGACAAATCCCTGTTCCATCCGTTTGTCTAAAGTTGCCATCGGTCCCTACCGATTCCAGTTCCTCTGAACCCGGTGTGGTTCTCTCCGGTGCTTCAAGTAAGCAACTCCTGTCGCTATGTCCAGAGTCTATAGTTCTTTCAGATATTGCAGTTGCCTCAACCCAGATGGAGGCTCTACGCATCTCACCCCAAGATGAAGCTTCTAGCATTCTGTTAACCTCAGCTCTGAATTCCCGTCAGTCAATCCAGGAGATGACGTCCTCTCTCCACCCTCGAGCATTTCAAGTTGATTCTACTCCTGCTTTTGAATGCTTATTCCAGTCCTCAACTCTCAAGTGTCCTACATTGTCTTCCGAGACTTCATCTGACATTCAGCCTTCCAAGTGTCCACCAGATACAAAAGCTCCAGTCTACTTTGATGGTGACTATGCTCAGTTTCGTGCAGTGGCGAGCCAATACCTCGCTTTTACTGAGTCTGAACCTTCAGTGACTATTTCTCCAGCCAATGCAATCAGATACTTCCTCCTGTTCTTCAAAGGTAGAGCACTGGACTGGGCGAATCCTCTCATTGAATCTAAAGATCCGCTACTGAGTGATCTTCCCGCTTTCTGCGAAGCCGTAAAACAGGAGTTTGCTCCAAAGTTTATGCATTCAGAGTCATCTGGGCATTCTGGCCAATTTGTCAACAGTTTGTCTACTGCTAAATCCTCTCCAACATCTCTGTCTGTGCAAGATCAGGATACATTAGACCAAGCTATTAAAAATTTCCAAGCTGCAAAGTCAAGACAACGTTCTCAGACTTTAGATTTAAAAGTTGCATATACTTCCGTGCCTCCATCCTACAGCAACACTTCTGAAAGTATTGACTCCCCAGATTCAACATCTGATCAGTCTTCCAGTTCTCAGTTTTTCGACTCAACTCCTTCCAAACACGAACAGGTTCTGTTGAATCAACGTATCAGAGATTTCAAGAATTACAGGAATTGGAGAGCTCCAGAACCAGTTCAAAGTCTACCATCTGTTGACGTAAGTGTTGGCTATGCTGCCGTAAACCCTAGTCCTGGTGTCTCACATAGCTTCAAATTCACTGGTCCACAGATTGTCTCAGATTCTGTTGTTCCTAAACAAAAGGCTCCCATGACCACACTAGACCTGGACTCTGACTCTGAAAGTGAGTTTGTTGATGACGACTCAAGTTACATTATGGGGGGTTCTATCCTTCCGAGTTATGCCTTTTCCCAGGAAGTAAATTCTGTCTCAAATGACCCTGAATGGTCTACTTGTTCTGACGAGGAAAATCTGTCTTCTGAAGATGAAAGTTGGGAAGACTTTTGAGGACCTCTGCTTTTGTGTTTTCCGAAGTTCTTTTTTCAAGGTTCCTCCAAGTTCCAGCGTGGGTGTTCGGTGCCCACCCATAAAAGGGGGGGTACTGTCAGGAATCTGCATTTTCCATCGCATCACTGCCGTGGAACTACAGGTCCCAGCAGTTCAGTTCTGTTCCAGTCTTCAGTCTCCTGCAGCCCACAGCTCTCCGTGCTCCACCTAACCAGTTCAGTTCTGTTCCAGTTCTGGTTTTCAGTCCTCTGCAGCCTGGAATGCTTCAGCCAACTCACAGCTGATCTGGACACCTAATCCAGCTAGTATCTCTGCCTGCAGTTTGTGTCCAATCACTGCTGGGCAGGAGGTATAACTTCCAGTTTGTGACTCTCTCACATCGCCTTGGACAACACGTCACATCCCGTGAACAGACGGCTCCTGTTTGCAATCCTCTGTGTACAGAGATTTCCTTGTGTATTAGACCTGTGGAACAACAGGTCCCAGCAGTTCCAGTTCCCAGCTGTTCCTGTGTTCCCGTGGAACTACAAGTTCCAGCAACCCCTCCAGCTCTCCTACTGCATCCAGTGGTTCCCTGTGTTCCAGTCTCCAGATCCCCTGCGTTCCTGGTTATCCTCCTGCATCTCTGTGGAACTACAAGTTCCAGCAATCACTCCAGCTCTCCTGCTGCATCCAGTGGTTCCCTGTGTTCCAGTCTCCAGATCCCCTGTGTTCCTGGGTCTCCTCCGTGTACCTGGCTATTCTCAAGAGACTTAGTACTCCTGGTTACTTCACTCTGCTCCGTGGAACTTCAAGTCCCAGCAATACCTGCATTCATCAAAAGGCTTCACACCCATCATTACCTGGTGTGCTTCAGCCTTGCAGTAGAGACTGACTCCAGGTGTGTTCCATCTCTCACCTGTGATACAGCTTGCTCGCTGTCAGTGCTTCTCCACCTGCACTGTGGACACAGTCAGACTCCTGCCTCTGCTATCAGGTTTGCCATACTACAAACATCACTGTTAAGTTCCATGATTCAACCTGCACTGGTTCCTATACCAGAATATTACTACAAGTTACCTTCCCATCTGTTTATTATCATTACTGGACATTATTTCTTCAAGTCATTATCCAACCTGTTTCAATAGACTTTCAGCTATCACGCTGTATAACTGACATTTGCATTTATTATCATTTCTGCTGCCGTATTGTTTACCTCCTGTATAATAAATACCATTGTGCACATGCGCAGAGACCCAGTACTGCCTCCTCACTTCATTCTTCCATCCTACCTCCACTGACCCACTAGCGCCCCCTCCGGGGACACAAACCAGACCGAACCTGACACTCCTCTCTCCACAGAGGAATGCTGTAGCTCTGACAGAGTTACCATCGGGTTCTTAGTCACCTCCCTGACTAGGGCCCTTCTCCCCCAATCGCTCAGTTTAGACAGACAGCCAGCTCTAGGAAGAGTCCTGGTGGTTTCGAACTTCCTCCATTTATGGATGATGAATGCCACTGTGCTCATTGGAACATCAAAGCAGCAGATATTTTTCTGTACCCTTCCCTAGATTTGTGTCTCGAGACAATCCTGTCTCGGAGGTCTACAGACAATTCCTTTGACTTCATGCTTGGTTTGTGCTCAGACATGCACTGTCAAGTGTGGGACTTTATATAGAGAGATTTGAGCCTTTTCATATCATGTTCAATCAACTGATTTTACCACAGGTGGACTCCAATTAAGCTGTAGGAACATCTCAAAAATGATCAGTGGAAACAGGATGCACCTGAGCTCAGGTTTGAGCTTCATGGCAAAGGCTGTGAATACTTATCTACATGTCATTTCTTATTTTTTTTTTTTTTTTTATAAATTTGCAAAAATCTAAAAGAAAACTTTTTTCATGTTGTCATCATGGGGTATTCTGTGTAGAATTTGGAGGGAAAAAATGAATTTAGTCCATCTTGGAATAAGGCTGTAACATAACAAAATGTGGAATAAGTGCTGTGAATACTTTCTGTATGCACTGTATCAGCGCTTCACTGATTTTAGCAGGTATCTCCTATACACCGTAGTACTTAAAATTAGGGGTGTACGTCGGGCCATTTTTTCAGGTTTTGGTTTTGGATTTGTATCTCTTTAGTGTTTTGGATCTGTATTGATTTTGCCAAAACCACCCTTGTGAGTTTTGGATCTGTATTTTTTTTTTTTTATAAAAACAGCTAAAATAACAGAATTGGAGGGTGTTTTTCTTCCTACAGTATTATTAACCTCAATAACATTAATTTCCACTCATTTCCAGTTTATTCTGAACACCTTACACCTCACAATATTGTTTTTATCCAGTTTAGGCCAAAAGGTTTCACCGAGGTAGTTGGATGACTAAGCAAAGCGACCGCAGTGGGCAGCTAAGAAGTGGCAGTTAACAATATATTTTTAAATGCTGTAATCATTTGTTAAAATTATTTAAAAATTAGGATCAAGTTCTTCTTCTCCTCAAAGATATATTTGATATGCAGAAGGTTCAATATACAAGAGTGGAGAGTTTAGTTATATTCATTTAAATTTAGTATATTTATAATTATTATTAATAATATTAATTTGAATTAATCACAATGTGATGATAAGAAGAATTATGAAAATAGGACAATAAGTTATAACATAAGAATATCAGCTACAGACAAAGCACCCTGAAATGGATGGAGCACGTCTGGATGTATACTGGGAGAATACAGCACAAAATATTTAAAAAAAACTATTTTATTTTGCATGAACTGACAGAACACCTCTAGATGGACGGAGCAGTTGCAGTCTCTGGATGTATACTGGGATGACACAGCACAAAGTATTAATTTAAATCAAAATATTTATATATATATTATTTTTTTATATCACACACTGCGGTTACAGTGTCGTACAAATGAGTAAAAAAATTTGTGTTCTTTTTTATAACACACACCAGCGGTTACAGTCTCGCACAAATGAGTCAGAAATATATATAATTTCATACTGCGGTTGACCTTTACTGACAGTGTTGCACAAATGAGTCAGAAGTATGTAGAAGTATTTTTTCTCTAACGTCCTAGAGGTTGCTGGGGACTCCGTAAGGACCATGGGGAATAGACGGGCTCCGCAGGAGATAGGGCACTTTAAGAAATCTTTGGATTCTGGGTGTGCACTGATGCCTCCCTCTATGCCCCTCCTCCAGACCTCAGTTTTACACTTTGCCCAGAGCAGGATGGGTGCACTGCAGAGAGCTCTCCTGAGTTCTCTGCCTAGAAGCATTTTTGTTTGGATTTTTTTCTCTGCTTTTTCTACTTTTTCACAGGGAGCACTGCTGGCAACAGGCTCCCTGCATCGAGGGACTGAGGAGGGAGGAGCAGACCTTCTTGTCTAAGATAGGCTCTGCTTCCTCGGCTACTGGACACCATTAGCTCCAGAGGGGGTGAACGCAGGTTCTTACTGGGCGTCCACCCCCGGAGCCGCGCCTCCGTTCTCCTCACAGAGCTAGAAGAACAGAAGACAGAAGTCGTCAGGCGACAGAAGCCTTCAGCTTCACGGAGGTAACGAACAGCACCGCAGCTGTGTGTCATTGCTCCCATTCACCTCACATACTCCGGTCACTGTAAGGGTGCAGGGCGCAGGGGGGGGGGGGGGGGGGGGCACCCTGGGCAGCAATATAAACACCTCCTATGGCAAAAGACAATATACATGTACAGGTGTGCACTGTACATGTATATAAAAGAGCCCCCGCCATATTTTTGTAAGTTTGAGCGGGACAGAAGCCCGCCGCCGAGGGGACGGGGCTTCTCCCTCAGCACTCACCAGCGCCATTTTCTCTCCACAGCACCGCTGAGAGGAAGCTCCCCGGACTCTCCCCTGCTTACACACGGTGAAGGGGTGTTGAAAAGAGAGGGGGGGGGGCACATAATTGGCGGATAACATATATACAGCGCTGCTAGGGAAAAACATTTTGTGTTGGTCTCCAGGATCATTGCGCTGGGGTGTGTGCTGGCATACTCTCTCTCTGTCTCTCCAAAGGGCCTTAACAGGGATACTGTCTTCAGGAAAGGGGTTCCCTGTGTGTGTGTGAAGTGTGTCGGTACGCGTGTGTCGACATGTTTGACGAGGAAGGCTCGCTTAATGTGGAGGGGGAGTGCTAGAATGTCATGTCGCTGTCGGCGACGCCGACACCGGAATGGGTGGATATGCTAAATGTCTTGAATGCAAATGTCAATCTATTGCATCAAAGGTAAGACAAGGCAGACGCTAGGGATCAGTCAGGTAGCCAGACCGTGCCTGTCCCTGTGGTGCCGGGCCCTTCGGGGTCTCAAAACCGCACCATATCCCAGATCGATGACACAGATACCGACACAGATACTAACTCTAGTGTCGACTATGAAGATGCAAAATTACAGCCGAAGGTGGCAAAAGGTATTCGGTACATGATTATTGCCATTAAAGAGGTTTTGCATATTACTGAGGAACCCCCTGTCACTGACACAAGGGTTCACATGTATAAAGGGAAAAAGCCTGAAGTCAGCTTTCCGTCCTCATTTGAACTGAGTGATTTGTGCGAAAAGGCTTGGGAATCTATGGATAGGAGACCACAAGTTCACAAAAGGATTCTTATGGTGTATCCCATTCCACAGAAGGATAGGATACGATGGGAATCTTCGCCTACAGTAGACAAGGCACTGACACGCTTGTCCAAAAAGGTGGCTCTGCCTTCTCAGGATACGGCTTCCCTAAAGGAACCTGCTGATCGCAGGCAGGAAATTACCATGAAGCACATTTACACACATTCAGGAACTATCGTTAGACTGGCCATGGCGTCGGCCTGGGTTTGTAGTGCGATTGTGGCATGGGCAGATTCCTTATCTACGGAGATTGACACCTTAAATAGGGATGCCATTCAAATGACCATAGAGCATATCAGAGATGCTGCTTTGTATATGAGAGATGCTCAGAGAGACATTTGTTTATTAAGCTCGAGAATAAATGCTATGTCTATTTCTGCTAGGCGGCTCTTGTGGACCCGACAGTGGACGGGAGATGCTGATTCAAAGCGGCATATGGAGTCCTTGCCTTACAAAGGGGAGGAGTTGTTTGGAGACGGCCTCTCGGACCTTGTCTCTACTGCTACGGCTGGTAAGTCGAATTTCTTACCTTACGTCTCCCCGCAGCATACAAAAAGGCACCTCATTACCAAATGCAGTCCTTTCGTTCCAATAAAAACAAAAAGGTACGGGGATCGTCCTTTGTTGCCAGAGGGAAAGGCAGGGGAAAGAAGCTGCATACAGCTAGTTCCCAAGAGCAGAAGTCCTCCCCTGCGTCTGCAAGGTCCACCACATGATGCTGGGGCTTCCCGGGGGGAGGCAGATCTAGTGGGGGCACGTCTTCGGTTTTTCAGCCACGTCTGGGTTCACTCGCAGGTGGATCCCTGGGCATTAAAGATTGTTTCTCAGGGATACAGGCTGGAATTCGAAGACCTGCCTCCTCGCCGGTTTTTCAAATCGGCTCTGTCGGCTTCCCCGTCAGAGAGGGAGCTAGTGTTGGCAGCAATCCAAAAATTGTATGTTCAACAGGTGATTGTCACAGTTCCTCATCTCCAGCGAGGAGAGGGATATTACTCAACCCTGTTTGTGGTCCCGAAACCGGACGGTTCGGTCAGACCCATTTTAACCCTAAAATCTCTGAACCTGTACTTGAAGAGGTTCAAGTTCAAAATGGAATCACTCAGGGCGGTCATCGCCAGCCTGGAAGGGGGGGATTGGATGGTGTCCCTGGACATAAAGGATGCTTACCTTCATGTTCCGATATTCCCCCCTCATCAGGCGTTCCTGAGATTTGCAGTGCAGTACTGTCACTACCAATTTCAGACGTTGCCGTTTGGGCTTTCCACGGCCCCGAGGATTTTTACCAAGGTAATGGCGGAAATGATGGTGCTCCTGCGCAGGAAGGGTGTCACAATTATCCCATACTTGGACGATCTCCTCATAAAGGCGAGATCTCGAGTGAAGTTACTGGACAGCGTGTCTCTGTCCATGAAGACGTTGCAGTTACACGGCTGGATTCTCAATATACCGAAGTCCCAGCTAGTCCCTACAACGCGTCTGACCTTTTTGGGTCTGATTCTAGACACAGACCAGAAAAAGATTTTTCTCCCGATCGAAAAGGTTCAGGAGCTCATAGCCCTGGTCAGGAACCTATTGAAACCGAAAAAGGTTTCAGTGCATCATTGCACATGGGTCCTGGGGAAGATGGTGGCTTCATACAAGGCCATCCCTTTCGGCAGGTTCCATGCGAGGACTTTTCAATGGGACCTCTTGGACAAGTGGTTCGGGTCCCATTTACAAATGCATCAACGGATCACCCTGTCTCCCAGAACCAGGGTATCTCTCCTGTGGTGGCTGAACAGTGCTCACCTACTAGAGGGTCACAGGTTCGGCATTCAGGACTGTATCCTGGTGACCACGGACGCAAGCCTCCGAGGCTGGGGAGCAGTCACACTGGGAAGAAATTTCCAAGGTCTCTGGTCAAATCTAGAGACTTGTCTCCACATCAACATCCTGGAGTTGAGGGCCATATACAACGCTCTGCGTCAAGCGGAGGTATTGCTTCGGGAAAAAATGGTTCTGACTCAATCAGACAATGTCACGGCAGTGGCTCATATAAATCGCCAAGGCGGAACAAGTAGCAGAGTGGCCATAGCAGAAGCGACCAGGATTCTACGCTGCGCGGAAGGCCATGTAAGCGCGCTATCAGCAGTGTTCATCCTGGGGGTGGACAACTGGGAGGTGGACTTCCTCAGCAGGCACCACCTGCATCCGGTAGAGTGGGGTCTTCATCAAGAAGTCTTCGCACAGATCACGGATCGGTGGGGACTGCCTCAAATAGACATGATGGCATCCTGTCTCAACAAATAGCTAAAGTGGTATTGTGCCAGGTCAAGGGACCCTCAGGCGGTAGCGGTAGACGCTCTGGTGACACCTTGGGTGTTCAGGTCAGTCTATGTGTTTCCTCCTCTTCCTCTCATACCCAAAGTGTTGAGAATAATAAGAATAAGCAGGGTTAGAACAATCCTCATTGTTCCAGATTGGCCACGGAGAACTTGGTATCCGGAGCTGCAAGAGTTGCTCACAGAAGATCCATGGCCTCTTCCTCTAAGGCAGGACCTGCTGCATCAGGGGCCCTGTCTTTTCCAAGACTTACCGCGGCTGCGTTTGACGGCATGGCGGTTGAACGCCGGATCCTAGCGGAAAAAGGTATTCCGGAGAAGGTCATTCCTACTCTCATCAAGGCTAGGAAGGACGTGACATCGAAACATCTCCTATATAATAGCCCTATTCTGTGACCTTGTGATTCATTTGCTAACGCTGGGCGGAGTTACAACACTGGGCGGAGTTAGTCAAATGAGTCACAGAGATCTGGCCAAATCTACAGGAGACTAGGAGCAGAAGCAGATAGCATGGGCATTGGGCATGGCACAGGCAGGGGCGCAGACCTCCCAGCTTTCTGCAGGAGCTTTATCCAGGCAGAAGGAGGGAAACACACACGGCGAAAAGGGGGCATGGTTTCACGGGAGGGCCCCGTTTTGGTCAGTGAGGGAGCATGCCCAGCGCTCTGTGAGCTGCTGGCATGCCCCCAGGGGCTGATTATGAGTCCGGGGGGCCCAGGGCACTTGAGACAGGGGAGCCCTATCTCATTGCTGTGCCTGCTGTGGGTTGGGGGCGTGGCCTAATCGCGGCCCGCGCGGCCACGCCCCCTTATGCAAATTTTGATTTTAATTTTAATTTTTTTGATGGGATTTTGGCCCCTAAGCTAGGGCTAAATCCAGAGGAGGTGGTCCCTCCCCCCTACACACCCGCACAGGGAGAAGAAAGCAGGGAGACTGCTGCCTCCCTGCAACACCACAGACCTGCCAATATGCAGCAGCGTGTGCTGACTGTAGCACAATGCTGCCGCTGTTGCTGGCAGGACGGGGACGGGGGGTAGCTTCTGAGCTGGGACAGAGCTACTCCAGCCGGGGGGTCCCCTAAAACTGTGGGGCCCACGGTACGTATCTCCTGCCCCCCCCACCTTAATCCGGCTCTGCTGCTGGAACCCCCCCATTAATCCGTACCCCCTGATGCCCCCTCTCCCTCTGTCTCCACTATTCACCGCTGCTCTGCTAAGCAGAACAGCGAGTACAGGAGCTTTCCAACTGCCCCCCCCCCCCACCGCCGGACACTGAGACCCGCGGGTGGGACAGCGGGACAGACCCCAAAAAATGGGACTGTCCCGCGAAAATCGGGACATTTGGGAGGTATGGGGGTATGTGAGGGGTATGTCATACAGACAGACGGGCACCGGCTCACTGTGTGCTTGACCCCCCACATCGGCATACTCAGCATGGTCTCTCTGGTGCGGAGGAGCATCACTTTCTGGCACACTCCACGCTTCTTAGCTGCAGTTTAGTGGGGCACCTGCTGCTGTGCAGGTTCCATACTGCCTCTGTTATCTCCAGCCCCGGCAACCCCACCGCTAGCTGCAGCGCTGCCACCCACAGTGGAGTGCGCCTAGCTCATTCACACACTTTAGCTGGCGGGTAGCGCTGCAGAAGTCCGAGCTGCTTGCAGGCTCTGACCCACTCCTCCCTCCAGCCGCAGCGTCTCCTGGGAGCTAACCAGTCACTCCCAGTCTCCCCTTACCACAGTGCCCGGAAGCCGTGAGGTCCACGCCACTTGCATGCTATGACCCCCTCCTCCCTCCAGCCGCAGCATCTCCTGGGGGCTAACCAGTCATTTCCAGTCTCACCTTACCACAGTGCCCGGCAGCTGCGCGAGGTCTGCGGTGTGTGACTGAGAAGGGGGGGAGGGATGCGGACGGGCAGAGGAAGCAGGACTCCAGCCTGAGAGAGTCAGCCATGCCAAGTCTCCAGCAGCAACAGATCCCAACAGGTTGGAGTGGAACAGCAGCAGCCAGCAGCAGTGACTCCGGTAAGACACATCTGTCTGTCACCACTGTTTTGTCCCTAATACCAATCTCTCCCGTGCCCTGTGTTCTGTCATGTCCCTGTCACCCCTGGCCTTGCCCTGCCACCCTTATCCTGGCCCTTTCACCCTTATCCTGGCCCTGTCACCCTTATCCTGTCCCTATCATTTCTGTCCTGGCCCCGTCACCGCTGTCCTGGCCCCGTCACCCCTGTCCTGGCACTGTCACCCCTGTTCTGACCCTGTCACCCCTGTCCTGGCCCCGTCAACCCTGTACTGACCCTGTCACCCCTGTCCTGGCACTGTTACTGCATACCCTCCAACTACCTTTTATGGCATGTACAGTACCCGCAGCGCCTCCAGACCTCTCCCCAATGCACCACACCTCCGCACCTTCCCCTCCACCACATGCAGCACTCCACCCCTCCCCCACATGCTGTGCCTCCAGACCCCCTACACCACCCGTGGCTCCCACTCCTCCACCCCTTCACCACCCACAGCACCTCCAGGCCCCTTCCACCATTCACCCCCTTATATGTCTCCCCCCACACCTGCCCTCCTCCACCCGCAGCATCTGCAGACACCCTCCTCCATCAGCGGTCCCCCCCTCACCCACCCCTCCCCAACCAATGGCACCCCCGCACCTGCCCCTCCACCACCTGCAGCACCTCCGGACCTCCTTTCCCATCCGCCGCAACACCAATACCTGCCCCTACCCTACCCATGGTGCCTGCGGTCCCCTACCCTACCCCCGGCACTCCCGTCCCTTCCCATCCCACAGCACCTCCGGAACCCTTCATCCATCCACAACATCCCCACACCTGCCCCTCTCCCACCCGTGGCACCCCTGCCCCTCCCCCACCTTCAGTGCCTCCGGACCCCTCCCCCATCTGCATCCCCCACTCCTCTGCCCCTCCCCCACGTGCAGCACCTCCCGAACCTTCCCCATCCGGGCCCCACCCCCACTTCTGCCACCCCTCCACCCGCAGCATCTACAGACACCATCCGCAGTCCCCCCCGCACCCGCTACATTCTGTACATCGTGCCCTGCAGGTGCTGTTCACGCCGTCGCAAGGGGCTGCGCTTCCTTCACCATCGCACGCCCTTTCATTGTGCAATGTTTAACCACTAACAAAGGAATGCAGGTAATACTCCATATAATACAAATATTAAACCCCAGAAAGGCATGCAAGGGTTAAGGGGGCGTAGCCCCTTGCGACGGTGTGAAGAGCGCCCGTAGGGCGCGATGAAGCACCTAGTTATCACCATATATGGCGAAAATAAGATTTTACTTACCGATAAATCTATTTCTCGTAGTCCGTAGTGGATGCTGGGACTCCGTAAGGACCATGGGGAATAGCGGCTCCGCAGGAGACAGGGCACAAAATAAAAGCTTGAGATATCAGGTGGTGTGCACTGGCTCCTCCCCCTATGACCCTCCTCCAAGCCAGTTAGGATACTGTGCCCGGACGAGCGTACATAATAAGGAAGGATATTGAATCCCGGGTAAGACTCATACCAGCCACACCAATCACACCGTACAACTCGTGATCTGAACCCAGTTAACAGTATGATAAATTTAAAGGAGCCTCTGAAAAGATGGCTCAACAATAATAACCCGAATTTTTTGTAACAATAACTATATACAAGTATTGCAGACAATCCGCACTAGGGATGGGCGCCCAGCATCCACTACGGACTACGAGAAATAGATTTATCGGTAAGTAAAATCTTATTTTCTCTAACGTCCTAAGTGGATGCTGGGACTCCGTAAGGACCATGGGGATTATACCAAAGCTCCCAAACGGGCGGGAGAGTGCGGATGACTCTGCAGCACCGAATGAGAGAACTCCAGGTCCTCCTCAGCCAGGGTATCAAATTTGTAGAATTTAGCAAACGTGTTTGCCCCTGACCAAGTAGCTGCTCGGCAAAGTTGTAAAGCCGAGACCCCTCGGGCAGCCGCCCAAGATGAGCCCACTTTCCTTGTGGAATGGGCTTTTACTGATTTTGGCTGTGGCAATCCTGCCACGGAATGTGCAAGCTGAATTGTACTACAAATCCAACGAGCAATCGTCTGCTTTGAAGCAGGAGCACCCAGCTTGTTGGGTGCATACAGGATAAACAGCGAGTCAGTTTTCCTGACTCCAGCCGTCCTGGAAACATATATTTTCAAGGCCCTGACAACGTCCAGCAACTTAGAGTCCTCTAAGTCCCTAGTAGCCGCAGGTACCACAATAGGTTGGTTCATGTGAAATGCAGAAACCACCTTAGGTAGAAATTGAGGACGAGTCCTCAATTCCGCCCTGTCAGAATGAAAATTTAGGTAAGGGCTTTTACATGATAAAGCCGCCAATTCTGACACACGCCTAGCTGAAGCCAAGGCCAACAGCATCGACACCTTCCACGTGAGATATTTAAAATCTACCGTAGACAATGGTTCAAACCAGTGTGATTTTAGAAATCTCAACACAACATTGAGATCCCAAGGTGCCACTGGAGGCACAAAAGGAGACTGTATGTGCAGCACCCCTTTCACAAATGTCTGAACTTCAGGTACTGAAGCCAGTTCTTTCTGGAAGAATATCGACAAGGCCGAAATTTGAACCTTAATGGACCCTAATTTTAGGCCCATAGACAGTCCTGTTTGCAGGAAATGCAAGAAACGACCCAGTTGAAATTCCTCTGTAGGGGCCTTCTTGGCCTCACACCACGCAACATATTTACGCCAAATGTGGTGATAATGTTTTGCGGTTACTTCCTTTCTGGCTTTTACCAGAGTAGGGATGACTTCTTCTGGAATGCCCTTGTCCTTCAGGATCCGGCGTTCAACCGCCATGCCGTCAAACGCAGCCGCGGTAAGTCTTGGAACAGACAAGGCCCCTGCAGTAGCAGGTCCTTTCTTAGAGGTAGAGGCCACGGTTCGTCCGTGAGCATCTCTTGAAGTTCCGGGTACCAAGACCTTCTTGGCCAATCCGGAACCACGAGTATAGTTCTTACTCCTCTCCTTCTTATGATTCTCAATACTTTCGGTATGAGGGGCAGAGGAGGGAACACATACACTGACTGGTACACCCACGGCGTTACCAGAGCGTCCACTGCTATTGCCTGAGGGTCCCTTGACCTGGCGCAATATCTGTCCAGTTTTTTGTTTAGACGTGACGCCATCATGTCCACCTTTGGTTTTTCCCAACGGTTTACAATTTGGTGGAAGACTTCTGGGTGAAGTCCCCACTCTCCCGGGTGAAGGTCGTGTCTGCTGAGGAAGTCTGCTTCCCAGTTGTCCACTCCCGGAATGAACACTGCTGACAGTGCTATCACATGATTTTCCGCCCAGCGAAGAATCCTTGCAGTTTCTGCCATTGCCCTCCTGCTTCTCGTGCCGCCCTGTCTGTTTATGTGGGCGACTGACGTGATGTTGTCCGACTGGATCAACACCGCCTGACCCTGAAGCAGAGGTTTTGCTTGAATTAAGGCATTGTAAATGGCCCTTAGTTCTAGAATGTTTATATGAAGAGATGTTTCCATGCTTGACCACAAGCCCTGGAAATTCCTTCCCTGTGTGACTGCTCCCCAGCCTCTCAGGCTGGCATCCGTGGTTACCAGGATCCAATCCTGAATGCCAAATCTGCGGCCCTCTAGTAGATGAGCCCTCTGAAGCCACCACAGGAGAGACACCCTTGTCCTTGGCGACAGGGTTATCCGTTGATGCATCTGAAGATGCGATCCGGACCATTTTCCCAGTAGATCCCACTGAAACGTTCTTGCATGGAATCTTCCGAATGGAATCGCTTCGTAAGAAGCCACCATTTTTCCCAGGACCCTTGTGCACTGATGCACTGAGACCTGTCCTGGTTTTAGGAGGTTCCTGACTAGCTCGGATAACTCTCTGGCCTTCTCCTCCGGGAGAAACACCTTCTTCTGGACTGTGTCCAGAATCATTCCTAAGAACAGTAGACGTGTCGTTGGAATCAGCTGCGATTTTGGAATATTTAGAATCCATCCGTGCTGACTTAGCACTACCTGAGATAGTGCCACTCCGACTTCTAACTGTTCCTTGGTTCTTGCCCTTATCAGGAGATCGTCCAAGTAAGGGATAATTAAGATGCCTTTTCTTCGTAGAAGAATCATCATTTCGGCCATTACCTTGGTAAAGACCCGAGGCGCCGTGGACAATCCAAACGGCAGCGTCTGAAACTGATAATGACAGTTTTGTACTACAAACCTGAGGTACCCTTGGTGAGAAGGATATATTGGGACGTGGAGATAAGCATCCTTGATGTCCAGCGACACCATATAGTCCCCCTCTTCCAGGTTCGCTATCACCGCTCTGAGTGACTCCATCTTGAATTTGAACCTTCTTATGTAAGTGTTCAGAGATTTTAGATTTAATATTGGTCTCACCGAGCCGTCCGGCTTCGGTACCACAAATAGTGTGGAATAATACCCCTTCCCCTGTTGTACGAGGGGTACCTTGATTATCACCTGCTGGGAGTACAGCTTGTGAATGGCTTCCAGAACTGCCTCCCTGTCGGAGGGAGACTTTGGTAAAGCAGACTTCAGGAACCCATGAGGAGGAAACGCCTCGAATTCCAGTTTGTACCCCTGCGATACTACCTGTAGAATCCAGGGATCCACTTGCGAGTGAGCCCACTGCGCGTTGAAATTCTTGAGACGGGCCCCCACCGTGTCTGAGTCTGCTTGTAAAGCCCCAGCGTCATGCTGAAGACTTGGCAGAAGCAGGGGAGGGCTTCTGCTCCTGGGAAGCGGCTGCATGGTGCTGCCTTTTTCCTCTTCCTCTGCCCTTGGGCAGAAAAGAGTGGCCTTTTGCTCGCTTGTACTTATGGGAACGAAAGGACTGAGTTTGAAAAGACTGTGTCTTTTTCTGTTGATGTGAAGTAACCTGGGGTAAAAAGGTGGATTTTCCAGCCGTTGCCGTGGCCACCAGGTCTGTTAGACCAGCCCCGAATAACTCCTCCCCCTTATACGGCAATACTTCCATGTGCCGTTTGGAATCTGCGTCCCCTGACCACTGTCTGGTCCATAATGCTCTTCTGGCAGAGATGGACATTGCGCTTACTCTTGATGCCAGGGTACAAATATCCCTCTGCGCATCACGCATATATAGCAATGCATCCTTTAAATGTTCTATAGTTAACAGAATATTGTCCCTATCCAGGGTATCAATATTCTCAGTCAGGGAATCCGCCCATGCGACTCCAGCACTGCACATCCAGGCTGATGCGATTGCTGGTCGCAGTATAACACCAGTATGTGTGTATATACTTTTCAGGATATTTTCCAGCCTCCTATCAGCTGGTTCTTTGAGGGTGGCCGTATCAGGGGACGGTAACGCTACTTGTTTAGATAAACGTGTGAGCGCCTTATCTACCCTAGGGGGTGTTTCCCACCGTGCCCTAACCTCTGGCGGGAAAGGGTATAGTGCTAATAACTTATTAGAAATTAGCTGTTTTTTATCGGGGGAAACCCACGCTTTATCACACACCTCATTTATTTCATCAGACTCAGGAAAAACTATTGGCAGTTTTTTCACACCCCACATAATACCCGCCTTTGAGGTATTTGTAGTGTCAGAAAGGTTCAATGCCTCTTTCATTGCCGTGATCATGTAACGTGTGGCCCTACTGGACATTACGTTTGTCTCGTCACCGTCGACACTAGATTCAGTATCTGTATCTGGATCCGTGTCGACCCACTGAGGTAGCGGCCGTTTTAGGGCCCCTGAGGGTGTCTGAGACGCCTGAACAGGCACTAATTGATTTGCCGGCTTTCTCATGTCGTCAACAGTTTTTTGTAAATTGCTGACATTATCACTTAATTGCTTAAACACAATCATCCAGTCAGGTGTCGACTCCCTAGGGGGTGACATCACTAACACAGGCAACTGCTCCGCCTCCACCTCATTTTCCTCCTCATACATGTCGACACACGCGTACCGACACACAGCACACACACCGGGAATGCTCTGATAGAGGACAGGACCCCACTTAGCCCTTTGGAGAGACAGAGGGAGAGTCTGCCAGCACACACCCAGCGCTATATATATATACAGGGATAACCTTATATAAGTGTTAAACCCTTATAGCTGCTGTTTTGTTATAATCTGCTGCCAAAATGCCCCCCCTTCTCTTTTTTACCCTGAATCAGAAGCAGGACTGCAGGGGAGAGTCAGGGAGCCGTCCTTCCAGCGGAGCTGTGAGGGAAAAATGGCGCCAGTGTGCTGAGGAGATAGGCCCCGCCCCTTCACGACGTCCTCATCTCCCGCTTTTTCTGTGTAAAATGGCAGGGGAAAAAATACATCCATATAGCCCTGGAGCTATATGTGATGTATTCCTTTAGCCAGCTAAGGTATTTAATTTATATTGCGTCTCAGGGCGCTCCCCCCCTAGCGCCCTGCACCCTCAGTGACCGGAGTGTGAAGTGTGCTGAGAGCAATGGCGCACAGCTGTGGTGCTGTGCGCTACCTTAGTCTTGAAGACAGGATGTCTTCTGCCGCCGCTTTCACCGGACCTCTTCGTCTCTTCTGGCTCTGTAAGGGGGACGGCGGCGCGGCTCCGGTGACCCATCCAGGCTGAACCTGTGATCGTCCCTCTGGAGCTAATGTCCAGTAGCCTAAGAAGCCCAATCCACTCTGCACTCAGGTGAGTTCGCTTCTTCTCCCCTTAGTCCCACGGTGCAGTGAGCCTGTTGCCAGCAGGACTCACTGAAAACAAAAAAACCTAACTAAACTTTTATTCTAAGCAGCTCAGGAGAGCTACCTAGTTTGCACCCTTCTCGGCCGGGCACAAAAATCTAACTGGCTTGGAGGAGGGTCATAGGGGGAGGAGCCAGTGCACACCACCTGATATCTCAAGCTTTTATTTTGTGCCCTGTCTCCTGCGGAGCCGCTATTCCCCATGGTCCTTACGGAGTCCCAGCATCCACTTAGGACGTTAGAGAAAATATGTTTCTTGGTGTGAGGCCAGAGCTGCTCCTACGGAGGAGTTCCATTTGGGCCGTCTACTTCACTTCCTTCAAACAGGAGTGAATTTGGGCCTAAAATTAGGGTCCATAAAGGTCCAAATTTCGGCCTTATCCATGTTCTTTCAAAAATAATTGGTCTCTCTTCCTGAAGTACAGACTTTTGGGAAGGGGGTGCTGCATATTCAGCCTCCCTTTGTGCCTCCGGTGGCAACTTGGGATCTTAACATGGTATTACGTTTCCTCAAGTCACCTTGGTTTGAACCACTCAAAACAGTGGAGTTGAAATACCTCACGTGGAAAGTGGTCATGTTGTTGGCATTAGCTTCGGCAAGGCGTGTTTCAGAATTGGCGGCTTTATCACATAAAAGCCCATACCTGGTTTTTCAGGTGGATAGGGCAGAGTTGAGGACTCGTCCTCAATTTCTGCCAAAAGTGGTCTCATCCTTTCATATGAATCAACCTATTGTCGTGCCTGTGGCTACACGAGACTTGGAGGATTCCGAGTCCCTGGATGTGGTCAGGGCTTTGAAGATTTATGTGACCAGAACAGCTAGGATCAGGAAGACTGAAGCTCTGTTTGTTCTGTATGCGGCCAACAAAGTTGGCTCTCCGGCTTCAAAGCAGACTATTGCTCGCTGGATCTGTAACACAATTCAGCAAGCACATTCTACGGCAGGATTTCCGTTACCAAAATCGGTTAAGGCCCATTCCACTAGGAAAGTGGGCTCTTCTTGGGCAGCTGCCCGAAGGGTCTCGGCATTAAAGTTGTGCCGAGCAGCTACTTGGTCGGGGTCAAACACCTTTGCAAAGTTCTATAAGTTTGATACCCTGGCTGAGGAGGACCTCCTGTTTGCTCAATCGGTGCTGCAGAGTCATCCGCACTCTCCTGCCCGTTTGGGAGCTTTGGTATAATCCCCATGGTCCTTACAGGGTCCCCAGCATCCTCTAGGACGTTAGAGAAAATAAGATTTTACTTACCGATAAATCTATTTCTCGTAGTCCGTAGAGGATGCTGGGCACCCGTCCCAAGTGCGGACTTTTTCTGCAAGACTTGTATATAGTTATTGCTTACATAAGGGATATGTTGTAGTTTCATCGGTTTGAACCGAGACTACATTGTTGTTCATGCTGTTAACTGGGTAGTTTATCACAGGTTATACGGTATGATTGGTGTGGCTGGTATGAATCTCGCCCTTAGATTTACAAAACTTCTTCCTCGTACTGTCCATCTCCTCTGAGCACAGTTTCCCTAACTGAGGTCTGGAGGAGGGGCATAGAGGGAGGAGCCAGTGCACACCCAGAATCCAAAGCTTTCTTAAAGTGCCCTATCTACTGAGGAGCCCGTCTATTCCCCATGGTTCTTACAGAGTCCCCAGCATCCTTTACGGACTACGAGAAATAGATTTACTGGTAAGTAAAATCTTATTTTATATCACACCCCGACGGTAACGGTTTCACACAAATGAGTCAGAAATATATGTAATTACACACTGCGGTTGACCTTCACCGACAGTGTCGCTCAATACGTGTATGAGTAGGAAATAATATACTGCGGTCTGACCGGCAGTGTCACAGTACTCATGGAAATAAAATAAAAATTGTGAAGTACACTGGGGTACAGCACAAACAAAAAAAATATATCTTTTTTTTTAATTGTAATTGTAGGCTTTTTGTTTTTAGCTTTTATTATTTTCATTTTACACTGGGGCGGAGCTTCTGGATGGATGGACAGATCACCCCTTTCAGATACAGCGAACAGAGCACCCTTTTTTTTAAGATACAGCAGGCAGAGAGACCACTCCTTTTTCAGATACAGCAGACAGAGCATGCGCCCCACGCTGTTTTGTTCATATGTTTGTAAATCCAGTCATCAGGACACAGAGACATGTGAGTTCATTGCTGTGCTTTTTATTCCATCACCAACTCCAGACACACTGCACACTGGACCACCCACTTCCCAGCATCCCCCTGGTCCCATGGACCATCACTGAAGATTCAGGCTTACACATGTTAGTAAGGGAGTGTCTATAAATATTAAGCATTCTAATACACTAACATCACACATGCCAGCCAAACAACACAGTACTGGAGATAGACACGCCCGTCTAATACACTCTCCACAGCCGGAGTGAAGATGGTGACGATTCACGGGACTTATATAGAATCCAAAACCCGCGAGAATCCGACAGCGGGAAGATGGCGTTCAGCCTCGCTTTGGGATCCGAGTAAGGTGGGAAGTACCGAGCCAGGATCCAAGTCGCAATGTTTGGGTGTGTTCGGTTCCCTACTTAAAATAGAATATAATAGCATACTGATACTGTATATCACCAGTCAGTGTGTGCCTCCTCCCCAGCCATGATTGTAACAAGCGGTTGTTATACACTGTATTTAAAATAACCCCTACCTTATTGGAATTTGATGTAGGTAAATGTTATACAAAATGTCAAAAATACTGTTATAAAGCACACGGGAAAACTTCATGTTCTTCTCTGTGTGCATCCCAGCTCTTCTCTCTACGTATCTGACATCATACATATGCGATACCGGCCACCAGTAACACATACCCAACCCATACAACCATGTGTAATGATGAGTTACATGCACAATACTGCTTGACTGCAGACACAGGAATGCGCTGGAGCTTGCACCCAATAGCTGTTTAATCACTGACCGCCTGCCGGGAGTAATCAGCCAGCCCAGCTCTAGGACAATTTCGGCAGAGCTCGCAGACCTTCGGAAATGCCCTTTATAAAGCCATTTCGGCCTGCCCCCCTGGGACCCACAGGCCCATAAGCAGCCACTTTGGTTGCCTTGTGGTAAATCCACTACTGTTTACCGGGTGACCTGGATGCCGAGCAGCCGCAGGGAGCTCTGGAGCTTCTCCTCACTGACAGCAAGTCTTCAAGTATAAGTGCAGCGCTGCAGCTGCGTTCACTTGTGTAATCAGGTATCCATCCTTTCCTGGATGCGGTGATTGGTTGATCTCCCTGTGATAAGGCAGCCAGGCCAGCTCCTCTCTGCTGGTTATTGTTTATACATTGGTGTAAGCTGCTGGTTCGTGTCCCAGGTTCCTCTACCTGTTATGAGCCACGACAGTGGCTCATTCCTGTTTTGCAGTTTGGTTATGTATTTTATGTTTTACTTCTGTTTCTGTTCCCCTTGGGTTTCATGGGGTGTCCGGAGTCCACCCTTAAGGAGGAGGTACTGTTATGAACCACAAGCAGTGGTTCATTCCTGTTTGCATTCTGTTTATTAATTTCATGTATTATAGTTTTGTTTGCATGCCAGGATTTCCATTGTATTTGTTTGGAAGACTCTTGTTGGTCGCCGGTGGTGAGTCGGTGTAATTGCAGCCTGTTTCTGTGTGTTTAGCCTCATCTGTCTGATAGTTGATCATTATGTGGTGAGTCTCTGTACTGCAATCTGGCTCTGGTCTGTGTTACGCTCACCTGCAGCTATTTTGGTCAGTCCAGTATGCCTGGCCTCCAGCCATCCTGATTGGGGCGTGTTCCCTTATTATGCAGCTGGGTGATGGGGTCAGCCTTGCGCTTTCTAAATTAATTAGGCTCCAAGTTTCAGACACACAAAGTACATCCAACACTTTGAAAAAACTGACATAAAGGAAACAAACGAATGGTCTGAAACTAGCGCTGTATAGAGGGTGAATCTGACACTCTGGATATAACTTATACCACCAATGCAACAGAGGAGTGTATATGATCCTTCTCAGGAGAAACTAAGAGACTCCGTGTTCTTTACTTCTTTAGAAAGGAACTTACATTTGATTCCTTTCCTGTGTGCACATAAAGGTATCTTTCAACACTATCCTCTCTTCTCTGGTGGGAGATAATGCTATGCAGTATGGAAAGGTAAGACACTTACATGAAATTTCTGTCCCGCATACACGTAACAGGTTCTTTTTAAAATCCTCCGATCCCCATAAAACTGAAGTCCTCCACGATCTTCACAAACAGATTTATTCCACAGTTCACATAAAACATAGACAGAAAGAAACAGGGATGGACAATCTTCCGGTGCACCTGCGGAACAAGCAGGATGGAAAACGGACTCGCACCTCCGTCCCGGCTGCAGTCACAGGATCGTGGTGCAAAAGCTGGATACAGTCCTAGCGGTGTCTCCCAAATGTCTCTCCGGTAAAAAGACAGTCCTCCTGTACCGAACGGCTTCAACGCGTTTCTGTGAATACTTTCACCTTTGTCAAGAAGTGCCGTTCTGTTACTAGTCAGGGGTTTTTATCCCTCCTCAATCACATCACATGACTAATTTAAAACACACCTGTGTGGCTAAATTAAACCATACAACTAAAAAAAGACATCACAATCAAATAAAACAAAGGCCACTAATAAAACAGCCGACTTTTAGATCCAGGTATTATAATCCAGCGTAGAAATGGATAAGAATTAAAAATGCCCCTGTATGAAAAAACATTGGGTGTAATGGTATCCCATAACAAGTGGAGACTGGAGTCTCAAAAAGGATCAGATGTATCAAAATCTGTATGGGTCACTAAGTACATAACCCCCGATCCTAAAAACTGCTAACTATAAAAAGACGCTGGTAAAAATGAGCCTTTCACACTGAATGTAAATGTCGGCTTTACAATAGATTTTATACCCGTGTTTACACAACCCGTCCGGGAGGACAATGAAAATCCAAAAGGGAGTAGTATCAAATATTGGAGGGTAAGATACTCTCCACAGATACTACACCAACTGAGTGAAAATATTTTATCACATCCAGTATCACATCAAATTGCTAAGACAATGGAACAAAACATATCAGTTAAACCACTAATCAACAGCTGGTTTTATGTCTCATCCTATTTCCCTTTGAAACATGTCCCCAATTGTGTCCAATCCTATAGGTCCACTGATCCATCACTCCTGTATTCAGTATCTGGTGGGTATCAAGTCCATCAATGATAGTTAGATCGGTATACACTCAAAAACAGTACAGACATACATAGAAAAAAAAGGAAGAATTTTAGTGCATGATATTACAAAAACTACTTGGTTTCAAAATCCATATTTAACCCTAATGGTGTTAAAGTTTTCAGCTGGTAAATGGTTTGCATTTCTAGTCTGGCCAAGGTTTCCTCCACCCCTCTTCTCCTCCAATTCCCTTTAGCAATTTTAATCCCGCCAAATCTTGTAAAGTCTTTAATATCACATGCATGTTTTTCTTTAAAATGAAGCGATACACTGTGCAATTCAAAACCCTTTTTGATGTTTCTGACGTGCTCACTAAGACGTTCTTTGAGCATTCGCCCTGTTCTCCCCACATATTGTGAGCCACATTTACATTCTAGCAAGTAAATGACATTCCTGCTTCCACAGGTAATGAATTCCTTTATAGGAAAACTCTTTTTGGTTTGATTAGAGGTAAAATAGGTAACCTTTCTCTCTGTACTACAATGTTTACACGTGGTGCACATCCCACACTGTTGAAAACCCTTGGTGAGAACCCGGGTCATTCTTTTCTCAACTGGGAGTGCACTCTTAACCAGACTATTTTTCAAATGATCTGCCCTCCTATAGACAAACCTGGGCTTCTCAGATATATGTTCCTGTAGCAATGGATCTTTGGTTAAAATTTTCCAATGCCTATTGATTATTTTTTCTAGCTGTTCATACTGTGATGTATATTTCGTGATGAACATCACCCCTGTATTGGATTTCTTTTTTACTTGGCTGCAACTACTAAGAGTTGCAGCCCTATCCATTTCATGGCTGGTTTGTCTCGCTGTAGATACCCCCTGCCTGTCGTAACCTTTACTGACAAATTTTTGTTCCATAATATCGGCATGTTTATTAAAGGCTTCTATGTGTGTGCAATTTCTTCGAAGACGCTGGAACTGACTTTTTGGATTACTTCTAATCCAATTGGTGTGATGGTTACTTTCAGAACTTATATATGAATTACAATCAGCGGATTTGATGTAATTCTCAGTGCATATCATATCTCCTGATAGGTATATTTTTAAATCCAGGAAATTAACCTCGGAGGAACTAATTTGGAATGACAATTCAATATTTTTATTATTAGAATTGAGGTATTGGCAAAAGGAGGCTAGAGTCCCTTGTTCTCCTTTCCAGATAAATATGATGTCATCTATATATCTGGCCCAGAGCACTAGGTTGGCATCCCACTGGTGTCCGGTACATACGGATAGGTCCTCCCAGTGTGCCATAAATAAATTAGCATAACTGGGTGCCAACCTAGTGCCCATCGCTGTTCCAAGGAGTTGTAAGAAGAAGTCCCCCCCATACCAGAAAAAATTATTTTGGAGAATGAACATAATCCCCTCTTTAATAAACTCAATCTCCTTCTCACTGTGTTCTTCTTTCTTAAGGTGATAATCAACAGCTTCTATTCCCAAATCATGACTAATAATGGTGTACAGTGATTTTACATCTGCGGTCACCAGGAGGAAATCCGATTCCCACTTAATGGAAGATAATTTATTTATCACTGAGACAGTATCCCTCAGATGTGATCTGGTTTTTTCCACTATTGGTTTAATCCTATAATCAAAAAATTCAGATAGATTAGAGGTAATGGACCCTGTCCCTGCCACTATGGGCCATCCAGGGGGACATTCCAGACTCTTATGTACTTTAGGTAGCACATAGAGTACAGGAATGGATGGATTATCCAACTTAATGTAAGTTTTCTGATCCTCAGTAAGGATCTCTCCCACTGTATATAGTTGCAAAAAAACATCCAGTTTTTTCTGAATGTTGATAGAGGGGACCCCTCTCAATTTCTTATACGTGGTACTATCTGACAGTTGTCGTAGGATCTCTGAGTGGTAGTCATCCCTGTTCAGAATGACCCCCCCCCCCTTGTCAGCAGGTTTAATAACGATTTTGTTGTTATTACGTAATTCTTTCATAGCTTTCTTCTGCAGGGTGGAGAGATTATGTATGTCTGTACTGTTTTTGAGTGTATACAGATCTAACTATCATTGATGGACTTGATACCCACCAGATACTGAATACAGGAGTGATGGATCAGTGGACCTATAGGATTGGACACAATTGGGGACATGTTTCAAAGGGAAATAGGATGAGACATAAAACCAGCTGTTGATTAGTGGTTTAACTGATATGTTTTGTTCCATTGTCTTAGCAATTTGATGTGATACTGGATGTGATAAAATATTTTCACTCAGTTGGTGTAGTATCTGTGGAGAGTATCTTACCCTCCAATATTTGATACTACTCCCTTTTGGATTTTCATTGTCCTCCCGGACGGGTTGTGTAAACACGGGTATAAAATCTATTGTAAAGCCGACATTTACATTCAGTGTGAAAGGCTCATTTTTACCAGCGTCTTTTTATAGTTAGCAGTTTTTAGGATCGGGGGTTATGTACTTAGTGACCCATACAGATTTTGATACATCTGATCCTTTTTGAGACTCCAGTCTCCACTTGTTATGGGATACCATTACACCCAATGTTTTTTCATACAGGGGCATTTTTAATTCTTATCCATTTCTACGCTGGATTATAATACCTGGATCTAAAAGTCGGCTGTTTTATTAGTGGCCTTTGTTTTATTTGATTGTGATGTCTTTTTTTAGTTGTATGGTTTAATTTAGCCACACAGGTGTGTTTTAAATTAGTCATGTGATGTGATTGAGGAGGGATAAAAACCCCTGACTAGTAACAGAACGGCACTTCTTGACAAAGGTGAAAGTATTCACAGAAACGCGTTGAAGCCGTTCGGTACAGGAGGACTGTCTTTTTACCGGAGAGACATTTGGGAGACACCGCTAGGACTGTATCCAGCTTTTGCACCACGATCCTGTGACTGCAGCCGGGACGGAGGTGCGAGTCCGTTTTCCATCCTGCTTGTTCCGCAGGTGCACCGGAAGATTGTCCATCCCTGTTTCTTTCTGTCTATGTTTTATGTGAACTGTGGAATAAATCTGTTTGTGAAGATCGTGGAGGACTTCAGTTTTATGGGGATCGGAGGATTTTAAAAAGAACCTGTTACGTGTATGCGGGACAGAAATTTCATGTAAGTGTCTTACCTTTCCATACTGCATAGCATTATCTCCCACCAGAGAAGAGAGGATAGTGTTGAAAGATACCTTTATGTGCACACAGGAAAGGAATCAAATGTAAGTTCCTTTCTAATGAAGTAAAGAACACGGAGTCTCTTAGTTTCTCCTGAGAAGGATCATATACACTCCTCTGTTGCATTGGTGGTATAAGTTATATCCAGCGGGTGTTCCCTTATTACCTAGCTAGCTATGCAGTTCTGAGCTGGTGATAGACGTTTGTAGCTATACCTGGATGTTCCTGATTAGTGTCTGGTCCAGTATTGCATCTGTGTCCTGGCTCTGTCTGATACTGGAATTCTGTGTACTCAGTTCTGTCAGAGTCTGGAGCTTCTTGTGAGCTGCTTCCTGTCCTGGAGCGTTCCTGTCCTGTAACCCAGGACTCAGGACTACAGGCTCAAAGGTTGACAGAATCACTATTCTGTCAACCTTTGAGCCTGTAGTCCTGAGTCCTGGAGTCCGGAAGCCTGTTGTTGGAATCCTTCCATCTTTCCATTCCTGTGAGCCTGTGTCTGCGGCCTCGGGGTTCCCATTCTCCTGCCTGTATTTGCTCTGGTGTTGTGAGTAGCGGCTTTGCCGCACCTTACGGCCTTGGCCATATCTGGCCGTTATTTTCCTTTGGGGTTTTCTGCGGAGGTCTCTGCTTTGGCTGTCCTCGCCGGTATACGACCGTGTCGTGTAGGCGTGTGGGCAGCATTGCCTTTTGTTGTTATTTGTCTTGGCGGCTGAATCGCACATACTTTTGTTTGAGTTCTGTAGTTGCCCCTAACTCAGGTTTCTGTTTAGTCAGAGGTTCCTCTTGTTCTTGCCCCATCTCAGTTTACGCCTTGTCTCCAACTAAGACCGGGGGGCATCGGAGATGGGCAGACATAATCTGCCCTTCAAACGCGGCTGCCGTGGGCCCAAGCAAACATAGTCTCATCCGCCCAGTTTCAGGAGTACCAAGTACAGTGAACGTAACACTACCTAGTGCTTGCCCTGTGGATACTCTGTCCATTTATGGATACTATGACCATCTGGAGTCATAACTCCTTGCCTTGCCCAAACCCCTGCCTTGTACACAACCAGGTTACCCCTTGTGTACTCTCCCAGTGCATTGTCCCTATACTCAGCCTGCAAGGTATAATATCTGCACAGTGCTTTGTACCAACTTTCTGTGATTGCACCTGGGGAGGTAGCCCAGGGTGTCTGCTATCATCATTTTAGGTGTTCTTGGACTGTGGGAGATTTAAATCCTTTTACGAGACCAGGTAGGATACAGGACCGACATTGGCATCCTGACATTTTTTGGGCTAATGCCGACAGGGGACAGGGTAATTGCTTTTACCCCTCCCCTGTCCCCTACCCTAAACCCTAACCTGCCTGGGTGGCACTGTAAAAAATACAACAAAGATCTGTGTAATATAATGTAGCATACTGTATGTATATTGTATAATGCAATTGCACCGTCTGGATCCAGATACCAAGAGGAGGGGGTGGACAGTAAAGAAGTGGGGCCCGCTGTGGATTGCCCCTATTCCCCTGCGGGTCAATCCAACCCTGTATACATCTGCCTACACAGCAAAGCAGGACACTTTTTTATTATGTTAAGTAAACCTTATGCTTGTTTCTCCTCTGCGGGTAGTCCTTTAGTGTCTGGTATCCACGCTTTCCTCCAGCAACCTACTGAACTCACACAGGTTGCTTTCTAATTCTATTAGGGCCCTCTATGTGAACTGTGGCTTTTTTGTGGGAGCAACTATATCGGTGACAGCTTGGTCCTCTGTTCACCAACAAGTTCACTGCTTTCTAAATATCCGGTGTTGGCATCCAAGAATGCTAGGATGGGTCGGAAAGTCTTCTGTTCAGGCTTTACTGAGCATACCCTCCCCTAGGGGTGACTGTTGAACGTCCCATGGTCCAGTGTCCCCCATATTAGATGAAAGAGGAAACTGGTTTCTTGTACTTACCATTAAATCCTTTTTTCTGAGTCCTTCTGGTTGGACACTGCGTTCCCACTCTTATGCTCAGTTTTTGTTCATGGGTTGGTTCTTGTTGATTTGTAGTTTACACTATATGGTTCACCCTTGGTTTCGAGCTACTTTTGCAATTGTACTGGGGATCGTGGGTTGTGGAGGTGCTCAGAGGGGAGGAGCTTCTCTCTAGGAGTTGGTTTCTGGCTTTGCGGTTGCCCTACAGTCCAATGGTACAGTGTACTCCAAATGGACTGAGAGAAAAGAATTTAAAAGTAAATACAATATCCAGTTATCCCATTCCTAATCCCCTAACCTCTCCCGCAAACTAACACTAATACCCTCACCCCTAACCCAAACTGCTAAAACAACCCTAATACCCTATTCCTACTACCATAACCCTTAACCCAATCCCTAACCTTAATATGCTAATGGAGAGACTGGGTGGGCGGCCGTATAGATCTTAACTGCCATTCAGATGTATACAGAACTTTATGGGCCCCATATTAACATTAACTGAAGTGCTTCTACAGACACCTCTATCATCCCTTTTTCATGTTCTGCCCTAAAGTAGTGCACAGGTGCTAGTTCATTTTATGCCCCATAGTAGTGTCCTTGTTACTGTTATGCCCCATATTACTGCCTGTATTACTATTATGCCCCCTAGTAGTGACCTCATTACTGTTATGCCCATAGTAGTGTCCTTATAACTGTTATGCCCCATAGTGGTGCCCTTGTTACCATTATTCCCCATATTAGTGCCCTTGTGACCATTATGCTCCATAGTAGTGCCTTTGTTAACGTTATGCCCCCTAGTAGTGCCCTCATTACTGTTATGCCCATAGTAGTGCCCTTATCATTATGCCCCATATTACTGCCCTTGTTACTGTTATGCCCATAGTAGTGTCTTTGTTACTGTTATGCCCCATAGCGGTGCCCTTGTTACCATTATTCTCCATATTAGTGCCCTTGTGACCATTATGCTCCATAGTAGTGCCTTTGTTAATGTTATGCCCCCTAGTAGTGCCCTCATTACTGTTATGCCCATAGTAGTGCCCTTGTTACCATTATGCCCCATAGTAGTGCCCTAGTTACTGTTATGCCCCATAGTAGTGCTCCAGTAAATTTTATATCCCCATAGCAGTGTCCTAGTTAATTTTATGCCCCCATGGTAGTGCCCTAGTAGTTGATATTATAACACACAGTGCCCTTGGTTCATATTAGGCTACATTGTAGTGCACCCAGTTCATAATATGCAACATTGTAGTGCACCCAGTTCATAATATGCAACATTGTAGTGGTAGCAAACACCTACTTTATGTAGACAATAGTGATTAGACACTGAAAGCAACTAGATCAACGAGATTTTATTGACATCAGTACTTTGTAGATCCACCACGTGCAGTGATTACTGCAGACACCCTTCTTGGCAAACTATCCACAAGTTCCTGGACAACAGCAGGCGGTATATTTTGCCATTCCGCCTTACGTGACACTGTCGTGTTGTCCTCAAACACACCCTTCGCTCCAATTCATCCCAGGGGTTCTCAGTGCTGGGCTGAATTATTTTTTGTGATTAGAGGTTTACGAGCAGCTGCTCGCCCATAATATCCAAGTGCATGGGCCTCCCTATGAAGTGTTCTTGTCGAAACCGACACATTAGTGGCCATTAGGAACTCATGTGCAACAATATGCATGGGACGACCCCTGTTCTTTCGCAGCTCCCTGGCTAGAACTTTCCAGTCCGTGGGTTGCAGTTTCAGGGGTCTTCCAGGGCGAGGTGCATTCCTATAATGACCTTTTTCTACGCATTAATGACAAAAGACGCAGTGGATTTCGGAACCTGCGTAACATCTGCAATGCTCATACTTCAGATCGGACAGCCTATGATGAGCCACTTTTCAAACTCGGTTAGCTCCTTCCGGCAATCAATTTCATTAGCAAATGATCTAATCAGTGCCCTCTACCCATTTTATACCTTCATGAAAACACGTGTCTGCTGCAGGAGCACACCATTCCACTTGTGCGGGGTGTCTAATCACTTTTGTACACATAGTGTATATGACCTGGGTCTGGGACCCCCTCAGGGCTTAAAGTGGTCCTGGAGAGGTGGTGGACCTCATCTTCACTGCACATACCACCCCCCACCCCCTCCCAATTATGTGGTGCCAGGGCTGGTGCTAGGGTACATCCCCGGAACTATAAATTTGTACCCTATCTCCCATACACTGTAAAGGATCAGTGCACGCCACAAAAAAAGGGGTGTGGCCTCACAGGGAAGGGACATTGTACGCCCAATTTAAATTACGCCTCACACTCACAGTACCACCATCTTATTCACATTGCCCCACATACTAGTGCCCTTTACACAGAGCCGGCCTTATCCAAATTAGTGCCCTAGGCAAGATTTGGGCTGGTGCCTCCCCTCTCCCATGTGATATACTGAAAGGGATGTAACCTCACGGAAGGGGGCATGGTCTCACTGTGCTCCCCTTCCCCCATTGTGCTGTGTGGTTGTGTGTGTGTGTGTGTGGGGGGGGGGGGGGGGGATAGGAGGAGGAGTTGTGTGGAACAGGGGGTAGGATGTGAATAGTAGTGCGGAGCAGGAGATCAGAAAAGGATGAGAAGTAGTGTGGAGCAAGGGGGCAGGATAGGAGGACGAGTTGTGAGGGGAGCATGGGAGGAGCAATAGTAGTGTGGAGCAAGGGAGCAGAATGGGAGGAATAGCATGGAGCATGGGGGCTGGATGGGAGTAGTAGTAGTGCAGAGCAAAGGAACAGGACAGGAGGAGGAATAGTGCGGTACAAGGGCACAGGATAGGAAGAGCAGTAGTGCAGAACAAGGGGGAATATAGGAGGAGGAGTAGTGCACTCTGAACGCTGGCATTTCCCCGCATGTTGGGATTCCAGAATCAGTATCGTTAACGCCGGAATTCTGACAGGCAGTATATTAACCTCAACCCACACAAGAGCCCTCATTCCGAGTTGTTCGCTCGCTGGCTGCTTTTAGCAGCATTGCACACGCTAATCCGCCGCCCTCTGGGAGTGTATCTTAGCCTAGCAGAAGTGCGAACGAAAGATTAGCAGAATTGAGAATAGAAATTTCTTAGCAGTTTCTGAGTAGCTCCAGATTTACTCCTACACTGCGATCAGTACAGTCCAGTGTCGTTCCTGGTTTGACGTCACAAACACACCCAGCGTTCACCCAGACACTCCCCCGTTTCTCCAGACACTCCTGCATTTTTCCCTGAAACGCCTGCGTTTTTCCGCACACTCCCAGAAAACAGCCAGTTTCCGCCCAGAAACACCCACTTCCTGTCAATCACACTACGATCACTTCAACGATGAAAAATCTTTGTTCGGGGCGTGAGTAAATCTACTAAGTTTTGTGTTAAAATACTAACCGCATGCGCATTTTTGCCTTAATCGCTCCGTTGCGAAAATCGGCAAAGAGCGAACAACTCGGAATGACCCCCATGGTTCAGTGTGGTTTCAGTACATAATAACAATTTCAATTTAACTTTGAAACATTTTAGTTGTGTTTCAGCTGTCATGCTGTCAATGCTAGGTAGAAGAATAATAAACACATAAGGTGAGATTCAAATTATATATCACGCCCAATTTCCTTTCTAAAACAATCTCCGTTATCGCGCATATTGCGCCCATAGTAATCAGGTTTACTGTGTAAAGGGTTGGGTGCCTCCCTACTCTGGGGTAGTGAGCTGAAATAATGATACAACATCCCTGAGGGCAGAAACAGAACGGGTGTGAAAAGGGGTGAAAAGAATTGAATCTCCCCCATAAAGTTATGGTAATATCTAATGAATTTTTTTATTTTTTTCTAACATGGCAAGAGAATAGGATACTCAAGGGAATATTGTATTAGCAGCGGTACATAATCCCCGATAAGCAGCCGCCGGAGACGCAAAAACACATGGGATCGGGAATTTATCTCCGATCCCATGTATTATCATGAGATCACGGGTCCAATTTCGACGGTTAAAAATTGGCCTCTAATTGCATACTGCGATAATGACTATTGGTCATTAATTGTAATATCCATCCATTTTTAACGACCGGAATTGCATCGGGGCTAATAGGATACCCCCACAGTGTCATACTGACTACATGCATACAATCAATATCAACTATGATCATTTTGCAAGTTTAATTCTTTCCATTATATGTGTAACCCAAACAGGTGCACAACCCAAGTGGGTGGAATGTATTCTTCCTTCCTTCAGTGAGGAAATAACACCTTGTTGAATCTTGGGACAGAGGCTTTTCTACTTGATTATATTCATATGTTTGGACATATGTTTGTGGGGGTGAGCTGATATTAATCTCTAAATGCTGGCTAGATGATCCTAAATGGATTCATGTTCTTACAATCTGTTACACTGTACTGTATTTAATGACTTTAGTATAAATGTACTGATGCCTTCTACGGGGATGTACCGGACAATCCATGTTCCATTTCTAGCAGTGACTAGTGCAACGAACATGTAGTACTAAGGGAGGAATTCAATTAGCCCCATTAATTTACTGGGAGGGGGAGATTTGTTATCCTCGAACTTTAACACCTGGGGATATTCAATTAGAACCCTTTTTCTTTAGTGTTACATTGTTAACGAGCATTAACCCATAGAATCCAGGAAAAATTCCTGGGCCTATGTGTTAACATGGTCATGGGGCACCCGAAAACAGGCTATTTATTGGGGATCTCTTTTCAGGTCTGCTCAGATATCCCCCAAAAAATCCGTTACCTGCAGGCTGCCAGCGAAGCTAACTGAACAGGCCCGGGAGATCAATTAGCCCACAGTAAATTACCGCAGCTGATTACCCTCCTATGTCTCTGTGGTACGTACATGTGTGAGCATATCCTCCAACATTTTACACATACAAATCTGTAGAAATTAGGAAAGGGGCATGGCCACAGACAAAGGGGCGTGACCATGCCCCCTTTCCTATACTTTCACTCCCTCCTCTACTCTAGGTATCAGATGCTGCACTTGAATTATACATTATATACTGCACAGAACTATGGTGTACTATTGTGAGGCGGCGGGCGGCAGCGCGCCGGAGTCCGGAGGAACGAGGATCCGAAAGGATCCAAGTTCCTCCAATCAGCGGCGCCGGATTTGAAAAGGGCGCCGGACGCGAGCCAATCGCTGCTTGCGGCCCGGCGGCCAATGAGGAGTCGCCGCGGCGGACCAATGGGAGTCCACCGCGTCATGGCCCCCGCCTCCTCCCGGCGCCTTATATCAGGCGCTGGGCGGCGGCGGAGGTCATTAGTGAGCCGGAGACGCAGCGGAGAAGAGCTCCCGACGACGGACGCCAAGAGGCAGAAGACAGCGGCAGAAGACGGGACGGAGGTGGCGGCCCAGCAGCAGCGGGATATCGGCGGAGAGTGCTGTGCAGAGCGGGAAGCAAAAGAGCTAACGAAGCTCCCCTCCACAGCCTCTCCCACCGGTACTGGTAAGAGGCCATGGGCTTGTACCACCTTCTTATAGACTCTCCTCCCTAGACCACCAGGTGTTCGGGCACTAGGCCCGTGCAGTGCCAAATTAAGGTCCACATGGGCCTGGAGCTGAAATGTATGAAGGGCCTATTGTGTGACTTGGCAGGAGGTGTGACAAGCGCTGTGGTAGGGGTGGTCAAAATAGTGGATGTGGCCTGTGCCTGGGTGTGGCTACCTTCAACCATTTAATAGAGGAGCAGAACAACAAACCAATACATATAGTGGTCAATTCAGTGGGAATTTTGAAGTAGGGGTGTGGGAAATAAAACGGGATTACTGTTGCGTGCGCCTAAAAAGGGGGCATGGCCACTGAAAAGGAGTGTGTCCTTAAAAGTATATGCATTAGTGGGCTCCCTCCCCTCCTAGTCTGTATATGCATTAGTGTGGGTAGAATCTATATCCCCAGCGCCTTAAGGACCCAGATGTGACATCAGCTGGGGGCGGAAGTTGTCTTATGCCGTTACAGCATTTGAATTTTGTCTCCAATCTAAGTTTGTTGTCAGTTATTTTTCTTGAGGGGGGGGGGGGGGGAGGTTGGCTCCATTGTACCCTTGCAGGATCACGTTACTCGCCACACTTTGGGCCAGAAATCTCACTTCATTTGGCACAGGTTACTATTCCAATAGACTGTGACGTTGACCCAGTATACTATGACAAAGGTCCTTTCAGCAAAGGGGATCTAGGCACTACCAATTAATGTGCCCCCCTACCCTCCTAGTCTGTATATGCGTCAGTGTGCCTGCCTCCCCTCCTAGTCTGTATATGCGTCAGTGTGCCTGCCTCCCCTCCTAGTCTGTATATGCGTCAGTGTGCCTGCCTCCCCTCCTAGTCTGTATATGCGTCAGTGTGCCTGCCTCCCCTCCTAGTCTGTATATGCGTCAGTGTGCCCGCCTCCCCTCCTAGTCTGTATATGCGTCAGTGTGCCTGCCTCCCCTCCTAGTCTGTATATGCGTCAGTGTGCCCGCCTCCCCTCCTAGTCTGTATATGCGTCAGTGTGCCTGCCTCCCCTCCTAGTCTGTATATGCGTCAGTGTGCCTGCCTCCCCTCCTAGTCTGTATATGCGTCAGTGTGCCTGCCTCCCCTCCTAGTCTGTATATGCGTCAGTGTGCCCGCCTCCCCTCCTAGTCTGTATATGCGTCAGTGTGCCCCCCTCCCCTCCTAGTCTGTATATGCGTCAGTGTGCCCGCCTCCCCTCCTAGTCTGTATATGCGTCAGTGTGCCTGCCCTCCCCTCCTAGTCTGTATATGCGTCAGTGTGCCTGCCTCCCCTCCTAGTCTGTATATGTGTGTCAGTGTGCCCCCTCCCCTCCTAGTCTGTATATGCGTCAGTGTGCCTGCCTCCCCTCCTAGTCTGTATATGCGTCAGTGTGCCTGCCTCCCCTCCTAGTCTGTATATGCGTCAGTGTGCCTGCCTCCTAGTCTGTATATGCGTCAGTGTGCCCGCCTCCCCTCCTAGTCTGTATATGCGTCAGTGTGCCTGCCTCCCCTCCTAGTCTGTATATGCGTCAGTGTGCCTGCCTCACCTCCTAGTCTGTATATGTGTGTCAGTGTGCCCACCTCCCCTCCTAGTCTGTATATGCGTCAGTGTGCCCCCCTCCCCTCCTAGTCTGTATATGCGTCAGTGTGCCTGCCTCCCCTCCTAGTCTGTATATGCGTCAGTGTGCCCGCCTCCCCTCCTAGTCTGTATATGTGTGTCAGTGTGCCCGCCTCCCCTCCTAGTCTGTATATGTGTGTCAGTGTGTCCCCTCCCCTCCTAGTCTGTATATGCGTCAGTGTGCCTGCCTCCCCTCCTAGTCTGTATATGCGTCAGTGTGCCCGCCTCCCCTCCTAGTCTGTATATGTGTGTCAGTGTGCCCGCCTCCACTCCTAGTCTGTATATGTGTGTCAGTGTGCCCCCTCCCCTCCTAGTCTGTATATGCGTCAGTGTGCCCCCCTCCCCTCCTAGTCTGTATATGCGTCAGTGTGCCTGCCTCCCCTCCTAGTCTGTATATGTGTCAGTGTGCCCACCTCCCCTCCTAGTCTGTATATGTGTCAGTGTGCCTGCCTCCCCTCCTAGTCTGTATATGCGTCAGTGTGCCTGCCTCCCCTCCTAGTCTGTATATGCGTCAGTGTGCCCGCCTCCCCTCCTAGTCTGTATATGCGTCAGTGTGCCCGCCTCCCCTCCTAGTCTGTATATGTGTGTCAGTGTGCCCACCTCCCCTCTTAGTCTGTATATGCTTCAGCGTGCCTCCTCCCCTCATAGTCTGTATACTGTAGTCAGGGCTGGTTCTAGACCTTGTGGCGCCCAGGGTGAACGTTTCCTTTGGCAACCCCCTCTCCCCATTGAAAACAGGGATAGTGCACGCCTAAGGCGTGTGTAAAAAGTATAGGGGCATGGCTTCACAAGAAGAGGCGTCGCAACATAATTGTACCAAATCAAATTACACCGCACAGTAGCGTCTGTCAGTCACATTACACCATACAGTAGTACCCCTTATACATGCCAGGTAGAACCCTTTATACACGCCAGGTAGAACACTTTATACACATTGCACCAGGTACAGCTCCTTATACACATTGCGACAGGTAGAGGCCCTTTTATACACATTGCGCCAGGCAGAGCACCTTTTTATACACATTACGCCAGGCAGAGCCCTTATACACATTGCACCAGGCAGAGCCCCTTATACACATTGCACCAGGCAGAGCCCCTTTTTTACAGATTGCGCCAGGCAGAGCCCCTTTTATACACATTGTGCCAGGCAGAGCCCCTTTCATACACTTTACGCCAGGTAGCCCCTTATACACATTGCGACACGTAGCCCCTTACACACATTGCGACAGGTAGCCCCTTACATACATTGCGACAGGTAGCCCTTTATATACATTGTGACAGGTAGTGCCTTACACACATTAAGACAGGTACCCCCCTTATATACACTGAGACAGGTAGCCCCTTATATACACTGAACCAGATAGTCCCTTATATACATTGCACCATGTAGTCCCTTATGTACATTGCACCAGGTAGCCCTTATGCAAATTTTGACAGCTAGCCCCTTATCTACATTGCGACTGGTAGCCCCCCCCCCCCCCTTTTTTTTTTTCATTGAACTAGGTAGCCTCTTTTATACATTATGACAGGTAGCTCAGAGAGTGGGAGGAAGAGGGAGGGATCGAGAGAGATGGAGAGAGGGATCAGGATAGGCAGAGGAGAGAGGGAGAGAGAGAGAGGGGGAGAGAGAGAGAGGGAGAGGAGAGAGAAAGAGGGGGAGAGAGAGGGAGAGGAGAGAGAAAGAGGGGGAGAGGGAGGAGAGGAGAGAGAAGAGGGGGAGAGGGAGAGGAGAGAGAAAGAGGGGGAGAGAGGGGGGAGAGGAGAGAGAAAGAGGGGGAGAGAGAGGGGGAGAGGAGAGCGAAAGAGGGGGAGAGAGAGGGGGAGAGGAGAGCGAAAGAGGGGGAGAGAGAGGGGGAGAGGAGAGCGAAAGAGGGGGAGAGAGAGAGGGAGAGGAGAGCGAAAGAGGGCGAGAGAGAGAGGGAGAGGAGAAAGAGAGAGAGGGAGAGGAAAGAGAAAGAGGGGGAGAGAGAGAGAAAGAGGGGGAGAGAGAGAGAAAGAGGGGGAGAGGGAGAGGAGACAGAGAGAGTTTGTGCTCATCACTTACCAGCATCAGCACCGGCTCCAGTTTGTCCCCAGCGTGAAGCAAGGCAGAAGTAAGTAGCAGCAGGGGCGCGGAAGACAGCCGGCGGCGCCTGGGGTAGTGCTGGCCAAAGCAGTGTACGTTGCGGGAGGTGGTCAGCGCGGGTGCGGCGTGGAAGATGGTGTGTTGTGCAGGAGGCGGCCAGTGCGGGTACGGCGTGGGAGACGGTATGCGGTACGGGAGGCGGCCTGCATGATGTGAGTGGATGGGAGGCGGCCAGGGGGGGGTGCGAGCAGCGAGTTCGGAGATGGTGTGGCTGTTACGTTGCGGTGCCCCTATTGTCAGGGGGGGAGATGAGAGAGGAGAGCGGCTCCTCCTCCCAGGCCAGGCAGTTGAATAACCTGTGTAAAGAAGAGCGGCCCCTCCTCCTGCTTCGGCCCCTCGTCCTGCAGGATTTACACACTGTCGGCGGGGAGAGCTGTGTCGCGGCAGCATACAATGAGTCAATGTGACTCATTGTAATGCCGTCGGCTACGAGCCTCTTCACTGCGGTGGACGGTGGGCCTATTTTCAATGGGGGGCCTGGAGCTGCAGCTCCATCCGCCCCATTGTTAAGCCGGCCCTGGGCCCGTGGGCACGTTCAGGCCCTCCCGGCCTGTGGGTATTTAGTCAGGCCCTCCCGGCCCGTGGGGCAAGCAAGTCGGTGTGTCTGGGCCGAGGCCACGCGCAGTCGGGGTTCCACTCGGCCCGTGGCCCGCAGGCCCAGACCCGACCACTATCCTCCGGGGGTTCGGGCGTTAGGCCCGAATCACCCCCTTCCACACCGTAGGCGGGCACTAGGCCCGGGGGGCACAATCAGGCAATAGGCCTGTGGGATCGTTAGGGGGCATTAGGCCCAAGTGTGTGTTGCCATCAGAGGTACATCAAGGTGACCCTGGGTACTAGGCCCAGGTCACCCAACTGGTACGTTAGGCGGGCACTAGGCTCGTGGGTGAAGTCAGGCCTCCGGCCTGGGTACAGATAGGGGACACTAGGCCCAGGGGATAAGTCCCCGAGGTGAATAAGGTGGCACCGGGCACCAGGCCCGGACCACTCTGAGTTATTTGGGTAGGTAGGCTGGAGGCCCGTACAAGGGAAGGCACAAGAGGTGAGTAGGCCGTGCGGTGCTCACCCCCTTTATTCGGCGGGTAGGTATTTCAAGGGACAGCACTGTGTTATGTGTATTCCGATGTGTGTTGTTACCGTGCAGGGCAAATTGCTGTTATAAGGTTTGTGCATAGTTGTGTTGCACCACACCCACAGAGCTAGTTTGAGGGCTCTTCCGTTGTAGTTAGTATAGGGTGTGACACTAGGTCAGAGTTAGGCCCTGCACGGCTGTTTTCTTTTTTTTTGCCTCCTTACAGGGACCTGTACTGGAGAACATCGGAGTACCGGAGTGTAAGACGGTGAGTAACCACGGTCTGAGTGTTTGTGTGTTTCTTTCTATCTCCCTTCCTTCAGGGCAACGGTGAGCCTTGCACGGCTGTGCAAGGCGGAATTTCCACCTGGTGCGAAAGTGCCGATAGGTGAAATTCGGGCTCTGAGGCGGACGCCGGTGATGACCCCCACCTAGCCCGAAGGAGCTATTTCCCTCAACCCCATAGGGTGTCGTGGTCCACGGTTTGGGGAACGGTATTCAACGGTCTTCTTCCTCTTTGGTCGTTGGTGCCCGGGTCGTCCAGAAGCGTTTCCAGGACTGTCGAGAGTTCCGGCACCTGCGAGTGAGAGCGTGCGGCGTCCGGTAAGTGGTACGCCTACACCTGCACGGCAGCAGGCCCTATACGTCCCGACGTTGCCCTCTCACACTATCTACAGTGCATTGCTGTTATTAACCTGGTACATTATCATGCATGCACTAGCAGTATTTACTATATATCAAGGGGCCAAGACCATGCACTAATGGTTAGCCAAGCCTCTAAGCATGGGCCCCTATAGGCGCATTTCCCCGGTGGGCCCTTCCTGCCCCAGTCTGACACTGGCGGGAGTAGAAGAGCAGCGGATCCCGGAGCTGCAGGCAGAGCCAGCCCTAACCAATATGATGCCCTAGGCAAAATTTTAGCTGGTGCCCCCTAGCACCACCGCTGGTTCCGCCTCTGACCTTGCACCTCTTTCCCAGCACCATCACCCCTCACCCATAGCAGTCCTTATTTTTGTGTTTGTACCCCCTATATTTTAAATAGGAACAGTTTGCACATTTGGTGCACAGCCCAAAAAGGGGTTTGTTTTTGCTGGCAAGGGGCATAGCCACACAATAGTAACCCCAATTCCAATTACGCCACACAGTACTGCAACTTTATTCACATTTGATCATGCGATAGTGTCCATAATTCATATTACATCCCACAGCAGTATCACTTTACCTTATAAACGTTACTCCTCACAGTAGAGCCCCTTATTCACATTACATCACACTGAATTGCTCCTTATTCACATTACACCACACTCTATTGCTCTTTATTCACATTAGATGACACAGTAGTGCCCTTTCTACATGCAATGCCACATAGTAGAGCACCTTATACACATAATGCCACACATTAGTAATGCATTTATACACCTAATTCCCCACAGTAATGCCCCTTACACATGAGACACATTATTACTGTCCTTATAAATATAATGCGCCTAACACATTATGACAACCTTTATTAATGCCCTTTTACACATAATGTCCCTTACACATATGCCACACATTATTAATGCCCTTATACACATAATGACACACATTGTGCCCCCTACACATTTGCTGCACATTATTAGTGCCCCTACAGCGGCAAACGCAGGATTTGCATGGGGGGGTTTCCAGAACTGGGTGGAGCCAATCACGGGGGTGGGGACTGAGGTGACCCAGTATATGCTGGGTCCGTAAAACTAGTGTGTGTGTGTGTATATATATATATATCTACACATATATAGGGTTCACTATGGTATGCCGGCAGACAGGCTCCCGGCGACCAGCATACTGGCGCTGGGAGCCCGACCGCCGGCTTACCGACAGTGTGGCGAGTGCAAATGAGCCCCTTCCGGGCTTGCTGCGCTCACCACTCTACGGGCACGGTGGCGCGCTATGCGTGCCACGCTATTTTATTCTCCCTCCAGGGGGGTCGTGGACCCCCACGAGGGAGAACAATTGTTGGTATGCCGGCTGTAGGGATCCCGGCGCCGGTATACTGTGCGCCGGAATCCCGACATTCGGCATACTGAAGACCACCCCATATATACCGTGTGTGCGTATATGTATATATATACATATATATACACACACACACACACACACACACACACACACACACACACATACATATACACATATATATATATATATACACATGTATATATATCATATGTGTGTGTGTTTATATGTATGTATGTATATACATGTGTATATATGTATGCACATGGCTATATATGTACTGTACTTAAAATAAAGTAAACTTTTATTGCACTTACAAGTGCCACCAGGAAGACAGCAGGCTGCAGAGGACGCTAGACAGCCATTAATAAAACTCATGCACATGGCTATATATGTACTGTACTTAAAATAAAGTAAACTTTTATTGCACTTACAAGTGCCACCAGGAAGACAGCAGGCTGCAGAGGACGCTAGACAGCCATTAATAAAACTCATGCAGCTAAAAAATAAAAATAATTATTTTTTTTTTATTTTTTTTTTTAGTGGAGGGGATTTCTGGGTACTCGGAAACCCCCCCCTGGGTGCGCCACTGCCCTATACACATAATGACACACATACAGTAGTACCCTGTTACACATATGCCGCACATTATTAATGCCCTTATACACATAATGACACACATAATGCCCCTTACACATATGTTGCACATTATTAATATATTTTTACATGACAAACATAATGCTCCTTACACATATTCTGAACACTACTGCACAACCAACCCACTCACATGCACACAACACTCACACTGCCACTAACACTGTGACCTCTGCCTCTGCTTGGATCAGTGGCGTAAGTTCGTCCCAGTCGCCCGGAGGCATGATACATTTTGGTGCCCCCCTACATATACACACACATACCATATGTAGCTATCCGGCACCCAGGGTGAACAGTAGTAGCGTGCTCAGGTACCTTTCCCAATAGTAATATAGATACACATAGAAAGTGGACGCACTCCAAGTCAGTCATCACAATAAAACAGACACCAGCATACCATTATAGTACACCTACAGTTCTCCCTCACCCGCCAGGTCTCCATGGAGATGCTTTGGCGCAGCGGTGTGCCAATATAATTAGTGTTCACTGTAGTATTTTTTTTTAGGGCAGGGTGCTGATCACGGGGAGAGCACATTTTTCATTCGGGAGGGTACATTTTTAAGTTAGATGGGCAAACTTAGGTACATACTATAATGCTTGGTGCTCCTATTCCTATGGCCAAAACATGGACAGTGCGAACCGAAGGTGCGCAGCAAAAATCTAGGGGCGTTGTTTCGTGGGGAAGGGGCGTGGCCACATAATAGTGTCAATTCACATTACACCACACGGTAGTGCCCCTAATACACATTGCACCAGTTAGAACCTCCTATGCACACTGCGCCAGGTAGAGCACGTTATACATATTGCGCCAGATAGAGCACATTATACACATTGCGTCAGGTAGGGAGCACTGAGGCACACTGCACCAGGTACAGAGCACTGAGGCACACTGCACCAGGTAGAGAGCACTGAGGCACACTGCACCAGGTAGAGAGCACTGAGGCACACTGCACCAGGTAGAGAGCACTGAGGCACACTACACCAGGTAGAGAGCACTGAGGCACACTGCACCAGGTAGAGAGCACTGAGGCACACTGCACCAGGTAGAGAGCACTGAGGCACACTGCACCAGGTAGAGAGCACTGAGGCACACTGCACCAGGTAGAGAGCACTGAGGCACACTGCACCAGGTAGAGAGCACTGAGGCACACTACACCATGTAGAGAGCACTGAGGCACACTACACCAGGTAGAGAGCACTCAGGCACACTGCACCAGGTAGGGAGCACTGAGGCACACTGCACCAGGTAGGGAGCACTGAGGCACACTGCACCAGGTAGGGAACACTGAGGCACACTGCACCAGGTAGAGAGCACTGAGATACATTGCACCAGGTAGAGAGCACTGAGACACATTGCACCAGGTAGAGAGCACTGAGGCACACTGCACCAGGTAGGGAGCACTGAGGCACACTGCACCAGGTAGGGAGCACTGAGGCACACTGCACCAGGTAGGGAGCACTGAGGCACACTGCACCAGGTAGGGAGCACTGAGGCACACTGCACCAGGTAGGGAGCACTGAGGCACACTGCACCAGGTAGGGAGCACTGAGGCACACTGCACCAGGTAGAGAGCACTGAGATACATTGCACCAGGTAGAGAGCACTGAGATACATTGCACCAGGTAGAGAGCACTGAGATACATTGCACCAGGTAGAGAGCACTGAGATACATTGCACCAGGTAGAGAGCACTGAGATACATTGCACCAGGTAGAGAGCACTGAGATACATTGCACCAGGTAGAGAGCACTGAGATACATTGCACCAGGTAGAGAGCACTGAGATACATTGCACCAGGTAGAGAGCACTGAGGCACATTGCACCAGGTAGAGAGCACTGAGACACATTGCACCAGGTAGAGAGCACTGAGATACATTGCACCAGGTAGAGAGCACTGAGACACATTGCACCAGGTAGAGAGCACTGAGGCACATTGCACCAGGTAGAGAGCACTGAGATACATTGCACCAGGTAGAGAGCACTGAGACACATTGCACCAGGTAGAGAGCACTGAGATACATTGCACCAGGTAGAGAGCACTGAGATACATTGCACCAGGTAGAGAGCACTGAGATACATTGCACCAGGTAGAGAGCACTGAGATACATTGCACCAGGTAGAGAGCACTGAGATACATTGCACCAGGTAGAGAGCACTGAGATACATTGCACCAGGTAGAGAGCACTGAGATACATTGCACCAGGTAGAGAGCACTGAGGCACATTGCACCAGGTAGAGAGCACTGAGATACATTGCACCAGGTAGAGAGCACTGAGATACATTGCACCAGGTAGAGAGCACTGAGATACATTGCACCAGGTAGAGAGCACTGAGGCACATTGCACCAGGTAGAGAGCACTGAGATACATTGCACCAGGTAGAGAGCACTGAGATACATTGCACCAGGTAGAGAGCACTGAGGCACATTGCACCAGGTAGAGAGCACTGAGATACATTGCACCAGGTAGAGAGCACTGAGATACATTGCACCAGGTAGAGAGCACTGAGATACATTGCACCAGGTAGAGAGCACTGAGATTAATGTTTACAACTGCAAAATACTTACAAGGTTAATTTAGCCCAGGGGGACTCTCATGTACGTACCGGGTCCGGCGGCGCACGGCTGGATCCGGCGACGTGGCAGGGTCCGGCAGACAGCAAACGGCGGGGCGGCAGGGCGCACAAAAACGGGCAGGGCGGGATTCAGCTGTCTAAAAAAGGGGCAGACACCTAGCGTGAACACTAGATATATATTAAAAAAAACACAAACGCCTCATTCACTTAAACACACACACGTCTCACTTACATACACCTCTCACTTACACACACCTCTCACACATGTGCCTCTCACATACACATGCCTCTCACATACACATGCCTCTCACTTACATACACATGCCTCTCACTTACATACACATGCCTCTCACTTATAGGCCCTACACACATAGTGATTTCACTGCACGATATGAACGATCTCGTTCATTAATGAACGAGATATCGTTCATATCGTGCAGTGTGGAGTCCCCAGCGATGAACAATGCGTGGCCCCTCGCTCGTTCATCGCTGGGGCCATGTCGGCTGTGCATGCCGGCCAATATGGACGAGATCGTCCATATTTGCCTGCAAGTCTACGGAGCCCGGTGACGGGGGGAGTGAAGAAACTTTACTCCCCCTGTCACTGCCCCCCCCCCCGCCGCCGGGTTGCTCGTCGGGCACCTCGGCGGCGCATCGCCGAGTGTGTAGGGCCCCTTACATACACATGCCTCTCACACACACACACACATGCCTCTCACACACACACACACACACATGCCTCTCACTTACATACACATGCCTCCCACTTACATACACATGCCTCTCACACACACACACACACACACACACACACACACATGCCTCTCACTTACATACACATGCCTCCCACTTACATACACATGCCTCTCTCACACACACACACACACACACATGCCTCTCACTTACATACACATGCCTCCCACTTACATACACATGCCTCTCACACACACACACACACACACACACACACACACACGCCTCTCACTTACATACACATACATGCCTCTCACACACATGCCACTCTCACACACACATCACACACACACATGCCTCTTTTACTTGAATGTACAACTTTCCTTAGAAACACACACACCTCACTTAAAAACAAGCACACACAAAACACAGTACTTCCCCCCCAAATACACCTCTCCCCCACCCCCCACACAGTGCCTACCTTTGGCTATCATCCAGAGCATGGAGGAGCAGAGAGTTCTGAGCTTCCCTCGGCTGGATTACTAAGGGCCCGGGAGGAGCTGTGCTCTGGAGCTCCCCCTAGCTGCAGCCAGTGCCATCTCTCTCTACAGGAGGCAGCTTCCGTGTCACTGACACAGCTCCTCCGTCTGCAATAGCAGCGCAGTCCTCAGGCTGCGGGAGACAGTGGAGGAGATGCGCCCCCTTGTGGCCAGGAGCCCGGAGGCAGCCGACTCCACTGCCTCCCACAGTTCCGCCCCTGGCTTGGATACAGATGTGTCCTCATAAATCTTGCCTCAATGCTAATGTCGGGCACCTTTTTTTTATAAAAATGAATCTTATTTGCATTGCTATGTGGCTAGGATGCACACGCAGCTTCTGCTGATTAAAGTGATATGCAGCGACTTCCGGTTCCGGGCGCCACATGGAAGGCTGCTGCTGAGCTGAGCTCCCGGACCCCCAGCCTATTTGAGCCCTTTCAAGGCCACACAACCTTCCGCGATCGACCCGCTGGGTCCCCGTGCCGCCCGTGACCGCCCTGCAGCGCATGGAGTGCTATTTCACGCCACGCTCCCAAGCCCAGAAGGAGAAAGAGAGGGAGCGGCACCGCACAGAAGTTAAGATGGCGGCGGACGCCGCAGAAGGTACACTGCACGCTGCATTAGTGGCTCCCCCACTCCCCAGCTCCCCAGGCTCTCCCATACCATCCCCGGATGGGGAACCCTCTTCTCCCCTCCTGCTACATGACATACCGGGGGAAAGAAGCCCCCCCCCCCCCCCCCCCCCCACCTGTGCTGCACTCACAGGCTGTCTCAGACTCTCCTATTACCTACACTGCTATGGTGCAGGCAATTAAAGACACGATGGGGCACTCCTGAAAGAACAGACCGCTGATATAAACAGGCAATTGGCTCAATTTTCCCAGAGACTCTCCCAGAACACAGAATGGGGGAATGCTTTGCAGATATAGCTAATCTAAAAAAGCCGTTGAGTCTCAATACTAAAGCCTGCTACCACTTACACAATAAGACAGACACATTGGAAAACAGGGCCAGACGACAGAACCTGCGTGTCATAGGGCTGCCAGAAACGGTGAAAGGCTCCGAATTGCTTATTTTTGTTAGAGATACCCTGCCAAAGTTTACTGCAAGTTAGCAATGAATGTGCCAACATCGTTATAGAGAGAGCCCATCGCCTTGGACCATTCTGGTCACAAGAGGGCAGCAGACCCCGGGCTGTGATCTTCAGGGTTTGATATTACCTACATAAGGAAATCCTCTGGCAAGCGTCCCGTAAGCAGCGTCCTATTTCTTGGGAAGGGCACTCCCTTTTAATATTCCAAGACTACTCGGCCGAGCTGACAAAAGCCAGAAAGGAATTCTCCCCCTCTGCTCAAAGCTTATCCGGGAACACTAAAAGTATGCGCTGTTATATACGGCGAGACTGCGTATCTATAGAGATGGCTCATTCAAGGACTTCCTCTCCGTGCAGGACGCAGAGGCGTTTCTGCACTTACCAGATGACGACTCTCACTTACAGGACTAACGTGTCCCTAATTTTTCAGTGAATGGCTGTCTTTGATACGTGTGGTTCCTGAAATCGGTTGGATACACCATCATCTGCTCTGATACAGTTATTGATGCTGTAACTACGTTTTGTTATTACCATTTGTTACACTGTCTATATGGTTAATGATGACTGTTCTATATGTGCCTATTCTGTGGATCCTGTTCCCTAGTTTGCAAATCTGCCACTGTTATTACACTGATGTCAGCGACTAGGCCATGATATCTATAGTCTTCTGTAAGCAATCAAGCTGCTATTTGTTCAAGTGACAGGCTCCTTACTGAGAGGGGTTGCTATGCACGCGCTTTTCCAAACATGGTGCGCGGTGGGTGGGCCGGCGGTGGGATCATATTGATTGTATTTTTGGGGGCCCCCATGGAAATTTTGCTGTGTACACTCTGTTTGGCGACTATGTTAGGGCTAAACAACCGGAATGTCAATATGCGTTTTATGCTGTTTTTGTTCTTCTTTCAATTACTGTCCTTTCTTTCTTTTTGTCCCTGTCTCCTGTCTCCCCCCCCCCTTTATCTCCCAGGACGGCGATCTCTCGAATAGGTATTAGTGTCACCTATAGGGGGGGCAACGGTTATTGTGGGTCTCCTATTTTTTCTAACCCTTTCCTTTTGAGTTTATGCCATCTCTTAAGATCTGTAGTTGGAATGTGGGAGGACTAAACTCCCCACAAAAAAGAAAAAAGGTGCTTATATATTTGCAAAAGCTTCATGTGGACCTTGTATTCCTGCAGGAGTCCCACCTCTTATCCCAGGGCATCCACAGGTTGAATGCCCTGGGTTGGAAGGTCATAGCATCCGCATCCTTCTCAAAGAAAACCAGGGGAGTTGTAATCATTGTTAAACAATCTGTCCCAGTAGAGGTTAAGTTGACTCTTGCCGATGAGGGGGGTAGATGGGTCATATGTCAGATATTCTATAATAACCAATTGTATACACTGTGTAATGTTTACGCTCCAAATGTCTACAGCAAGCGCTTTCTACAAACTATTCTTACCAAACTTACACCAATGGCGGACACTCCGCTTCTAGTCTGTGGGGACTGGAATTTGATTTTCTCAAAGCATTTAGACAAACAGTTCCCATCTGAACATGGGAATAACCCGCCGAAATTTTGGGTGCCCGCCTTGGCTAGGAAGTTACAGCTGATTGGCATTTGGAGGGTTATGCATCCGACTGCTAGGGATTTTACGTGCTTGTCTGCGGCACAGGGCACCCTGTCCCGCATTGATTATATGCTGTTGTCTGAGTTCTTGCTGCCCAAAGTTGCCCATTCTGAAATTGAGTCCATCTCTGTATCGGATCATGCGGCCATTTGGGTGGAACTACAATTGACACCCTCCCAGAAAAACTTTATTTCATGGAGATGCCCCCCCACTCTCGCCTCCTCCATCCCCCTGCGCCAGAGGGTTAGTGATAGCTGGGATGACTTTGCTTTTCATAACGCTGACACTTCTCTCACTGACCCCCTTTTATTTTGGCAGGCTTCCAAGGCCACAATTAGAGGCAACATTATTGTTCACACTCTAGCGGCCAAGAAGGCCTTACTGAAGGATTATATGGTGGCACAACATTCCCTCACATGTACATTTACTAACTTCAAACAGACACCGTCCACCCATAATAAAATAGAATATGCCAAGGCTAAGACTCTTTTTGAGGCCCTGCTCTCTAAACTTGAGGCTAATTACACTTTCTGGAAAGAATATAGATTTTTTAAATATGGAAACAAATCTAGCAAAACGCTTTCGAACCTTTTAAAAGGCCAGCGCCCCTCATCCATTATTCAACCGCTAAAAATGGCGGATGGTTCCCTGTCCTCTACAAATGAGCAGACGGCCTCCATCCTCCAATCTTTCTACACAGATCTATACTCTTACCCCCCTGCTCCTGCGGCAGACTCTTCCTCATTCTGGGAACACCTTCCTATCCCACAGATTTCTGCAGCCCAGGGTACTTCTCTCCTGTCACCTATCACTGAAGCCGAGGTCCAGAAGGCAATTTCAGGGCTAAAGTCTGGCAAGGCCCCAGGACCAGATGGTCTCACCCCGGATTTTATAGACTACTCAGCTCCAGTATAACTCCGGTCCTTACCTTGGTTTTTAATGCAATTATGACCTCTGGATCGATGCCTCCCTACTTCAATTCCGCAGTTCTAAGATTACTTCCAAAACCCCGCCGAAACCCCTCTGATCCGAGCTCCTATAGACCAATTTCTCTACTCAATATCGATTACAAACTTCTGACAAAAATCCTTGCCGAAGCTTAAATCAATACTTCCTGATGTCATCCACGCTGACCAGACGGGCTTTGTGAAGGGCAGGAACCCAGTAATAAATATTAGGAGAGTCCTGGCAATGGTGAGTGCTTCCCAGTGTACCAGCTCTGATGTGCCGAGAGCCATTCTATCACTTGACGCAGAAAAGGCCTTCGATATGGTACACTGGGACCATCTCTATGACACGTTGGCCCGCTTTGGTTTTCCAGCTCGCTTTATTGATCTTATAAGAACCCTGTACTCTGGGGCATCGTCACAAATAATTTGTAATGGAATATTGTCGATGGTTTTCCCAATTTTGAGAGGCACCCATCAAGGTTGTCCGTTATCCCCTTTGTTATTTGTACTAGCAATGGAGCCCTTAGCTTTGACTCTACCAATTCCCCTCTGTACACCGGAATTATGGTGGGTGGGGTTGACTTGCGCTTAGCCCTTTTTGTGGACGATATGCTGCTTTTCCTCTCTGACCCACTCAATCCCTCAGGTTTTTAATATGATTTGCCATTTTAGCACTTTTTCAGGGTACAAGATTAATGTAGATAAATCAGAACTATTAATGATTACAGGCCCCCCCTATCTTTCTGTCCTCCGCTGGACTAAATTCTATAATAATAATAATAATAATAATTTTATTTATATAGCGCTCTTTCTCCAGTAGGACTCAAGGCGCTTTACAGACCTCAAAAACAATACAGAGAAATTACCAAGGTAATAGGTTCGGCGCTTGATAAGATAAGATGCTTCTCGTTAAGCTGCTGTAAAAAAAGGGGTAGTTAGCCCCTGAGAGTGACAAGAAAAAGCAATATATACAGCGCTGTATATATTGCTTTTTCTTATCAAAAACAATACACATGATACAGAGGATTTGAGTAATACAGCAATAGATAAGCAACACAGACATAAAAGAAAACCTTAAGCACACAGAAAGCATAATACAGGATTGGTGTAGGCATTTTGGGTAATAACTTCCAAGGGTTATGTAATCCACCCTCACAAGGTACCAAGTGCGGCAGCCATGTTGGGCGCTCAGCGTAGGATTACCCAGGGTGGAATAGTCTACCGCTAGAAGAGATGACACAAAATGGGGGTGATTTCAGAGTCCAACAGTTTAGAGTAGGGTTCCAACAATATGGGGATAGGATCGGCAGAGATCCACTGGGAGAGGATTGTCTTCTTAGTGGCAGCTATGTTGGGCGCACTTTGGAGGTTACACTGTGGGTGGTGAGCCATACAAGGGCCAAGTTCATAGGTGTGCGCAGGGGGGGTGCCTGGTGCGCACAGGCACCCCCTAATGTCTTGCACCCCGATCTCACATGCTTGATGCAGCGATCGCCAAGCAGGCTGATTACTGTCCCCTCTGCGCTGCACCCTGTCAGGACTGCATTACTGACCGGAAGCCTGGTTTAATCAAGGGTGCCACTGCCACCGGCTTTCAAACTCCCGGCTCCACCTCAATGTACATAAACAGTGTGATGTGATGTGATGACATCATGCTGCTCGCACGCCCAACCGTCACATGCCCACCTCTGTCCTTCTATTCTATGCGAACGCCAGCCACTGATGAGGAGCAGCATGCAGCCAGCGTTCCTCTTAGGAAGACAAATTCAATATTGGCAGGTGGTCGGCAGCAGCATTGACACGTCACTCGTTTTTCCAGCAGCAGTAGTACGAGTCTGCGACTGTCAGTGTCAGTGAGTGGCTGCAGTTTGCAGGGGAAAGAGAGGGGGAGCCAGACCAGGCTGAGGAGGAGCAGTGTAATTGCAGTGAGTGCCATCAGGGGTGTTTGTTTGGTGCTCACCACAACATCTGACAATGCATCTGCATTATTAAGATTGGTACAAGGGTGGATATTTTATATTACGATGACCGTCAATAGATGGTGCTAACACGCCCAAAAGGCGGTGCTAGACACACCCCTCCAACAGTGCACACCCTAATAAAATGTGCTGCGCACGCCTATGGCCAAGTTCATATATGGGAAAACTGATGCTTATGTAGTAGTATGTACCCTGCATGTAGGGCACAATGGCAAGGTGTGCGATCAGTGGAGGTAAACATTACAGGAAAAACACATGGTGGGGTGGAAGCGAGCTATTGAAGGGGAAAAAAAACACACAATAGCAGGTAATTAGTGGCAGAAGTAAAATTGTGTTAACATTATTTTGGTCAGATCATAGTACGGGTGGGTAGGAGAATGTGGGGGGCATATTCAGAAGCAATGGGGATGTCCCTGCTGAGCCTGGTCCTGGTGCTGTGCCCCCACAATTCCCTGTTCATCTTGATGGTTAGGCCCAGGACAGTGGTGCAAGTAGAAAAAATGTCTTACGGGTACTGTGCACGCGCGCAAAATGGATGTGGCCAAATGCCACATGGGGCGTGGCCAATGAAAATGGGGGTGTGATACACATATGGGGGAGGGGCAGATACACGTATGACTCCAATAGTGCCAGATACTCGTAGCCCCACAGTGCCAGATATACATTGCCCCACAGTGCCAGATACACATTGACTAACAGTGCCAGATACACATTGCCCCACAGTGCCAGATACAAAAATGCCCCTAGAGTGCCAGATATACATTGCCCCACAGTGCCAGATACACATTGCCCCACAGTGCCAGATACACAAATGCCCCCACTGTGTCAGATATACATTGCCCCCCGTGCCAGATACAGAAATGCCCCTACAGTGCCAGATATGCCCCCAGTGCCAGATATCCCCCAGTGCCAGGTATACATGCCCCCCCAGTGCCAGATATCCCCCAGTGCCAGGTATACATGCCCCCCTGTGCCAGATATCCCCCAGTGCCAGGTATACATGCCCCCCTGTGCCAGATATCCCCCAGTGCCAGGTATATATGCCCCCCAGTGCCAGATATCCCCCAGTGCCAGATAGAAATGCCCCCCAGTGCCAGATATCCCCCAGTGCCAGGTATATATGCCCCCCTGTGCCAGATATCCCCCAGTGCCAGGTATATATGCCCCCCAGTGCCAGATATCCCCCAGTGCCAGATAGAAATGCCCCCCCCCCCAGTGCCAGATATCCCCCTGTGCCAGATATCCCCCAGTGCCAGGTATATATGCCCCCTAGTGCCAGATATCCCCCAGTGCCAGATAGAAATGCCCCCCAGTGCCAGATATCCCCCAGTGCCAGGTATACATGCCCCCCTGTGCCAGATATCCCCCAGTGCCCGGTATATATGCCCCCCAGTGCCAGATATCCCCCAGTGCCAGATAGAAATGCCCCCCCAGTGCCAGATATCCCCCAGTGCCAGGTATACATGCCCCCCTGTGCCAGATATCCCCCAGTGCCAGGTATATATGCCCACCAGTGCCAGATATCCCCCAGTACCAGATAGAAATGCCCCCCAGTGCCAGATATCCCCCAGTGCCAGATAGCAATGACCCCCCAGTGCCAGATATCCCCCAGTGCTGGATAGGAATCCCCCCCCCAGTGCCAGATATCCCCCAGTGCCAGGTATAACATGCTCCCCCCCCCTTCCCTGCTCACCGCTGCCCGCTGCCGTCCAGTGTGAGGGAAGGAGAGCGCAGCTTGTGCCTCTCCTTCCCCTCAGTCTCCGGCGGGTGTCTCACAGTTTAATTCAGCGCCGATCCGTGAGCCAATCAGAGCTCGCACCGCGAGCTCTTATTGGCTCACGGATCACGGAATTAAACTATAACACCCGCCGGAGACTGAGGGGAAATAGAGGCACAGGCTGCGCTCTCCTTCCCTCACATCAGCGGCGGTGCGAGGAGCGGCGGCCCGACGGTGTGGGTACGGCGTACCCACGGCTAAATTCTTACGGGTACGCCATACCCACCCATACCCGCCCACTTGCACCACTGGCCCAGGGGCAGACTTGATGTTCTCAGCCAGAGAGGTGGTAAGCCTGGTCTTGGTGTTCTAATATTTGAGGCGAGGAGAGGCCACATAAAGTTCCAGACTTTTTAGGTTGTAATGCAGTTCCTCTGTTATCTTATTAGTCTGTTTACCTTCTGTTTTCCTTCGGTTTAACACAGGTATAACACTGCTATTGATTTTAGCTGCCACTTAATAACTAGCCACTGCAGCGTCCTAATAAGCCTGGCATCCTATGCTATACTGACTAAATAAGTCTACAAACACATGTTCTTTGTGATTACAACCCCCTCCACCACACAGCAACCCTCCACCAAAAGGTGTTAATCAACTACCAAATGTGAGGTCACTAAACCCCAGTCAATCACAAAGTTTTTGCTGACTACAGATATTAGTCCACTTAAAACAATTTACCAAATATATCTTTTAGCAAGAAAGAAACAGTGGTCAGCACTCTGCTGTAATTACCAAATATATCTTTTAGCAAGAAAGAAACAGTGGTCAGCACTCTGCTGTAATTACCAAATATATATTTTAGCAAAAAAGAATTAGGATTATTAGGATTATGCCTTCGCATATTAAATACCTGGGTATCTTGATCCCCAAGTGCTTCTCTGCCCTTTACAAACTGAATTATGCCCCACTACTCACTCATTTTGGCAAGTCTCTGGAGAATTGGAGTGCCCTTCCTCTCTTTGTTGGGCAGATTAGAAGTTATTAAGACTATTCTGCTGCCTAAATTTACATACTGCATGCAGATGCTACCGCTTTGCCTCTCCCTTAGGGATGTGGGGGAACTGTATGCCATTTTTCAGAGGTTTATATGGAGATCCAAAAAACCCAGAATTTCTTGACAAAAACTCCAAATGCCCAAGACTAGTGGCGGTTGGAGTTTTCCTGATTTACTCCAATACTCACGTGCTTTGTTCTTCCGATATATATGCTGGACTGGCTGTTGGAGACGAATATATATACGGATTATGAGCTAGACTGTGCTCTATTTGCACCTTATGCCCCGGGAGCATTGTTACTTACCCCCAAAACGAAATTGCCTTCTGGATTATACTCTAACCCTTGTTTTAGGGACACATATGATGCCTGGTGGGCCTCTAGCAAACGGTTGGGCAGGAACCCCTTGAACTTTAAATGGATACCACTCTGGGGGAACCCAATGTTCCTTCCGGGCCTCCATAGCACTCATTTTCATAGGCTTAAATTACGAGGATTACGCAGCACCTCCCAGGTCTTTGACCCAGGGGGCCAGCTTCTCCCTTTTTCCTATTGGGAGGAGACGTATGGTGTCTCAAAGATGTATGCTTTTTCCTATGCACAACTCTCCCACTACATTAAATCTCTGCCCCTTCCTATGCCCTGCGAGGATCTCCCCAACCCTGTGGCTCTGTTAGTGCCAAAATTTCTGAACAATACTTATAAAACGTCACAAATATACCGTCTACTCATTTCCTCAAGCAAGTTGTCAGCGTGGGGGTCCACGGCTGCCCAATGGGAAAAGGTCCTGGGTATAGCTATAACGGGAGATACTATTTTTAAATATTACCATAATGCCTTAAAAGTAGAGATGAGCGCCTGAAATTTTTCGGGTTTTGTGTTTTGGTTTTGGGTTCGGTTCCGCGGACGTGTTTTGGGTTCGACCGTGTTTTGGCAAAACGTCACCGTTTTTTTTTTGTCGGATTCGGGTGTGTTTTGGATTCGGGTGGTTTTTTCAAAAAACCCTAAAAAACAGCTTAAAACATTGAATTTGGGGGTCATTTTGATCCCATAGTATTATTAACCTCAATAACCATAATTAACACTCATTTTCAGTCTATTCTGAACACCTTACACCTCACAATATTATTTTTATTCCTAAAATTTGCACCGAGGTCGCTGTGTGAGTAAGATAAGCGACCCTAGTGGCCGACACAAACACCGTGCCCATCTAGGAGTGGCACTGCAGTGTCACGCAGGATGTCCCTTCCAAAAAACCCTCCCCAAACAGCACATGACGCAAAGAAAAAAAGAGGCGCAATGAGGTAGCTGACTGTGTGAGAAAGATAAGCGACCCTAGTGGCCGACACAAACACCGGGCCCATCTAGGAGTGGCACTGCAGTGTCACGCAGGATGTCCCTTCCAAAAAACCCTCCCCAAACAGCACATGACGCAAAGAAAAAAAGAGGCGCAATGAGGTAGCTGACTGTGTGAGAAAGATAAGCGACCCTAGTGGCCGACACAAACACCGGGCCCATCTAGGAGTGGCACTGCAGTGTCACGCAGGATGTCCCTTCCAAAAAACCCTCCCCAAACAGCACATGACGCAAAGAAAAAAAGAGGCGCAATGAGGTAGCTGACTGTGTGAGAAAGATAAGCGACCCTAGTGGCCGACACAAACACCGGGCCCATCTAGGAGTGGCACTGCAGTGTCACGCAGGATGTCCCTTCCAAAAAACCCTCCCCAAACAGCACATGACGCAAAGAAAAAAAGAGGCGCAATGAGGTAGCTGTGTGAGTAAGATTAGCGACCCTAGTGGCCGACACAAACACCGGGCCCATCTAGGAGTGGCACTGCAGTGTCACGCAGGATGTCCCTTCCAAAAAACCCTCCCCAAACAGCACATGACGCAAAGAAAAAAAGAGGCGCAATGAGGTAGCTGACTGTGTGAGAAAGATAAGCGACCCTAGTGGCCGACACAAACACCGGGCCCATCTAGGAGTGGCACTGCAGTGTCACGCAGGATGTCCCTTCCAAAAAACCCTCCCCAAACAGCACATGACGCAAAGAAAAATAAAAGAAAAAAGAGGTGCAAGATGGAATTGTCCTTGGGCCCTTCCCACCCACCCTTATGTTGTATAAACAAAACAGGACATGCACACTTTAACCAACCCATCATTTCAGTGACAGGGTCTGCCACACGACTGTGACTGAAATGACGGGTTGGTTTGGACCCCCACCAAAAAAGAAGCAATTAATCTCTCCTTGCACAAACTGGCTCTACAGAGGCAAGATGTCCACCTCATCATCATCCTCCGATATATCACCGTGTACATCCCCCTCCTCACAGATTATCAATTCGTCCCCACTGGAATCCACCATGTCAGCTCCCTGTGTACTTTGTGGAGGCAATTGCTGCTGGTCAATGTCTCCGCGGAGGAATTGATTATAATTCATTTTAATGAACATCATCTTCTCCACATTTTCTGGATGTAACCTCGTACGCCGATTGCTGACAAGGTGAGCGGCGGCACTAAACACTCTTTCGGAGTACACACTTGTGGGAGGGCAACTTAGGTAGAATAAAGCCAGTTTGTGCAAGGGCCTCCAAATTGCCTCTTTTTCCTGCCAGTATAAGTACGGACTGTGTGACGTGCCTACTTGGATGCGGTCACTCATATAATCCTCCACCATTCTATCAATGGTGATAGAATCATATGCAGTGACAGTAGACGACATGTCCGTAATGGTTGTCAGGTCCTTCAGTCTGGACCAGATGTCAGCATCAGCAGTCGCTCCAGACTGCCCTGCATCACCGCCAGCGGGTGGGCTCGGAATTCTGAGCCTTTTCCTCGCACCCCCAGTTGCGGGAGAATGTGAAGGAGGAGATGTTGACAGGTCGCGTTCCGCTTGACTTGACAATTTTCTCACCAGCAGGTCTTTGAAACCCAGCAGACTTGTGTGCGCCGGAAAGAGAGATCCAAGGTAGGTTTTAAATCTAGGATCGAGCACGGTGGCCAAAATGTAGTGCTCTGATTTCAACAGATTGACCACCCGTGAATCCTTGTTAAGCGAATTAAGGGCTCCATCCACAAGTCCCACATGCCTAGCGGAATCGCTCTGTCTTAGCTCCTCCTTCAATGTCTCCAGCTTCTTCTGCAAAAGCCTGATGAGGGGAATGACCTGACTCAGGCTGGCAGTGTCTGAACTGACTTCACGTGTGGCAAGTTCAAAAGGTTGCAGAACCTTGCACAACGTTGAAATCATTCTCCACTGCGCTTGAGACAGGTGCATTCCACCTCCTATATCGTGGTCAGTTGTATAGGCTTGAATGGCCTTTTGCTGCTCCTCCAACCTCTGAAGCATATAGAGGGTTGAATTCCACCTCGTTACCACCTCCTGCTTCAGATGATGGCAGGGCAGGTTCAGGCGTTTTTGGTGGTGCTCCAGTCTTCTGTACGTGCTGCCTGTACGCCGAAAGTGTCCCGCAATTTTTCTGGCCACCGCCAGCATCTCTTGCACGCCCCTGTCGTTTTTTAAAAAATTCTGCACCACCAAATTCAAGGTATGTGCAAAACATGGGACGTGCTGGAATTTGCCCAGATGTAATGCACGCACAATATTGCTGGCGTTGTCCGATGCCACAAATCCACAGGAGAGTCCAATTGGGGTAAGCCATTCCGCGATGATCTTCCTCAGTTGCCGTAAGAGGTTTTCAGCTGTGTGCGTATTCTGGAAACCGGTGATACAAAGCGTAGCCTGCCTAGGAACGAGTTGGCGTTTGCGAGATGCTGCTACTGGTGCCGCCGCTGCTGTTCTTGCGGCGGGAGTCCATACATCTACCCAGTGGGCTGTCACAGTCATATAGTCCTGACCCTGCCCTGCTCCACTTGTCCACATGTCCGTGGTTAAGTGGACATTGGGTACAGCTGCATTTTTTAGGACACTGGTGACTCTTTTTCTGAGGTCTGTGTACATTTTCGGTATTGCAACCCTAGAGAAATGGAACCTAGATGGTATTTGGTACCGGGGACACAGTACCTCCAACAAGTCTCTAGTTGGCTCTGCAGTAATGATGGATACCGGAACCACGTTTCTCACCACCCAGGATGTCAAGGCCTCAGTTATCCGCTTTGCAGTAGGATGACTGCTGTGATATTTAATCTTCCTCGCAAATGACTGTTGGACAGTCAATTGCTTGGTGGAAGTAGTAAAAGTGGTCTTACGACTTCCCCTCTGGGATGACCATCGACTCCCAGCAGCAACAACAGCAGCGCCAGCAGCAGTAGGCGTTACACGCAAGGATGCATCGGAGGAATCCCAGGCAGGAGAGGAATCGTCAGAATTGCCAGTGACATGGCCTGCAGGACTATTGGCATTCCTGGGGAAGGAGGAAATTGACACTGAGGGAGTTGGTGGGGTGGTTTGCGTGAGCTTGGTTACAAGAGGAAGATTTACTGGTCAGTGGAGTGCTTCCGCTGTCACCCAAAGTTTTTGAACTTGTCACTGACTTATTATGAATGCGCTGCAGGTGACGTATAAGGGAGGATGTTCCGAGGTGGTTAACGTCCTTACCCCTACTTATTACAGCTTGACAAAGGGAACACACGGCTTGACACCTGTTGTCCGCATTTCTGGTGAAATACCTCCACACCGAAGAGCTGATTTTTTTGGTATTTTCACCTGGCATGTCAACGGCCATATTCCTCCCACGGACAACAGGTGTCTCCCCGGGTGCCTGACTTAAACAAACCACCTCACCATCAGAATCCTCCTGGTCAATTTCCTCCCCAGCGCCAGCAACACCCATATCCTCCTCATCCTGGTGGACTTCAACACTGACATCTTCAATCTCACTATCAGGAACTGGACTGCGGGTGCTCCTTCCAGCACTTGCAGGGGGCGTGCAAATGGTGGAAGGCGCATGCTCTTCACGTCCAGTGTTGGGAAGGTCAGGCATCGCAACCGACACAATTGGACTCTCCTTGTGGATTTGGGATTTCGAAGAACGCACAGTTCTTTGCTGTGCTTTTGCCAGCTTGAGTCGTTTCATTTTTCTAGCGAGAGGCTGAGTGCTTCCATCCTCATGTGAAGCTGAACCACTAGCCATGAACATAGGCCAGGGCCTCAGCCGTTCCTTGCCACTCCGTGTGGTAAATGGCATATTGGCAAGTTTACGCTTCTCCTCCGACAATTTTATTTTAGGTTTTGGAGTCCTTTTTTTTCTGATATTTGGTGTTTTGGATTTGACATGCTCTGTACTATGACATTGGGCATCGGCCTTGGCAGACGACGTTGCTGGCATTTCATCGTCTCGGCCATGACTAGTGGCAGCAGCTTCAGCACGAGGTGGAAGTGGATCTTGATCTTTCCCTAATTTTGGAACCTCAACTTTTTTGTTCTCCATATTTTATAGGCAGAACTAAAAGGCACCTCAGGTAAACAATGGAGATGGATGGATTGGATACTAGTATACAATTATGGACGGACTGCCACGGTTAGGTGGTATAAAAAAAAACACGGTTAGGTGGTATATAATACAATTATGGTTGGACGGACTGCCTGCCGAGTGCCGACACAGAGGTAGCCACAGCCGTGAACTACCGCACTGTACACTGGTTGATAAAGAGATAGTAGTATACTCGTAACAACTAGTATGACACTATGACGGTATAAAGAATGAAAAAAAAACCACGGTTAGGTGGTATATATTGTAATACAATTATGGATGGACGGACTGCCTGCCGAGTTCCGACACAGAGGTAGCCACAGCCGTGAACTACCGCACTGTACACTGGTTGATAAAGAGATAGTAGTATACTCGTAACAACTAGTATGACACTATGACGGTATAAAGAATGAAAAAAAAACCACGGTTAGGTGGTATATAATACAATTATGGTTGGACGGACTGCCTGCCGACTGCCGACACAGAGGTAGCCACAGCCGTGAACTACCGCACTGTACACTGGTTGATAAAGAGATAGTAGTATACTCGTAACAACTAGTATGACACTATGACGGTATAAAGAATGAAAAAAAAACCACGGTTAGGTGGTATATATTGTAATACAATTATGGATGGACGGAATGCCTGCCGAGTTCCGACACAGAGGTAGCCACAGCCGTGAACTACCGCACTGTACACTGGTTGATAAAGAGATAGTAGTATACTCGTAACAACTAGTATGACACTATGACGGTATAAAGAATGAAAAAAAAACTGCCAACTGCCGACACAGAGGTAGCCACAGCCGTGAACTACCGCACTGTACACTGGTTGATAAAGAGATAGTAGTATACTCGTAACAACTAGTATGACACTATGACGGTATAAAGAATGAAAAAAAAACCACGGTTAGGTGGTATATATTATAATAATACAATTATGGATGGACGGACTGCCTGCCGACTGCCGACATAGAGGTAGCCACAGCCGTGAACTACCGCACTGTACACTGGTTGATAAAGAGATAGTAGTATACTCGTAACAACTAGTATGACACTATGACGGTATAAAGAATGAAAAAAAAACCACGGTTAGGTGGTATATAATACAATTATGGTTGGACGGACTGCCTGCCGAGTTCCGACACAGAGGTAGCCACAGCCGTGAACTACCGCACTGTACACTGGTTGATAAAGAGATAGTAGTATACTCGTAACAACTAGTATGACACTATGACGGTATAAAGAATGAAAAAAAAACCACGGTTAGGTGGTATATAATACAATTATGGTTGGACGGACTGCCTGCCGACTGCCGACACAGAGGTAGCCACAGCCGTGAACTACCGCACTGTACACTGGTTGATAAAGAGATAGTAGTATACTCGTAACAACTAGTATGACACTATGACGGTATAAAGAATGAAAAAAAAACCACGGTTAGGTGGTATATATTGTAATACAATTATGGATGGACGGACTGCCTGCCGAGTTCCGACACAGAGGTAGCCACAGCCGTGAACTACCGCACTGTACACTGGTTGATAAAGAGATAGTAGTATACTCGTAACAACTAGTATGACACTATGACGGTATAAAGAATGAAAAAAAAAACACGGTTAGGTGGTATATATTATAATAATACAATTATGGATGGACGGACTGCCTGCCGACTGCCGACACAGAGGTAGCCACAGCCGTGAACTACCGCACTGTACACTGGTTGATAAAGAGATAGTAGTATACTCGTAACAACTAGTATGACACTATGACGGTATAAAGAATGAAAAAAAAACCACGGTTAGGTGGTATATATTATAATAATACAATTATGGATGGACGGACTGCCTGCCGACTGCCGACACAGAGGTAGCCACAGCCGTGAACTACCGCACTGTACACTGGTTGATAAAGAGATAGTAGTATACTCGTAACAACTAGTATGACTATGACGACGGTATAAAGAAAGAAAAAAAAATACCACGGTTAGGTGGTATATAATATAATTATACAATTATGGATGGACGGACTGCCTGCCGAGTGCCGACTGCCGACACAGAGGTAGCCACAGCCGTGAACTACCGCACTGTACTGTGTCTGCTGCTAATATAGACTGGTTGATAAAGAGATAGTATACAACAATATACTACTATACTGGTGGTCAGGCACTGGTCACCACTAGTCACACTGGCAGTGGCACTCCTGCAGCAAAAGTGTGCACTGTTTAATTTTAAATTAATATAATATTATTATGTACTCCTGGCTCCTGCTATAACAACCTGCAGTGCTCCCCAGTCTCCCCCACAATTATTATAAGCTTTGCCTTTTATACATTGATGTGCAGCACACTGGGCTGAGCTGAGTGCACACAGACTGAGTCACACTGTGTGACTGCTGTGTATCGTTTTTTTCAGGCAGAGAACGGATATAGCAGAGAACGGATATATTATATTAAATAAAAGTTAACTTAACAACAACTGCACTGGTCACTGTGGTAAACTCTGTCTGACTCTGCACAATCTCTCTCTCTCTCTCTCTCTTCTAATCTATTCTAATGGAGAGGACGCCAGCCACGTCCTCTCCCTATCAATCTCAATGCACGTGTGAAAATGGCGGCGACGCGCGGCTCCTTATATAGAATCCGAGTCTCGCGAGAATCCGACAGCGTCATGATGACGTTCGGGCGCGCTCGGGTTAACCGAGCAAGGCGGGAAGATCCGAGTCGCTCGGACCCGTGAAAAAAAAAGTGAAGTTCGTGCGGGTTCGGATTCAAAGAAACCGAACCCGCTCATCTCTACTTAAAAGTCCTGCACACTTCCTCCCTTCAGGAAACCCATATAAAAACAATACATAGGGCATATATCTCCCAAAAACAACGCAGCTTTTTTTGTACAAGAGGAGACTGGCTCCTGCCCGAAATGTCACCATTCCTCGGCCACTTTATTCCATAACTTTTGAGAGTGTGGCATGGTGAAGAAATTCTGGTATAAGTTGCGGAACTTTGTTAACTCTACTTTCTTCCTGGTGGTACCCATGGATCTCGTCCCGCTGCTATTTGCAAATTTTGACAGATGGTCCTTACCCTCTGACAAGATACATCTCGTGCCCTTTCTGACAATACTGGTCATCGTAGCGAAAAAAGTATTATTGAAGGCCTGGATTTCTAGAGCTTCATCCTCCATGGCGGAGGTACATAATTTGTTAATGAAGTTGTTATACTTTGAGCGTCACTCATTGCTGCCCAATTTCACCTCGGGAATGGGCACTTTTTTCAAAAAGTGGAGACCCTGTATCCTCACTAGACCCCCTGAAACGTGTTCACAGATTGTGAAGATATTTGAACAAGATATCTCACAATCCCATACAGTTTGATCCCCCCCCCCCCCCCTGCCCTCTCAACGCTTGGGTCCATCCCTTGTCGTGATTAGATGCCAGACCAGTGGCTGAGTGTTGTCTCTGAGGGCGCTGGTGAGCAATTTAGTAGGACCGCCGTCCTAAATACCCCCCCTCCTTTTTCTCCCTTTTTCCTCCCTTTTGCTCTTTCTCCTTTGACCTCTTTCTTTCGCTCTTTGTTAATTATTTTCTTCTTTCTTTCTTTCTTTCTTTCTTTCTTTCTTTCTTATCTCTGATCACACTCGATCAGTGCACAGGAATGTTGAGAGACACATCTTCTCCCCCCTTGCCTATTATGAGGTAAATTGTATGTTGTTTCCATAGACTTCTATGGGCCCTCGAATGCTGTATTCAGGAGAGATTGAGTATGCATTAATCTAGTCTTTCAGATTTTCCCCTTCTACCTCACACTGACTATTATGTACCTTGCCTTCAGGATTTGGGGAAGCTCTCTTGTTTGTACCTTTATATTGTTGCATCGTTTTATACCTCGTTATGCCTTTTGTATAATTGCAGTACTCACATATCCTGCATCATTCTTCCTTTTTGCAATGTTGTATGTTTCTCTGTACTTTGAAAAACTTGAATAAAAATATGTTTACAAAAAAAAAAACTGATATACAGCATGCCTATATACTGTGTGAGACTGTGGCTGTATCTGCATATGAAATGCTACACACAGAATATAGTCATGCCGCATATAATTTTAATCAGCACAAGCTGCTGATGCCCCTAGGCATATCAAATGCCCTAGGCAATTGCCTAGTTTGCCTATGCCTATGGCCGGCTCTGCCTTTACACACACAATGCCCACAGTAGTAGTAGTGCCTGAAGGGTTACCTCTTCTGTCTTTGTACATATTACTTTTTATATGATCAGTTTTGTTATGGTGGTTACAGTGTAAAAGTGAATATTTCTATTTCCCTAGTGAAGGGTTAAAACATGCTTTATGAACTCTTATGTGTTTGCATTGGATGCATGCTGCCCTGTGTTAGATGCCTTTGTCTCTCATACAGATACCAGGCTTGTGTGGGTCTGGCATCCAAGGTCAGCTCTATACTAGATGAAACCTGCTTTTTCTACTTCTGTGTGTTACTAAAAGATCCTTTGTTAAGTTCCGTCTGATGCAACGTATATAACATCTGCCTAGCAACTGCTATATCCAATTATGTTATGTCAAGTATTAACCACCCCTACGTACCCCACTAGGGCACCACCCCTAAGCCAATGAGCCCTGTTACACTTATCAGTTACACCCTTATGTGTTCTCTTTTTATACCAATGTTAAACATTCAATAAAACAGTGTGAACTTTTACTGCTTGTGTTTGTGCATGTAACTGATAGCGTAAGGGTTTACACTCCAGACGTCTGTGAGGCCATCACATCGAGGGTTAAAGAAAATAAGGTCAAATCCTTTCAGCTGGGGGTTATGTCCGGGATTCAGTGATCGTCCCTGAATGGTAAAAATAGAGAATTTATTGTCTGTCTTTGTCATACAGGATTGCGGTCATACACTGAAGCTGAATCCGTGTCAGTGTTCCGGGAACACGTGACAAGGTAATATTTAAGTCCGGGACTTAATATTACGAAGTTTTATGTAAAACCATAAAACAGGTATCAGGGATACCATAGAATCTTTAATGTCTGGGACTTAAAGATTCGTCTGAGAAGGGACCAGGGGTCCAAGCGCACTTCTCCAAAGACGTTAGTATCTGGGATACTTAAAAATAGACCTGGGAGTCTATACGTAACGTAGAGAATACCCCGATTTGATCGCCTATATATTTTTGTATGTTGTAGTGAGATAAGTTCTTATATTTGGTCCAGACGGCTGGTAAGTTTTCGTCTGCCAGATATCTTCACTCAAACACTTTTCTTGCTTCCTGTTTAAAATGCTGTATTTTTCTGACATCTTGTACGAAGGTAAGCGTACCCGTCAAAAGATTTCATGTTCTCACTATACAGATAATATTGTGATATTGTCAATGACTAATTAACTGGTTAAGCTGATGCATGTATAAGTAGAGTGTTGTATATTTTAGATAATTTTCTTTTAAAAGTTGTACTGTTGATTTATATTACTGTCTGACAATGGGCTCTAGTCAGAGTAAAAAACTGCATATCCCCCGCCCCTCCCTGGTGAGACATGCAAGATGTATGTCGCCCGCAACTCTACCTCAGAGTATTATTTAGTTAACCCATGGGTGGATAATTTAGCGGGATGGACAGAGAAAGCAGGACAGGACCCATTCCTACGGGAAGGCAGTAATTACCCTTTCTATATGGAGATTTAAGAAAAAATGTCAGTTTAGCACAGAAGCGAAACTGCAGAGAACTGTAAATCTTTGAAAATCCCTCTCGCCTCCCCCCCCTTGCATTCCAATGTATCCTGCGCTCAGAGACACAAATCTCTTGGCAGCAGTAACCCTTTCACACTAAATGGGATCGCCTCCAACTTCACTGCTGGAGGGTGCCTGCTGGAGGGTGCGTCCACTAGCTCTATCCCTAGCACCAATAACCCAGAGTTTAGATAATAGTAAAACACTGTCCCAAGCCCACTATTACCCTCGATGGCTGTATATCTTATTTGCGCCAAGCTTGCAAAGGACTGCTGGACAGATGATGCTGGCTTACCTTTGCTTAACTCAGAAAGTCACTCATAACTATCAGAACCCCAGACGCTTTGACAGACAGAACCAACCCCGCAGTCAGGGAACATTCCAAGGACCCCGCGCACTGACGGGGCCCGGAGGAGGGCATCCCAGCCTTTATTCAACTCTCCCGTCATAGTAAAGATTCACCTCTGCTGCCACTTATTATAAATGGAAGTAAAATTCCCTTTTTAGTGGACAGCGGTGCAACAACCAGTGTTTTGTGTTCTGACTTATGCAGTATCCCCTCTCACCAGAAAAGATAGAAGGTCTCCGCCCCATGATACAGCAATTCTTACAACAGGGTATTCTCAGACATATTGTATCACCATACTGTACTCCTGTGAACCCTGTTGCCAAAGCTGATGGTAGTATGGGATTTGTACAGGATCTCAGAGCGATCAATCAGTTAATTGTCCCAATTGCACCAATTGTTCTAGATGTAAACTCACTCATTTCTGCAATCCCTGCAGATGCTGCGTTCTCTGTAATTGATTTGAAGAATGCCTTTTTTTTTTTCTTTTTTTTTTTTCAGCATACCTGTAGATTCACAGACACAATTACTTTTGCCTTTTCTTTTGAGGGTAAACAACTTACCTGGTGCAGATTATTGACGCACCTGTTGTCTCCAGGCCACATTGGGGCCCTGGCAACCTCACCATGGTTCAGTCCTGCTACAGTATGCAGATGATCTGCTGCTCTGTAGTCAAACTGAGGAGGCCTGCCGAGAGGATGGTGTTTCATTACTAAACTGGCTTTGTGAATGTGGACACAAGGTGTCCAAAATAGAAATGCAATGGTGTAAAAAGCATGTTGATTACTTAGGTTTTGTGCTCACTCAGGGAGAGAGGAAAGTCAGTCCACAACGCATACAGTCTGTATTGGGCTTGGTCACCCCAACTACCCAGAAGGAACTACTGTCCTTCCTGGGTATGGTAAATTACTGCAGACAGTGGATATCTGATTGCTCTTATTGTGATAACATTTTGAGACAAGCCACACTGAAGGACAAACCTAAAACTGTACAATGGTCACAAGAAATGTTAACTGCATATGAAAGTTTAAAATGTATGTTGATGAAAAGTCCGGCACTTGGCCTCCCCAATTATGTACTACCTTTCCATCTATATGCAAGGGACAATTGTAAAACCATGGCGGGGGTGCTCACACAGTTTCATGGAGGGAAGTTGCGCCCCGTGGCATTTTTTTCCCAAAGTCATGCCAGTGTCTGTGCAAGGTATGCCTGCCTGCCTCAGGGCTTTGGTAGCCTGTGCAATGGTTGCAGAAATGGCCACTAACCTCACTTTAGGCCACATCACAGTACTCCACACCACACATGATGTCCTGGCAATACTTAAAGGCTTACACACACAGCACATGTCAGCACAACGCCTTAGTGGATATGAAGTACTCCTTTTGAGTAACCCTACCCTTACCATCAAGTACACTGCTAGTTCTTCTGGCCCTGCACCCATTCTCAATACCCTTTTAGGCTTGAAAGGTCCCGAGGATGAACCACCCGACCTACATGACTGTGCTGCTTCCATTGAAGCTGAAACTTCTCCCAGACTTGACATGTCTCCCGTTCCCATACCAGGCGCAGACGTAGTTTTTGTTGACGGCTCATGTAGTAGGCCCAATGACAATACATACCAGGCTGGCTATGCCATTGTCACCCTCCCTGATACTGTGTTGGAAACCCTACCAATACCTTATCAGTCCGCGCAAGCTGCAGAACTCATTGCACTCACTAGAGCATGTCCCTCCCTTTACAACGTCCATCTGCTCACTCAACTTCAAGCTGCTGCGACTAATACTGATCTCTCCGACTGGATTTACCCAATTCTGCAGAAAAAATCCTAAATCAGGATTAATCTGCAAAGAGGGGAAACCCTGTATGCCCCAGTCCAGTGCCCCTTTGCTCGTTGCCCAGTGCCGTGGTGTTGGTCACCGTGGTGAAGCCACAACACTCCTCCTACTAACCAATGATTTTTATGTTACTAATGCCAGAAAACTCTAGGATACTCACCCTTTGAAATACTAATGGGTAGACCCTTTTCCTACACCCTGGGCTAGGAAACCACTAGTAATACAGGAAGGAGATCTAGAACTTATAAGGGAAGAGTATGTCAGGTCCCTGATAACAAAACTGAATGAAATTGAACATGAGGTTGTTTGTAAAAACCCTTTGAATCCACAGGAACCTACACACCCCTTTAAAGTCAGAGACAGAGTCGTGGTGAAGGTGCTCCCCAGGAACAAGAGCCCAGGAGACTTTACCTATGGTCCAGAGACAGAGGTCGTAGCAGTTACCCGAACAGCAGTCCTGACAGAGGAAAGTCCTACCTGGATCCATGCATCCCGAGTAAAAAAGGTTCCTAGACCAGACCTAGAGAGGGAAGCAAGTGATTCCAGTGAGGTACGAACCGGGGCAGACAGCCCTGACCTCCCACCTAGCGAAGAAAGAAGAACAGGAGAAGATGAGGAACCTGTCCCCTATCTTTATCCTGGGGACTATCTCGATAGCCCTACTGGCCCTCATTCACCTCACAATATGTGAAGTCGACATCACACAAACAGATGGGGTCCCCACCTTGTGGTACAATTCCTCCAATACACACGTAGCCACATACATCCTTGATTATTTCATGTTCCCTAGACTTGCTGACAACAAACATTTCATACAGCAGAAAAGGAAATCAGGAATGTCTGAGACAGTATATATTTGTGTTACTGACGAATGGTACTATGACATTAGATATTATGGATCTAATTGTAATTCCTGGGAAGCTGTGGGGTGGAATACAGGAGCAGATTGGAAATATGGCCCATTATTTGCAAAAAAAAAAATAGATATAGCAAATATCCCCAAAACAAACCTTTAAAGCCCCATATTGCCACTTCTAAAGATATGGTGGCTATTACTAACCCTACCTTTGAAGACACCCTAGCTATTGAAACTGGATTCTCTGACATTAATTTTGGTTGGAATGGATGAAGTATAGTGCTAACAAACACAATAAAAGCAACTGTTATGTCTGTGGCAAATCTAGGCCCCACCTAGGTACAGTGCCCCTTAATATACCCCTAGAACAAGAAAATTGTTTTTTTTTCAGCCTTTTTAATGATCACCGATGACCCCACTCCTCCCTCTAATACTCCTGTTAATCGAAAGAAAAGAGCACTCCCAGGAGGGAGCTTTGACCCCCACGTATACATTGATGCTATAGGGGTCCCAAGAGGTGTTCCAAATGAGTTCAAAGCTAGAGATGAGGTGGCTGCGGGTTTTGAGTCATTGTTCCCTATAGTAACTGTAAATAAAAACGTAGCCTGGATTAATTATATATATTATAATCAACAAAGATTTGTTAATGATACCAAAGATGCTCTTAAAGGTATAGCTGAACAGCTAGAAGCCACTTCCCAAATGACATTCCAAAATAGAATGGCCCTTGACATGATCCTAGCAGAAAAAGGCGGTACATGTGTTTACATTAGTAAGGTGGAAGGCTGTTGTACATATATTCCTGACAACACTGGTCCCAATGGTAAGGTTACTTTAGCCATAAACAAGTTAGAAACCTTATCCATAGAACTTAAGAAAAATTCAGGTATTGATAACCCATGGAGCCAATATTTTGGGTGGTTTGAAAATTGGAAACAGGCTCTTGTGCAAATAAGCATATTTATACTCATAACTTTAATTCTTTTAGGCATTGATAAGGCCCTGATGTATTATGACATAACCACCAGTCCTGTCACCTCCTCTGATAGTGAGGGACCCAACAATTATGTCCAATATCTCAAGAACTGGAGAAACAAGAAAGGAGCCTCACTCAAGAATCATGTCATATAATAATCATGATTCTAAGAGGGGATTGAAGGGTTACCTCTTCTGTCTTTGTACATATTACTTTTTATATGATCAGTTTTGTTATGGTGGTTACAGTGTAAAAGTGAATATTTCTATTTCCCTAGTGAAGGGTTAAAACATGCTTTATGAACTCTTATGTGTTTGCATTGGATGCATGCTGCCCTGTGTTAGATGCCTTTGTCTCTCATACAGATACCAGGCTTGTGTGGGTCTGGCATCCAAGGTCAGCTCTATACTAGATGAAACCTGCTTTTTCTACTTCTGTGTGTTACTAAAAGATCCTTTGTTAAGTTCCGTCTGATGCAACGTATATAACATCTGCCTAGCAACTGCTATATCCAATTATGTTATGTCAAGTATTAACCACCCCTACGTACCCCACTAGGGCACCACCCCTAAGCCAATGAGCCCTGTTACACTTATCAGTTACACCCTTATGTGTTCTCTTTTTATACCAATGTTAAACATTCAATAAAACAGTGTGAACTTTTACTGCTTGTGTTTGTGCATGTAACTGATAGCGTAAGGGTTTACACTCCAGACGTCTGTGAGGAAAGCTATAGGGATTTTTATAATGTGTTTAAATTTAGATGCAATGCACAATGTAAGCAGTATATGTTGAACAACCTTTGCTCACCTCTCTTATGTCTTCCATGTGTCCCCTCTGCTTTCTTGTTTCCTTGGTCTATCACTGTCCTCGTGTCCATATCATCATCCTAGGTATCACTATATGCTCTCCTTTGTGTCTGATCACCTGAATCTTTCTCTCCTTTACTTAACCCCTACATTTCTCACTTACTTGCTGCCCTGTCATCCTCTGCTTCTATCTCACCCCCTGCTCATCTCACTCCCCCGTCTCACCCCTGCGCCTCACTCCCCCATCTCACCCCCTACGCCTCACTCCCCCGTCTCACCCCCTGCGCCTCACTCCCCCGTCTCACCCCCTGCGCCTCTCACTCCCCCATCTCACCCCCTGCGCCTCACTCCCCCATCTCACCCCCTGCGCCTCACTCCGCCGTCTCACCCCCTGCGCCTCTCACTCCCCCGTCTCACCCCCTGCGCCTCACTCCCCCGTCTCACCCCCTGTGCCTCTCACTCCCTCGTCTCACCCCCTGCGCCTCTCACTCTCCTATCTCACCCCCTGCGCCTCACTCCCCCGTCTCACCCCCTGCGCCTCTCACCCCCCGTCTCATCCCCTGCGCCTCACTCCCCCATCTCACCCCCTGCGCCTCACTCCCCCGTCTCACCCCCTGCGCCTCTCACCCCCCATCTCATCCCCTGCGCCTCTCACTCCCCCGTCTCACCCCCTGCACCTCTCACTCCCCCGTCTCACCCCCTGCGCCTCACTCCCCCATCTCACCCCCTGCGCCTCACTCCCCCGTCTCACCATCTGCGCCTCTCACCCCCCGTCTCACCCCCTGCGCCTCACTCCCCCATCTCACCCCCTGCGCCTCTCACCCCCCGTCTCATCCCCTGCGCCTCTCACTCCCCCGTCTCACCCCCTGCGCCTCACTCCCCCATCTCACCCCCTGCGCCTCACTCCCCCGTCTCACCCCCTGCGCCTCTCACCCCCCGTCTCACCCCCTGCGCCTCACTCCCCCATCTCACCCCCTGCGCCTCACTCCCCCATCTCACCCCCTGCGCCTCACTCCCCCGTCTCACCCCCTGCGCCTCTCACCCCCCCGTCTCATCCCCTGCGCCTCTCACTCCCCCGTCTCACCCCCTGCGCCTCTCACTCCCCCGTCTCACCCCCTGCGCCTCACTCCCCCATCTCACCCCCTGCGCCTCACTCCCCCATCTCACCCCCTGCACCTCTCACCCCCCGTCTCATCCCCTGCGCCTCTCACTCCCCCGTCTCACCCCCTGCGCCTCACTCCCCCATCTCACCCCCTGCGCCTCACTCCCCTGTCTCACCCCCTGCGCCTCACTCCCCCGTCTCACCCCTTGCGCCTCACTCCCCCGTCTCACCCCCTGCGCCTCTCACCCCCCGTCTCACCCCCTGCGCCTCTCACTCCGCTGTCTCACCCCCTGCGCATCTCATTCCCCCATCTCACCCCCTGCTCCTCTCAACACCCATCTCAGCTCCTGCTCCTCTCACCCCCTCCCCATATCACCCTCTGCTTATCTCATCCCCCCCTTATCTCACCCTGTATTGTGAGAGCCTGGAGAATCGGGTCCCCTGCTTCTCTCACTCCCTGCTCCTCTCACTCTCCCATCTCACCTCCTGCTCCTCTCTCCCCTCCCCCCATCTAACACCCTGCATCGAGGTGGAGCCTGGAGCATCAGGTCCTGGCTGCAGTGTAAAGGTGGCAGCGGCCACCAGACAGTCCTGACTCGAGGATCGGCTACCTGCTATTCAAAAGAAGGGGACGCTCTTTTGAAGCAGATGCCAATTATGCACCAATCATGGATCGCGGACCATCAGCCAATGAGAAGCTGCCACTTGGCAGCTTCTCATTGGCTGGTGGTCCACGAGCTGTGATTGGTTCACGCCACATTTTGAAAAAGCCGCCCGTTCTTTTGATTGGCAATGAAGCCTTTCCGTGAGCCGAGATTGGCTGGCAGCTGCTTCCAACTTTACAATGCAGCCAGGACCTGAAGCTTTTACTTGGTGGCAGGGTGGAGGTAGAACTGGTTCCACCTTCAATTTGAAGTGATGGAACGCAGTTCCGCCCCATTCCGGACCACTTTAACCTCGGGCCGCACCCATTACAGTTATGCCCATTGATATACAGTATACAAATCAAGAAAAAACAAGGGAAAAAAGTATCAGCCAGCATTGCAGTGCAGGAAAATGTAACCCTCTCCCACCACCCAGTGGTGCTTAACACATATGACAGAGTGCCTCCACCCAAGCAGTCTATATACCAACCCTGGCTTGCTTGGGAAAGCTATGTTCAGTAGAGTATATGTACTGATTCACATGTGGGTTGTTTGATTTACCTTATTGTCTTCTTTTGTTTTTCAGATTCGGATGTTCAGATGACTGAGAAAACTTGTCCATGTTCACGGTAAGTATTTATTAATATGACTTTAATACATATCTTAGATTCTTTTTCTTCACAGACGGAACAATTCATTACCTTATCTACTCAGTGGATTAAAAATTAATATATATTCACTGTAAATCACTTTACCAAATAATGGTATCATATACACAAGTATTTTCATATACATAAACTTCCACCGTGTATGCAATACAACAAATTGGTTATGACTAATATTATTAGATATATTATAAATGCATCTATAATAAACTTACGAGTCTCACTGCAGTCTAATTTTCACAGTTAGGGCATACCCTTTGTTTATCGTTGGTGCACTGTTGGGGCCCAATTTACCTTAATTACTCCTGATGTAGTTGTTGTAGTTGTTAATTCAGGAAAACAGAATTAGTGGTATTGTTCATAGGTATTAGAGGTGCCTATAATTACACCCTCTGTTTTACCCTTTTCAAAGAAAGTATGATGTAGTGTGCTATAATTCCACTAATCGTTACTTATCAAGAGCATTGAGAGGGCACAATGAGCTGATCTCGGCTGCTGGCTAATACAGTTTCAGACACTCCAGGAGAAATGAACCTGTCTCTTGGTACATCTAGTACAATCCTCTTTATTACTGCGGATTATGAGTTTTCCACCATCCCTATACTTTTATGAGTATCTGAATCTAATCTCCTCCGCTAAGTATAACAACAGGTTCCCTGCAAAATGCTGAATGGTGATTCCACAATCGATAGATCTTCTCAGAGATATGTAGATATATCAAGAATGCCTTAGTGATATTTCTCCCCCAAATTCTTACGTAAGATAGAGTCACGGAGGATACTTCCACCACAAGTAGATTATTATCCCATGTCCCCGATGATGCTATCACAGTAGTATTATGTTGGGACAATACTATATAGTCACGGTGTTATTGTAGAGATAAATTTTTATATATATATATATATATATATATATGAAAAGAAAAACGGTTCTAGTGGGAGCCAATACGCCTTTAAAGTAACTATATTTAAAAATATTTATTCATGCACATACAGACGACATTTACAACTTAAACATTCGTCTTAAGGTACAGATTACTAAAAGTTCAATAGAGTGATATAACAATCTTATATAAAAACATATTTCAGTTGATGTGAGGGTATTATAATCAGGTGATCACAATCAGAATTTTGAAGAGATATATCTCCAACCAGAAGTTTGTGGTGAAGCCTTTATATCCGAAATTGCGAAACCCAACGCGTTTCGTCCGTTAGGACTTCATCAGGGGTTAACAATCAATTCTTACAATAGATTGGATTACCACTGGTTTTGACCGGCTAGTTCTCAATGTTATATCCAATCACAAGTATGTTTTCAATTAGTTTGGTATCTAAATAGATTTCATCATAACGGAGAATGACATTTTAGGTTGAAGTTAGGTGAAGTTATATTCCCTAATCTCATCAGGGATATTGAAACTCTATAGTCCACCACGGCTTCAATAGGTATCACCAAAACGGTTTTAATAAATTCACAATCCTGAATAGTACTGTACCTTCTTTCTGGGACATGTACAACCTTACAGGATTGGTGGTGATCCTGTAAGGTTGTACATGTCCCAGAAAGAAGGTACAGTACTATTCAGGATTGTGAATTTATTAAAACCGTTTTGGTGATACCTATTGAAGCCGTGGTGGACTATAGAGTTTCAATATCCCTGATGAGATTAGGGAATATAACTTCACCTAACTTCAACCTAAAATGTCATTCTCAGTTATGATGAAATCTATTTAGATACCAAACTAATTGAAAACATACTTGTGATTGGATATAACATTGAGAACCCTAGCCGGTCAAAACCAGTGGTAATCCAATCTATTGTAAGAATTGATTGTTAACCCCTGATGAAGTCCTAACGGACGAAACGCGTTGGGTTTTGCAATTTCGGATATAAAGGCTTCACCACAAACTTCTGGTTGGAGATATATCTCTTCAAAATTCTGATTGTGATCACCTGATTATAATACCCTCACATCAACTGAAATATGTTTTTATATAAGATTGTTATATCACTCTATTGAACTTTTAGTAATCTGTACCTTAAGACGAATGTTTAAGTTGTAAATGTCGTCTGTATGTGCATGAATAAATATTTTTAAATATAGTTACTTTAAAGGCGTATTGGCTCCCACTAGAACCGTTTTTCTTTTCATATCTATTCTATATACCTCATCTGACAGAAGGTAATTCTCAGTGGTTTGAGACTAGTGGTATAGCGCAGAAAAAAGGTTACCTTTTATTTTAAAATATATATATATATGTTGACTCATATAATCAGTGGTATAGTATTGTAGGATAAGTCTATGCACAGTCTTCACTTTAGTTACTCCTTACTTGGTTTGCATCATTGAATTCCACTCCTCTTACGTCCCTCCAAACCACTGTACTAATCTTGTGACAATACTATATACTTAAACTCAAGGGGGCTTTTCAACTCCTTCAATTCCTTCCCCTCAGGTAGAAGGGTTATTCAATGGTCCTTCTTGTTTCCTGCTAATGTTAGTTCTGAATAAGGATGGGGTAACAAATGTGCTGGTTATATTCAGCTACTGTAATTATAATTTACTATATTTATCCAGTACTTTATAATAGATGTTAATGGATAATCCTTAACATTAGATATTACAGCTCCTTTCAATGCAGGACAGCCACTGTTTGAGGAATTTACATATAGGCGAATTGCTAATGAGCTGGTGAAAGGCTGGGATAATTTCCCTTCAATGCAGGTCTCTTGGATAGGTAAAATCCCTCTTCTATGAAAGGTTTATTGTTCTTAATACTAATGTTCTATCCCCAATCCTTATATGGGGTTGAGGTACAGCCTCCCTCTATCTTCTTTATGCATACACTCCCCTCGCTGGGAGGTGTCACTTCCCTGAGCTGCCTCTCATAGGGCGTTACCGGGCGTTACCGGGGAGGTGATTACTGGGCCCATACACTTATGAACTGCTCCTCAGCGCCGTCCTCACTGTGGCGCTCGCCCCTTCTATGTGGCATCTGAGAAAGGGACTCTCCGAGGTCATTTGAGGGCCCACACACGCGACTCACCGGGGATCAGGTAAACTTAAGTCCCATGTAGCTAGGGTGTAGACGGCTCCCCGCAGCGCGTCCTCTATATCAAATCACTCCGTCAGCTCTCTCCCAGCACTCCGCTTCGTCTCCTCATCAGCTGCGCTCCCTCCTCCTGCGCCACACTCCCGCTCGCTCCACCAGCCGCTTGTTCGCCCCCCTGCTGCGCGGCTCGTGCTGCCGCGTTCTCCATTTGTCCGATCCCCTTCCTTCTTCAGCAGCGCGAGGGCTTCCAGAACAGTCCATTAAGTACCCTCGTGCCACCCAATTCACCTCAGTACATATATTTCTATAATGTACTATAATACACTTTACACAGTAATATACAGTATCATTGGACTTTGAACAATACTTATCCTCCCTATCATTTATTAACACAGCGTTACAAATAGAAAAGTTAAAGTACATTAGAAATTATTGAATATGGCAGACTTAACACAGACTATAAAACAAGGCATTTTTAGACCATTAGTTTATGAGATAAATATATTATTGCTCAGTACTGACCGTAAACTGATAGCATATAAAAAATAGCACTCCCTATGAGCACAAATTTAAATCAATATATGGCACTGCGCCAATAAAAAATACTAAACTGTATTGTGATAGCAGAAGAAAATCAATCAGGACACGTAGAAAAGTTCAAATATTAAGGCGCGATGTACTACTTTGCCTACATACTAATAGTATATGTACTAACATATGCAATTAGTATAGCAAAGGACAGTTCTCACAACTAAGAGCTGTCCTTTGCAATGCCGGCTGCTGCGGGTGTGACTCCGGGAGAAGGAGGGAAAGAGACGCCGGCTCCTCCCCCGCTGCTGTCACCACAGGCTTCAACAATCAGCACAGCCTGGGGACGGGAAAGGAGGTGCCTGTATGGCATGAAGATTGGCTGCCAGGGTGGGGCGGAGAAGGAGGGTGGCTGAAGCAGTACAATAGTAGCACACACAGTAGTAGTGCTCCTTATGCAATGTCCACTGTACTGGTAGTGCCCCTTATACATAGCCCATAGTAGTGGTGCCCCTTATGCAATGCCCCCAGTAGTAGTGCCCCTTATGTAACCAGTAGTGGTGCCCCTTATGAAGTGCCCCCTTTACAATGCCCTCATTAGTAGTGCCCCCATTAGTAATGACCTTAATGGTAATGACCCTGTGCAGTATTGCCCCCAGTAGTAATGTTGCCTGTAGTAATGCCCCCAGTCGTTTAGCACCCTGTAGTTTAGCCCCAGTAGTTATGCCCCCAGTAGTAATGCCCCAGTAGTAATGCCCTGCAGTTACAACCCCAGTAGTTTACCGCCACTTTAGTTTAGCCTCCCAGTGGTAATGCCCCCAGTAGTTTAGCCCCTGTAGTTTAGTCCTCTTGTAGTTTGCCCCATGTAGTTTAGCCCCCAGCGGTAATGCCCCCTGTAGTTTAGCCCCTGCAGTTATGCCCCCAGTAGTTTAGCCCCCCAGTAGTAATGACCCCAGTAGTTTAGCCCCATGTTGTTTGCCCCAAGTAGGAATGCCCCTAGTAGTTTAGCCCCTGTAGTTATGTCCCCCTGTAGTTTGCCCCCTTGTAGTTTATCCCCCCTGTAGTTATGCCCCCAGTAGTAATGTGCCCCTGTAGTTATGCCCCCAGTAGTTATGCGCCCCTGTAGTTTGCCCCCTTGTAGCTTGCCCTCAGTAGTTAGTCCCCTGTAGCTTGCCCCAAGTAGTAATTCCCCCTTGTAGTTTAGCCCTGCTGTAGTAATGCCCCAGTAGTTTGCCCCCAGTAGTAATGCCCCTGTAGTGATGCCCTCAGTAGTAATGCACCCCTGTAGTTAGCCCCATATAGCTTGCACCAAGTAGTAATGCCCCCAGTCAGAGGCAGAACTCTGGGAGGCAACGGAGTCATCTGCCGCCGGGCTCCTGCTCTGGAGGGGGCACATCTCCTCCCATTCTGTGACACCATTGAATTGAGTTAATTGATAGCTGTTGCTGTCTTTTCAGTGGCCGACTTCCTCACTGGTCCCTGCACTTTACAAATCACACCCTCTTTATTATACGGAATATACTCATTTTACAAGTGTCATACCCAGGATTAGAAACCACAACCTATTACACTGGAAGTAGACACCTTACTGATGAAGCTGTTGCTTCTGTATAGGAAACATGAGAATTTTAACTATATGAAGATACTTCTCTGACAATTACACGTAACTTCATATAGTTAGAATTCTCATACTTCCTCTACAGGAGCAAATAGCTCCATCAGTAAAGTGTCTGCTGTTAGTGTAACAGGTCATGGGTTCTAATCCTGGGTATGACTGCTAAGAAATGTGTGATTTAAAATAAGAGACAATTAAATGTATAAATACAGTATATCATTTTTTTTTCAGAACATTCCATATACACACACACACGCGCACATACATACATATATTTATCTTAATATAGGAAATAGGGGGCACCAATATTTATCTTGCCTCCGGGCGACTGTGACGAACTTACGCCACTGCCCCCAGTAGTAATGCCCTCTGTAGTTTGCCCCCTTGTAGTTTAACCTCCCTGTAGTTTAGTCCCTTGTAATTTAGCCTCCCTGTAGTAATGCCCCCTGTAGTTTAGTCCCCAAATACTAATGCCCCCAGTAGTTTAGCCCCTGTAGTTTGCCCCCAGTGGTTTACCCCTTGTAGTTTGCCCACAGCAGACATGCCTTAAAAACAAAACAAAAAGCACCATACTTACCAAGCCCCGCTCCCACGTCCGACCGCTGTGATCCTCCCGGCATCCGGCTCCCTGCACTAAGAGAGAGACGTCATGACGTCTCTCATAGCGCGCACTGAGTCAGGAGCCGGAGCTCAGTACTGAGCTCCTGCCACTGTGCTTTCACTGTGCGGGGAGAGCCGGGCGCCGCTGATAACAGCGGGCGCCCGGCATCTCCCTGCGGCACTGGCACACATCGGGTTAAGTGAGCTGGAGGAGGCGGAACTGCGTACCGTCTTCAAGTGGAACTGACGGAACGCAGTTCCGCCCTGTTCCGGCTCACTTTATCCCCTGCATATTAGTATTATATAAAAAAATGTAACCAAATACGTATAATCACATGGGAATGACAATATGTATCATTGCCCTTAAATACTCTCTGTGGAGAATAAAGAAAAACATCAATAAAATGCCCTATACTCCATTCATATGTGTAGATGAATCTAAAATGAGCCCACTGATGCTGCCCGTTACCTCTGCTGCTTAACCTATGGTTAGGGTTACGTTTCTGGGAAGGGAGGGTTAGGCTACAGGGAGGTGGGGTTAGGTTAAGGCACCACCGGATTGGGTTAGAGTTAGGCTGCGGCGGGGGGGGGGGGGGGGGGGGGGGCGAGGGGGGCGGTTAGGGGGGTAAGGGTGGAAGGTAAACATACATACCTCAGACTCTGCATTGGGATGCTGGTGTTGGTCATATGACCGCCGGCATTTCATATAACATTACTAGTTTTAAAACTCTAACTTACTCTCTATCGGTGCAGGATGGCCCTTCTCCTTTACAAGTATCATTTATTTCTGCCAAGTATGCATGTGTGTATTTTATACATACTGTAGTTATGTGATAAAGATATTATTTCTTAGAAATTAGGGGCACTTCCTTAGCAGAGTTTTATGGCTGTTTCCAGCGTAAATGTGACATGGGCAGTGCTTCCTTTTTCATTACTCAAGGATTCTTTCTTTGGATTTTAGTTGTTTATTAATTTTAAATATTAATTATGAGTTTTAAGCTGGTATTTTTCATTATTTTTTTTCTTTCCAGTTTTTGAGATCATCTTCTTGTGCTTAGAGGACTCGAAGTAGTGCATTTGTTTTTTAAACAATTGTGTTTGTCAGAGATGTCTTCCACACATAAAGGGAGCTTTAGTGTGCCCAATCTCAACTGTTAATCGTATGCCTTTGCAAACAATAATCAATGTGGGCAAATTTATAGGTACTGTGATAGTATCTTGGTGTTTGTATGACAATATTAAACTTTTAATAATAAGTTTGGTTTATAAACTATAATAATTAAAAATTGTATGCATTAGTAAACTGTTGATTTATACAAAATAAGGGTAGGTACCGGTATATTATTTATTGCAGTCTGTTACCACAGATAATGTATTTCCCCCATGTTACCGCAAACATACATGTTCCCCAGTATATAGTTTGTAATTATCAAAATGAAAAATCCAGAATCTTCAACATTAGTTTACACATTTATCTACTTAAATGCAGGTGTCCAGGAACATATTCCGCAATCCAATTGTAGTCTAATAAAGTTGCCTCTTTTACCTGCACAATAAACGTTGGTTTTTATTTGGGAAGGATGTCGCTGTCCACCCCTTTTTAAGTTGGTAAATGTTTTTTGACAAATGGATATCACCTTGATGCAAAAATCTATAATAAAACTATTAACGCAAAAAAGAGCAAGACATTTTGACTCAAACAAAATTCCACTGTGCAAACTATTGCTTATTTCAAAAGCATATTATATTTGTATTGCAGTTTTAAGATCAGTTAAGTCCTGGTCAATTTCGATTTTAAGTCTTATAACTTTGGATAACTTAGGTCAGATTTGTAATACACGATGGCCAAATATATAATTACATTTTGCTCCTAGGAGTTTTGTGTGGTGAATTCCATTGAATACTTTTACAAAGGAATCTATTTTGCTAATGAGAGTAGCTGTTTTTTTTTAAAATGATTAGTAGTTGTTTTGTAATGTTGATTTCTCGCAAAGGGCAACAATTACTTTCCAGTTGTGGTTGACTATTGCCTCCAATTAAAAAAAAAATGTCATGGCCTGACCAGATGTTTCATAAGCTTATATTTCTCCTTCATCCAATAGGGGACACTGGAGTGTATACACTGGGGTATAGACAGGTGATATGGGGAGCCTGGCACTTTACATTTCTTTAGAATTGTAGTGGGCTCCTTCCCCTCTATAACCCAGAAAACTTCGGTTTTAGATTTGTGTCTCGAGGGAGCGGGGTGCACATAGAGCTGTCTCCAGCCCTTATTATTTTACATTTTTGTTTTATTTTCATCTGATGCTGATCTTCAAAGGCAGACTGCATACTGCTGCAGCCTGCCTGCACCATTAGAAGCCACCAGAGGGGACCCGCCACAGCTTACTGCGGTTAGTATCCGGGTCTTGGACACAGAATCATCGGACCCTGGGGACCTACCACAGCTTACTGCATCTAGTGTCTGGGTCCCACGGAATTACATCCTCCAATGGTTTTTTGTCCACGGGTTTCAGAATTTCTCCTCTATTTTTAGGAATGGCCTTAATTCTTGCCTTCCTTAATTCCTTCATAGGGTACCCTTGTTACAAATTTTTGCATCATCAATTTTAATTGTTCCTCTCGCTCCACCATATCACTCGTCACTCTACAAACCCTGAAGAACTGAAAATAAGGGAGTCCCTTACCTGTGCTCACTGGATGAAAACTATCATATTTAAGTAGCATATTACGATCTGTAGGTTTTTTGTGTACTGGTATTGATGTACTGGTATTGATTACTCCTGCCTCCACCTTAATATGCATATCCAGAAAACAAATCTCTGTTCTTATCCAAATTGAGGGTTAGCTTAATGGGATTTTCTGACTGGTTCTGTGTATTTACCAAATCAATTAACTTTTGTTCTTTCCAAAATTCCCAATGTCACCTATGTAACAATAATATAAATAGAGACCCTGATTAATTTCACTGTTTTCAAACAATAGTCCACATTCAACCTCCCACATGTAGTAGTTAGCAAAGGCTGGTACCTTGGCAGAACCCATGGTGCACCAATCTTCTGCCTATAAAATTTGCCATTACAGATGAAAAATTGTGATTGAGTTTAAATTCTAGTAGCCATATGAAAACATCAACATCTGGCCCAACATATTGCACGTTACCTGTAATGAGCCTTTTCACAGCCTGAAGTCCTGCTTCATGAGAAATACAAGTATATAGACTTGCCACATCTAATGTGGCCAAGGCAATATTCTCAGGAACCCCTACCAATGTATCAAGTTTCCTTAAAAGCATATTTAAATCCATCAGATGTGTGCTTGTATGCTAGACACAAGGTTGTAGATAAGTGTCCAAGTAAATCGCCATAGGCTCACACAGAGACCCCCACACCAAAATAATCAATATCCCCAGGGGCCTCTGTGTATCCTTATTTATTTTTGGGATTGTGTCAAATATAGGTACAATGGGATGTTCACTCATCAATTTACTCTGAATCTCTCAGGATATAATTCTCTCATTGTGTGCTCTTTGCAAAATCAAAGCCAATTCCCTTTTGTAGTTAACAGTGGGATTCCCCTCCTAAAGACAATACATGTCTGGGTCCCCCAGTAGACAATCACATTCCTTAATATAGTCAACCGTGTTTTGGATTACTATGGAGCCCCCCCCCTTATCAGTTCCTCTGATTATAATGTCCTTCCACTTACCAAGGGCTTTGAGGGCTAAATGCTGAACTCTGGGTAAATTATTGTGTATCGGTGCTTTAATACCCTGTCCAGCAGATTCTAGCATCCTCTGAAAGGTCTTAATTGAAGCATTTGTCAACAGTGGATCAAATTGGGAACTTGGTCCCAGCTTATGTATCTTTGGAGGTTGCTTATTCTCCTGTGTCATAGCCTTATTCTTGTTAAAATGTTCTTTCAATTTAAGTGTCTTATGGAATTTGAAAGAGTCAACTTTCCATTGGAAATCGTCAGGTCTGGTGGTTAAATAAAATGATAGACCTCTTCTCAGTACATTGCTCTCCTCAGGGCTCAGCGGATGATAACTAAAAAATTGAGGCTTTTTCCCTTTTGGGAGCTTGTTCCCCTTTCTGCCTCCATGTTTCCCCCCCCCCCCCCGTCAGGTATATATTCTCCTCGGGCCACTGCCCCGGCCTGAGTATTTAACCCTAAAGGGGTCTCCTGGTGTATTGCACTTCTCTCTGGCCTATTGGGTTCCTCCGAGTCACTTGCCAACGTACTAGAGAATCTCACTTCTTGTCTTTTTCTCCTAAAGAAGGGAATTTTCTTCTTGCCACTCCCTGCCGTCCCAGTGCTTAACCCAGAGTATACTCAATGTTGGGAGTAATCCTGTTGGACCTTGTGTCATTTATTACAGTTATCAGGAGGAAGACCTAGATACTTGATGGGACAAAACACTAGAGATGAGCGGGTTCGGTTTCTTTGAATCCGAACCCGCACGAACTTCACCTTTTTTTTCACGGGTCCGAGCGACTCGGATCTTCCCGCCTTGCTCGGTTAACCCGAGCGCGCCCGAACGTCATCATGACGCTGTCGGATTCTCGCGAGACTCGGATTCTATATAAGGAGCCGCGCGTCGCCGCCATTTTCACACGTGCATTGAGATTGATAGGGAGAGGACGTGGCTGGCGTCCTCTCCATTAGAATAGATTAGAAGAGAGAGAGAGAGAGATTGTGCAGAGTCAGACAGAGTTTACCACAGTGACCAGTGCAGTTGTTGTTAGTTAACTTTTATTTATTTTAATATAATATATCCGTTCTCTGCTATATCCGTTCTCTGCCTGAAAAAAAACGATACACAGCAGCAGCCAGTCACACAGTGTGACTCAGTCTGTGTGCACTCAGCTCAGCCCAGTGTGCTGCACATCAATGTATAAAAGGCAAAGCTTATAATAATTGTGGGGGAGACTGGGGAGCACTGCAGGTTGTTATAGCAGGAGCCCCCAGGAGTACATAATATTATATTAATTTAAAATTAAACAGTGCACACTTTTGCTGCAGGAGTGCCACTGCCAGTGTGACTAGTGGTGACCAGTGCCTGACCACCAGTATAGTAGTATATTGTTGTATGTATTGTATACTATCTCTTTATCAACCAGTCTATATTAGCAGCAGACACAGTACAGTGCGGTAGTTCACGGCTGTGGCTACCTCTGTGTCGGCAGTCGGAACTCGGCAGGCAGTCCGTCCATCCATAATTGTATTACAATATATATACCACCTAACCGTGGTATTTTTTTTTCTTTCTTTATACCGTCGTCATAGTGTCATACTAGTTGTTACGAGTATACTACTATCTCTTTATCAACCAGTGTACAGTGCGGTAGTTCACGGCTGTGGCTACCTCTGTGTCGGCAGTCGGCAGGCAGTCCGTCCATCCATAATTGTATAATTAAATTATATACCACCTAACCGTGGTTTTTTTTTCATTCTTTATACCGTCATAGTGTCATACTAGTTGTTACGAGTATACTACTATCTCTTTATCAACCAGTGTACAGTGCGGTAGTTCACGGCTGTGGCTACCTCTGTGTCGGCAGTCGGCAGGCAGTCCGTCCATCCATAATTGTATAATTAAATTATATACCACCTAACCGTGGTTTTTTTTTCATTCTTTATACCGTCATAGTGTCATACTAGTTGTTACGAGTATACTACTATCTCTTTATCAACCAGTGTACAGTGCGGTAGTTCACGGCTGTGGCTACCTCTGTGTCGGCAGTCGGCAGGCAGTCCGTCCATCCATAATTGTATTATTATTATAATATATACCACCTAACCGTGGTTTTTTTTTCATTCTTTATACCGTCATAGTGTCATACTAGTTGTTACGAGTATACTACTATCTCTTTATCAACCAGTTTACAGTGCGGTAGTTCACGGCTGTGGCTACCTCTGTGTCGGCAGTCGGCAGGCAGTCCGTCCATCCATAATTGTATAATTAAATTATATACCACCTAACCGTGGTTTTTTTTTCATTCTTTATACCGTCATAGTGTCATACTAGTTGTTACGAGTATACTACTATCTCTTTATCAACCAGTGTACAGTGCGGTAGTTCACGGCTGTGGCTACCTCTGTGTCGGCAGTCGGCAGGCAGTCCGTCCATCCATAATTGTATTATTATTATAATATATACCACCTAACCGTGGTTTTTTTTTCATTCTTTATACCGTCATAGTGTCATACTAGTTGTTACGAGTATACTACTATCTCTTTATCAACCAGTGTACAGTGCGGTAGTTCACGGCTGTGGCTACCTCTGTGTCGGCAGTCGGCAGGCAGTCCGTCCATCCATAATTGTATTATTATTATAATATATACCACCTAACCGTGTTTTTTTTTTCATTCTTTATACCGTCATAGTGTCATACTAGTTGTTACGAGTATACTACTATCTCTTTATCAACCAGTGTACAGTGCGGTAGTTCACGGCTGTGGCTACCTCTGTGTCGGCAGTCGGCAGGCAGTCCGTCCATCCATAATTGTATTATTATTATAATATATACCACCTAACCGTGGTTTTTTTTTCATTCTTTATACCGTCATAGTGTCATACTAGTTGTTACGAGTATACTACTATCTCTTTATCAACCAGTTTACAGTGCGGTAGTTCACGGCTGTGGCTACCTCTGTGTCGGCAGTCGGCAGGCAGTCCGTCCATCCATAATTGTATAATTAAATTATATACCACCTAACCGTGGTTTTTTTTTCATTCTTTATACCGTCATAGTGTCATACTAGTTGTTACGAGTATACTACTATCTCTTTATCAACCAGTGTACAGTGCGGTAGTTCACGGCTGTGGCTACCTCTGTGTCGGCAGTCGGCAGGCAGTCCGTCCATCCATAATTGTATTATTATTATAATATATACCACCTAACCGTGGTTTTTTTTTCATTCTTTATACCGTCATAGTGTCATACTAGTTGTTACGAGTATACTACTATCTCTTTATCAACCAGTGTACAGTGCGGTAGTTCACGGCTGTGGCTACCTCTGTGTCGGCAGTCGGCAGGCAGTCCGTCCATCCATAATTGTATTATTATTATAATATATACCACCTAACCGTGGTTTTTTTTTCATTCTTTATACCGTCATAGTGTCATACTAGTTGTTACGAGTATACTACTATCTCTTTATCAACCAGTGTACAGTGCGGTAGTTCACGGCTGTGGCTACCTCTGTGTCGGCAGTCGGCAGGCAGTCCGTCCATCCATAATTGTATTATTATTATAATATATACCACCTAACCGTGGTTTTTTTTTCATTCTTTATACCGTCATAGTGTCATACTAGTTGTTACGAGTATACTACTATCTCTTTATCAACCAGTGTACAGTGCGGTAGTTCACGGCTGTGGCTACCTCTGTGTCGGCAGTCGGCAGGCAGTCCGTCCATCCATAATTGTATTATTATTATAATATATACCACCTAACCGTGGTTTTTTTTTCATTCTTTATACCGTCATAGTGTCATACTAGTTGTTACGAGTATACTACTATCTCTTTATCAACCAGTGTACAGTGCGGTAGTTCACGGCTGTGGCTACCTCTGTGTCGGCAGTCGGCAGGCAGTCCGTCCATCCATAATTGTATTATTATTATAATATATACCACCTAACCGTGGTTTTTTTTTCATTCTTTATACCGTCATAGTGTCATACTAGTTGTTACGAGTATACTACTATCTCTTTATCAACCAGTTTACAGTGCGGTAGTTCACGGCTGTGGCTACCTCTGTGTCGGCAGTCGGCAGGCAGTCCGTCCATCCATAATTGTATTATATACCACCTAACCGTGGTTTTTTTATACCACCTAACCGTGGCAGTCCGTCCATAATTGTATACTAGTATCCAATCCATCCATCTCCATTGTTTACCTGAGGTGCCTTTTTAGTTCTGCCTATAAAATATGGAGAACAAAAAAGTTGAGGTTCCAAAATTAGGGAAAGATCAAGATCCACTTCCACCTCGTGCTGAAGCTGCTGCCACTAGTCATGGCCGAGACGATGAAATGCCAGCAACGTCGTCTGCCAAGGCCGATGCCCAATGTCATAGTACAGAGCATGTCAAATCCAAAACACCAAATATCAGAAAAAAAAGGACTCCAAAACCTAAACTAAAATTGTCGGAGGAGAAGCGTAAACTTGCCAATATGCCATTTACCACACGGAGTGGCAAGGAACGGCTGAGGCCCTGGCCTATGTTCATGGCTAGTGGTTCAGCTTCACATGAGGATGGAAGCACTCAGCCTCTCGCTAGAAAAATGAAACGACTCAAGCTGGCAAAAGCACAGCAAAGAACTGTGCGTTCTTCGAAATCCCAAATCCACAAGGAGAGTCCAATTGTGTCGGTTGCGATGCCTGACCTTCCCAACACTGGATGTGAAGAGCATGCGCCTTCCACCATTTGCACGCCCCCTGCAAGTGCTGGAAGGAGCACCCGCAGTCCAGTTCCTGATAGTGAGATTGAAGATGTCAGTGTTGAAGTCCACCAGGATGCGGAGGATATGGGTGTTGGTGGCGCTGGGGAGGAAATTGACCAGGAGGATTCTGATGGTGAGGTGGTTTGTTTAAGTCAGGCACCCGGGGAGACACCTGTTGTCCGTGGGAGGAATATGGCCGTTGACATGCCAGGTGAAAATACCAAAAAAATCAGCTCTTCGGTGTGGAGGTATTTCACCAGAAATGCGGACAACAGGTGTCAAGCCGTGTGTTCCCTTTGTCAAGCTGTAATAAGTAGGGGTAAGGACGTTAACCACCTCGGAACATCCTCCCTTATACGTCACCTGCAGCGCATTCATAATAAGTCAGTGACAAGTTCAAAAACTTTGGGTGACAGCGGAAGCACTCCACTGACCAGTAAATCCCTTCCTCTTGTAACCAAGCTCACGCAAACCACCCCACCAACTCCCTCAGTGTCAATTTCCTCCTTCCCCAGGAATGCCAATAGTCCTGCAGGCCATGTCACTGGCAATTCTGACGATTCCTCTCCTGCCTGGGATTCCTCCGATGCATCCTTGCGTGTAACGCCTACTGCTGCTGGCGCTGCTGTTGTTGCTGCTGGGAGTCGATGGTCATCCCAGAGGGGAAGTCGTAAGACCACTTTTACTACTTCCACCAAGCAATTGACTGTCCAACAGTCATTTGCGAGGAAGATTAAATATCACAGCAGTCATCCTACTGCAAAGCGGATAACTGAGGCCTTGACATCCTGGGTGGTGAGAAACGTGGTTCCGGTATCCATCATTACTGCAGAGCCAACTAGAGACTTGTTGGAGGTACTGTGTCCCCGGTACCAAATACCATCTAGGTTCCATTTCTCTAGGGTTGCGATACCGAAAATGTACACAGACCTCAGAAAAAGAGTCACCAGTGTCCTAAAAAATGCAGCTGTACCCAATGTCCACTTAACCACGGACATGTGGACAAGTGGAGCAGGGCAGGGTCAGGACTATATGACTGTGACAGCCCACTGGGTAGATGTATGGACTCCCGCCGCAAGAACAGCAGCGGCGGCACCAGTAGCAGCATCTCGCAAACGCCAACTCGTTCCTAGGCAGGCTACGCTTTGTATCACCGGTTTCCAGAATACGCACACAGCTGAAAACCTCTTACGGCAACTGAGGAAGATCATCGCGGAATGGCTTACCCCAATTGGACTCTCCTGTGGATTTGTGGCATCGGACAACGCCAGCAATATTGTGCGTGCATTACATCTGGGCAAATTCCAGCACGTCCCATGTTTTGCACATACCTTGAATTTGGTGGTGCAGAATTTTTTAAAAAACGACAGGGGCGTGCAAGAGATGCTGGCGGTGGCCAGAAAAATTGCGGGACACTTTCGGCGTACAGGCAGCACGTACAGAAGACTGGAGCACCACCAAAAACGCCTGAACCTGCCCTGCCATCATCTGAAGCAGGAGGTGGTAACGAGGTGGAATTCAACCCTCTATATGCTTCAGAGGTTGGAGGAGCAGCAAAAGGCCATTCAAGCCTATACAACTGACCACGATATAGGAGGTGGAATGCACCTGTCTCAAGCGCAGTGGAGAATGATTTCAACGTTGTGCAAGGTTCTGCAACCTTTTGAACTTGCCACACGTGAAGTCAGTTCAGACACTGCCAGCCTGAGTCAGGTCATTCCCCTCATCAGGCTTTTGCAGAAGAAGCTGGAGACATTGAAGGAGGAGCTAAGACAGAGCGATTCCGCTAGGCATGTGGGACTTGTGGATGGAGCCCTTAATTCGCTTAACAAGGATTCACGGGTGGTCAATCTGTTGAAATCAGAGCACTACATTTTGGCCACCGTGCTCGATCCTAGATTTAAAACCTACCTTGGATCTCTCTTTCCGGCGCACACAAGTCTGCTGGGTTTCAAAGACCTGCTGGTGAGAAAATTGTCAAGTCAAGCGGAACGCGACCTGTCAACATCTCCTCCTTCACATTCTCCCGCAACTGGGGGTGCGAGGAAAAGGCTCAGAATTCCGAGCCCACCCGCTGGCGGTGATGCAGGGCAGTCTGGAGCGACTGCTGATGCTGACATCTGGTCCGGACTGAAGGACCTGACAACCATTACGGACATGTCGTCTACTGTCACTGCATATGATTCTATCACCATTGATAGAATGGTGGAGGATTATATGAGTGACCGCATCCAAGTAGGCACGTCACACAGTCCGTACTTATACTGGCAGGAAAAAGAGGCAATTTGGAGGCCCTTGCACAAACTGGCTTTATTCTACCTAAGTTGCCCTCCCACAAGTGTGTACTCCGAAAGAGTGTTTAGTGCCGCCGCTCACCTTGTCAGCAATCGGCGTACGAGGTTACATCCAGAAAATGTGGAGAAGATGATGTTCATTAAAATGAATTATAATCAATTCCTCCGCGGAGACATTGACCAGCAGCAATTGCCTCCACAAAGTACACAGGGAGCTGACATGGTGGATTCCAGTGGGGATGAATTGATAATCTGTGAGGAGGGGGATGTACACGGTGATATATCGGAGGATGATGATGAGGTGGACATCTTGCCTCTGTAGAGCCAGTTTGTGCAAGGAGAGATTAATTGCTTCTTTTTTGGTGGGGGTCCAAACCAACCCGTCATTTCAGTCACAGTCGTGTGGCAGACCCTGTCACTGAAATGATGGGTTGGTTAAAGTGTGCATGTCCTGTTTTGTTTATACAACATAAGGGTGGGTGGGAAGGGCCCAAGGACAATTCCATCTTGCACCTCTTTTTTCTTTTATTTTTCTTTGCGTCATGTGCTGTTTGGGGAGGGTTTTTTGGAAGGGACATCCTGCGTGACACTGCAGTGCCACTCCTAGATGGGCCCGGTGTTTGTGTCGGCCACTAGGGTCGCTTATCTTTCTCACACAGTCAGCTACCTCATTGCGCCTCTTTTTTTCTTTGCGTCATGTGCTGTTTGGGGAGGGTTTTTTGGAAGGGACATCCTGCGTGACACTGCAGTGCCACTCCTAGATGGGCCCGGTGTTTGTGTCGGCCACTAGGGTCGCTAATCTTGTCATGTGCTGTTTGGGGAGGGTTTTTTGGAAGGGACATCCTGCGTGACACTGCAGTGCCACTCCTAGATGGGCCCGGTGTTTGTGTCGGCCACTAGGGTCGCTAATCTTGTCATGTGCTGTTTGGGGAGGGTTTTTTGGAAGGGACATCCTGCGTGACACTGCAGTGCCACTCCTAGATGGGCCCGGTGTTTGTGTCGGCCACTAGGGTCGCTTATCTTTCTCACACAGTCAGCTACCTCATTGCGCCTCTTTTTTTCTTTGCGTCATGTGCTGTTTGGGGAGGGTTTTTTGGAAGGGACATCCTGCATGACACTGCAGTGCCACTCCTAGATGGGCCCGGTGTTTGTGTCGGCCACTAGGGTCGCTTATCTTTCTCACACAGTCAGCTACCTCATTGCGCCTCTTTTTTTCTTTGCGTCATGTGCTGTTTGGGGAGGTTTTTTTGGAAGGGACATCCTGCGTGACACTGCAGTGCCACTCCTAGATGGGCACGGTGTTTGTGTCGGCCACTAGGGTCGCTTATCTTACTCACACAGCGACCTCGGTGCAAATTTTAGGAATAAAAATAATATTGTGAGGTGTAAGGTGTTCAGAATAGACTGAAAATGAGTGTTAATTATGGTTATTGAGGTTAATAATACTATGGGATCAAAATGACCCCCAAATTCAATGTTTTAAGCTGTTTTTTAGGGTTTTTTGAAAAAACCACCCGAATCCAAAACACACCCGAATCCGACAAAAAAAACCCGGTGACGTTTTGCCAAAACGCGGTCGAACCCAAAACACGTCCGCGGAACCGAACCCAAAACCAAAACACAAAACCCGAAAAATTTCAGGCGCTCATCACTACAAAACACGTTGAGGGACTCCTTGTGCTGCATCTTTCTCAAGGATCACTGATTGATTCTCCTTCAGATAAGATCCATGTTTTTAACTTAAATGTATGTTTGGATACAGTATATCACCATTAAAATGTTTTTGTATATCTTCATCTAATATCTACATAATTTGTTTTCACATGGTCTGGTGTTGCTACAACTGAGCATTAAAGCTAGAAAGTCCGGTGTTCACTGGGCAAGTTATGGTCAAAGCGCTTTAAGACAAAAAAAAATAAATGAACAGCATTTCCGCAATTTTTTGTGTTATCTATCACCTCATTATTTGATTCTGCAGAGAATTTGGATATATTGCACTAGGAGGTGCTTGTTTTTAATTATTATTTACATATACTGTATAAATATTTTGTATTTTTTCATATACATAATATACTTCAATCTTTAAGGTATACTGAGGCAACGTATCGCCAACCTCTAGTCAAAGAGGTTGTGCCCATATATGATGTGTGCACATTGATCCTACTACTGTATAATAGACTAGAATATAACTGGTAAATAGAACATACTGTAATCTGACATTTCATTCAGCCCAAGCAATATTTTTTTCCATTTTCAATTAGTTGATCATTTTAAGCTAAGGCACTCTATTTTCCAATTAATATATTTCAATACTGTTCATTATCAAAAGACATCCAACATTTTTCCAAAAGGTCATTCTCCAAATGACTTTAGATGGATATAGGCTCTTTGTGCGTTTAAACATTGTGTTTATATCCATAACATAGGAATTTTGAATGGACACCCTTACTCAGTTTACATTTTTTGGGAAACAACACTTTGCAATTTAGACTGGAAAATTCGATGCTTACAACAATTGAATATGCTCCATTTTGTTTAGCAGCATCCTGAGCAGTGATATTTTAACTTTGGAAAGTCAGTATTTTGAACTTACAAATCGCTATATCACTATATTGCGGTTTCATAATGTTGCACATCGCACTTCATGAATGTTTTAATTCATTTTTACAAAAAGTTTCATCCTTTAGATTTATAATTAGAAATTTGATCCCATTTTTCTGATTCTTTTACAGAATATTTATCCTAGACCAAATTGAAAGCTATGAAGAAGTTGCAGTATTATGAAGATTTAATGTTTCAAATTGAAAGAGTTGTTCATTTAATTTTTACAAGCTATATGATTTTTAATAACAAATGTTATTTTTTTTACTAGCTTAGCAGTTATTTCATAGCATTCTACCTTGAAAATAATAACTTGATAATATGCCCACAGACAATAGCTTATTAAAATCCTAAAAAGTTACCAATATATAGAAAATACATTGGTCTATGTTTTTATATAATAACTTATCTTTTACTTTAATAAAGCAAGGTTTAGTTAAGTTCCTAAAAAGTTCAATTGACCTAATTTAATATACGGTTTTGGAATACATTACTTAAAATATCAGAATGTTATAACCTACTAAAAATCCAGAGCCACTGCTAACGTTTCATAACCTTTACTAATAGTTTTTTTCTTACATTTTCATAAAATGTATACATATTTGTATATATGTGGAAAAAGAGGGGAAATTGGCGCCCAGGGATTAGTGTAACCCGTAGAATGTACAGAACCCTATGGGTTTCACAAATATTACTGATTTTAAAACAAAAGCATGAACTGTTCCTTCATAAAAGTTTATTAAAATTTACAAAAACAAAATGACATGTCCATCATGTTACATAGACATTATGATGTAATTTCTCTTATAATGATCCATCAATGAAGTTGTGGAGGAATGTAGACAATTTTAAACAATATCTTAAATCCTTCCTCATAGGATATTCAGAGATCACATCAAGTAAAAAATCCAACGTGTTTCGTCTAGTGACTAGACTTCATCAGGGGTATGTCTTTTGATATTAACGTCAATCTAAAAGTACTCAGTCAAGGTGGTCGATCAGAATTGTTCGAAGGGTGACTTCAAAACATCTCTAATAGGTACTGCTGAGGCTTCAAACCGGCCTCTTGGATTCAGTATTCAGAATTCATATAATTCCTATATTTAGCCTTCAGAGGAATAGCGGAATCAGCAAATTCATGCCAAAAAGGACTTTCCCAAGAACAGCCAGTTGTGATCCAGTATCCATGCAATGTTTGGTATATTTGTATATATATTTATATATGTAATTAAAATATAAGATTGAAATCATCAGCTAATTTAGAGCAACTATGCTTGTTTGCTAAGATCTATCTTTGCTTGGAGAGTGATAAAGGAGAGAGAGAGAGATAAAGGAGCAATAAGTCAGCACCTAATTCTCATGGTTCAAACACAGCCTGTAGTATTTATTTTAGGAGCGTATTGGCATCTAATTTATTTCTCTCTGGTTTATCATTCTCCAGGCGATGATATATCTTGCCCATAGTGGCTGTTGTGTGTTAGATACAATCATTTTCAGGTTATAGATTACTGATGAGGATTCATGCATGGCAGCGCACTATATACTTTACTATCACTTCAGAAGTGGACATTTATCGAAATGTAAAAAAATATAGTTTTCTTTATATAAATTTGGAATCCTTTTTTGATAAAATAAAATTTTGTTTGCTTGAATATTTCCAAATTCAATGTAACTATTTTCCAAAAATATATATATATATTTTAAGGTTAGAATGTAAATTTGTACCTAAAATATTATTGATAATAAATACTAATAACAAAGTCATATTTGGACTTAAAATCTAAGTAATAATGTTGGTAGAGGCAAAGGATGGCACATTGAAACCGTTTATCCTAAAATGTTTATATAAGTATCTGTAAGAAGTATTCTGTCTTAAAAATCTGAGAAGGGTTAAGAGATTCATTTACTGTATAACAAAATAATTTAAATCATTTATTAAAATAACAATTCTACCATTAGCAATAGAATGGGGATTTTTCCCAATACTATATTTTAAAGTATACAGCAGGAAACTTTTAATTCATTCAAAAGTATTACATTTATTTCATCTTTATATTGGATGTAAAACATTCTTTATTCACAAGAAATAAAAACATTCCACCTAAAATAATGATTTACAAGTTTCTATGTTATTTAAAAAAAAAAGAAGTATGTGTGTGGATTTCAAATTATTTTGCTGTGCTTTTATTTACTTTATTTGTTAGTATACAGTAAATTGAGATGTTCCTATCCATACAGATTATTGAAACATCATAGAGAAAAAACATCAACCAGTATAATTTTAACCTTAATTTTTGCATAATCTATAATGTTAATGAGGCACTATGAGAAATAGTTTTTCTTTCCCAAATTTTTAATTCTTTGATGTAAATTATGAATTCCTGTTATATATTTAAACTTTCAAAATTGTTAACACACTAGTTTAATATTTAACGCAGTTATAAGATGCTGGAAAGTGATTTACAGTATTAAACTGTAAAAATAAACAAAGCATAGAAATTATTTTCTATCAGAATATAAAATTAGTGTAAAAAAAATAAAAATAAAATACTTTCTAATCCAATGTATTCTAATTGGAAAAGTAGGATTAAATTGACTCTGCCCTAATTCATCTACCTTGGATAGTTGAAAAATCATTCTCAAATTCTGCAACATTTACCGCATTAGCTGATGGCACTATGTCATGATCAATTTGTATATTATTGTCAATACAAATGTTGTGTAGTATGCAACACACAGTGAAAATTTTGCATACTATTTCTGCCGAGTATTGCAAGGCCCCACCGGATTTAGACCAACGTCTAAATCTTGATTTCAAAATACCAAATGTTCTTTCGGTTGTTTCACAAATAGACATATGGGCACGATTATATTTAATTTATGCTCTGCCTCTTGGTTTAGAAACAGGGGACAGCCAATGACTGCAGCCATAACCGGAGTCACCCAGTAAGGTAATATTACACAGGAAAAATATCAACCAATATATGTGCTAGAGGTCAAATTTATTAACCTATTTGGGGTTTCTTAAACTATATATCATATACATTTTTAACATTTCAGAAATTGGTTAAACGTTAAAGATGTGTAATTGTTAAGATATCATGGAAGAATGAGATCCTGTATTGGCTAGTGCATATGGATCTATCTTTGGAGGGAGTGACAGATGTGGCAATGGAGGCAAAGCTGCATTCTGCATTATGGCATCACTGGTGATGTCTTCTCGGCTAGTCTGAGGCAGAATGCAGTTAGCATCCTGAATTAACTGATTGCCGGCTGCCGAAATACTGACAGTTGTGCAAAGACAGGCACTGGGATCCCGACACCGCTCACAAAGCAGATGCCTGCATCCTCACTGGCTGCATCCCAAAAGTATGCCGGGGAAGATTAGAGTTATGCTTGGGGTGGAGGGCTAGGTCAAGGCACTAAGGAGGTGGGTTAGGCACTAAAGGGGACGGCAAGGGTGTAGCTACCATAGGTGCAGGCAGGGCAGCTGCTATGAGGCCCAGAGCTGAGAGGGGCCACCTTCTCTGCCACAGTTACATGTGTTATATATAGGGGTTTAGCTACCATAGGTGCAAGGAGTGCAGCTGCTATGGGGCACAGAGCTGAGAGGGGCCATCTTCCCTGTCACAGTTACATGTGTTATATACAAGGGTGTAGCTACCATATGTACAGGGAGTGCAGGTGCTATGGGGCCCAGAGCTGAGTGGGGGCCACCTTCCCTGTCACAGTTACATGTTTTATATACAGGTCATAGCTACCATAGGTGCAGGCAGTGAAGCTGCTATGGGGCCCAGAGCTGAGGGGGGCCACCTTCTCTGTCACAGTTACACGTGTTGTATACAGGGCATAGCTACCATAGGTGCAGGGAGTGCAGCTGCTATGGGGCCCAGAGCTGAGAGGGGCCACCTTCCCTGTCACAGTTACATGTGTTATATACATTTTTCGCCATTTGGCGGTACGTAGAGGTCCTTTCAATCTTTTAGAATAATTACCTACAAGGTCTCGGATACTGGCGGTCAGGATGCCACTGTCGGTCTTCTGACAACTGATAAAACAGAAATATATGACATTCATATTCATCCAGCATCTCATAAAAATATCCATGCTTATGTTACCTTCTTTTCTGCAATGTAAGTTAGGGTTGTGCAAGTTGCAGAAGACTGTGATGTTAGTGTATTAGAATGCTTATTATTTGTAGACACTCTCTTACTAATATGTGTAAGCCTGAATCTTCAGTGATGGTCCCTGGGTCCAGGGGGATGCTGGGAAGTGGATGGTCCAGTGTGCAGTGTACCTGGAGTTGGTGATGGAATAAAACAGCACAGCAGTGAACTCACGTCTCTGTGTCCTTATGACTGGATTTACAAACATATGAACAAAACATGGTGTCAGAAGAAGTTTAACTTGGACTGCTAGTGCTCTCAGAGTGTGAAAGAATACTGCAGAAGTCTCTAAATCTGTGATACTCAGTGTCTGCAAAGCCTGCTGTATGCTCCTCTCTTCAAACAGTGAGTAACCATGGATAAACTGGCTCCTCCAACCGGCATGCTGATGTCTGGTAACTTGTCTGAAAACTGGAAAAGATTTAAGCAAAGGTTCAATATATGTCTTGCTGCATGTGAAGCTGATACAGAGGCTGACAAAACTAAGGCATCCATTTTCCTCCATGTGATAGGAGAGGATGTGCTGAACATTTATTATAGTTTTCAGTTTGATGAGGGGCAGAATATGGTGCTATCTTCTATAATGCAAAAGTTTGAAGATTACTTTGTGCCAAGGAAAAATGTGACATGAAAGTATATAAGTTTTTCACATGTGATCAGAAGTCTGGAGATGGATTTGATCAGTATGTTACAGAGCTGCAATCACTCAGTAAAACCTGTGAGTTTGATGATTTAAAGGATTCACTGATTAGAGATCGTATTGTCTGTGGAATACCTGATAATGCACTCAGAGAGAGATTGCTGAGAGAGCAAGACCTAACACTAGAAAAGGCAGTGACTATGTGCAGATCTGCAGAAATAACTAGATTTCAAGCCAAAAAGTTACACAAGGAAGCTGATGGTGCTGTACATGTAGTGCAGAAAACAGAGCCAAGCAAACCTCCATTCTCAAGAATGAAGCAGTCTAAGCCACAGTCTAAGAAGGAAATGTGTAGTAGATGTGGAAATGCTCACAATCCTAAAATACGCCCTGCTTATGGTAAAACCTGCATGAAATGTGGTAGACTTAATCACTTTGCTAAATGCTGTAAAATGAAAAGTGAAACAACCAAAGTGCATGCTGTTAAACAAAAAGAGGAATTATTTGTGGATTGCATTGACCTTTGCAGTGCAGATAAGAAAGAATGGATTGTCCCTTTAACTGTGAACGAGATTGTCATTCCCTTTAAGCTTGATACTGGCGCGCAGGTGAATTTAATATTGTTTCAAGACTTTTAGAGTAAAACCTAAAATTCATCCAGCCAAAGTGAAAGTTACAGGGTACACTGGGGAGGAAATTCCTGTGAAAGGTACATGCTTAGTGACACTGAAATATAAGGGACAACAGTTTAAAACATCTCTACTGATTGTGGATAAAAAATGGGCAACCGATTCTAGGATTAAGTTCCTGTGAGAAACGAAGTAGAAAATGACTGCAAATTGATGTTTACAGAATGCAGAGACTTGTTTGAAGATCTAGGTTGTTTGCCTGGAGAGCATAAAATAAATATAGACACGCAAGTTTCTTCAGTGATACACCTCTGTAGAAAAGTGCCGTTAAATCGCATGGAAGCCTTGGGTGTGATACGGAAAGTTGATTAGCCTACTGATGCGTAAACTCCTTGGTAATTGTTGAAAAGAAAAACGGACAACTCAGAATATGTCTAGACCCCAGAGATTTAAACAAAGCTATTAAACGAGAACATTTCAAACTACCAACCAGAGATGAAATCATGTCGCAATTTGCGGGAGTAAAATGGTTCAGTAAATTGGATGCATCTTCAGGATTATGGCAAATAAAGCTAGATGAGGCCAGCTCAAAGCTTTGTACATTTAATACACCAGAAGGTAGATACAGATTTCTTCGACTACCATCTGGAATATTGTCTGCTCCAGAAGTATATCACAAAAAGATACACATGATTTTTGAACATATTCCAGGTGTTGAAACAATGATGGATGACATTATTGTCTGGGGATCTACAAAGGAAGAACATGATTCTAGATTGAGACAAGTAATGGAACTTGTCAAGAAAGTGAATCTAAAGCTAAACAAGGACAAATGTGAATTTGGCGTGAATACACTTGAAAAAGAAAAAGAACAAGCTGCTGCGCTGAATATCAGGAGCGAAACATGATGTACAGAGAGCCCACGTAAAAAATATTAACAATGTTTATTGGTAAAACATATAAAAGGATTAATATATCACATAACCGGTGAATAATATATATATATGCGTGTGTAAGAACAATCACTAGACGTGAACTAGTGGTATATTGTACCAACTCAGCTTTTTAGGGTGAAAAGTTCCGTGTTCCACTTGTTGGATAATTGATAAGTACCAGGTGTGCTGGTGGGATCCTAATGGATTAAAAGTCCCTCAGTTAAGGTTGATATTCAATACCTTTCCAAGATGGGCTGGTAAGAGCCGAGCGTCCTCGGCTTCAATGTCCTGCAATGCCCATGTACGCTGTGCAGCGGAAAGGAAGAAACCGTCTCTCTCACAACCCGGTCGTGGCGGCGTGTGCGCTGAAGCCGCTGATGTCGGATGCTGTAGACGGAGGGTACAGCGGGGAATACACTTACCTTTATGGGCGACGTGGTTCCGGATCAAGGTGTAAAACCAGACCCAAGGAAAATATCAGCCATAATGAACATGGAACATCCTAACAACAAAGATTACGTCAGAAGATTCCTTGGAATGATTACTTACTTAGGAAAGTTTATTTCTCAACTCTCTGAACGAACAGCCTCTCTTAGATGGTTGTTGGACAAAGATAACGAGTGGATGTGGTCACATGAACAAGAAGAAAGTTGGCAAAACTTGAAACAGATCATTACAGAGCAACCAGTGCTAAACTTCTTTGATCCTGCAAAAAGAATAAGAATTTCAGCAGATGCTTCGCAATTTGGCCTATGCTCAGTGCTGTTACAAGAACATGAGGATACATGGCAACCAGTAATCTATGCATCAAGAGCACTGACAAGTGCTGAAACAAGGTATGCTCAGATAGAAAAAGAACTTCTAGCGATCACATATGCATGTGAGCGATTTCATCAGTTTGTGTATGGTCAAACATTTACAGTGCAAACTGACCACAAGCCATTGGTAGCTATCATGACTAAATCATTACATGACTGTCCCATGAGAATTCAACGAATGCTTATCAGAATACAGAAATATGATGTACACTTGCTGTTCTGTCCCGGCAAATACATGTACATTGCTGATGCACTTTCTCATGCTGTGGACAAAAGTGAAGGTTCCAAAAGTCTGATGGATGAAGAGATAGAAGTCTTTGTTCATTTGATTGTAGCTTCTCTACTAGTGTCTCTTGCAAGACAAGAACAGATTAGGAAATAAACTGAGACAGATGACACAATGAAAGTGTTGAAAGATATCATTCTGAAAGGTTGGCCAGCAGAAAAACATGCGTGCCCACTGTCTATCCATAATCATTGGATGTATCGCAGTGACCTTACAGTTGTCGATGGTATTATTTACAAAGGCAATAGGTTTGTCATACCTGCATGACTAAGAAAAACTTTGCTGTGCAAGATACATGAAGGCCACTTAGGAGATGTAAGCGGAGAGCGCGTGAAGTTATGTATTGGCCAAGAATGAACCAAGACATAGCACAGACTACAGCTACAAGTGAATTATGTCTTACGTATAGACCGAAATAATAGGGCGAGCCACTGAGTCCTCACGCAGTGCCAGAGAGACCGTACCAGAAAGTTGGCGCAGATTTGTTTTATTGTAATGGGAAAACATACATTGTTGTGACTGATTATTACTCTAACTACCCTGAGATGAAGACACTATATACAACTACTACTAAAGCCGTAATCAATTGCATGAAGTAAATCTTTGCAATGCATGGTGTTCCTATGGAAGTGTTCATTGACAATGGTCCTCAGTTTTCCAGTGCTGAATTTAGACCAGTGGTTCCCAAACTTATTTGAATCACGGCACCCTAGAGTATCAGAATTTTTTTCACGGCACCCCTAGGCCAAAAATGTCTTACTGAGAAATTTAGAAATAAATATTAAATTAAGTAAATTGTATTTATATGTCATCCTTAGGGTCAGTTGTGTGGTGAGGGACAAGATTTGCATCTGTTTGGCCACATATTTTATGACTGGCAGCCACCAGCACTGGTTTTGCCTATTATATTGACCATAAATAATTTGAATTGGTCCTGGACCACCAACCCGGGGCACCCCTGCAAATGTCCAGAAGCACCCCAGGGAGCCACAGCACACAGTTTGGGAACCACTGATTTAGAAAATTTGCTGATGAGTGGGAATTTGTCCATACTACGTCAAGTCCCCACTATCCACGCTCAAATGGGTTGGTGGAAAGTTCAGTAAAAACTGTAAAGAGTCTCATGAAAAAAAGCTCAAGAAGGTAAAGAAGATTTATACAAAAGTCTTTTAATCTACCGCAGAACACCTTTACAGAATGGACTTTCTCCTGCACAAATGCTGATGGGAAGGAGGATTAGAGCAAATCTCCCGATACATGATGAACTGCTTAATACACATAACTCAGCGTTGGTCAGACTGAGTAAGGAATGTCAACAGGCGAAACAGAAACTGTTCCATGACAGGCGAAAAAAAGCTTATCTGATCTAAAATCGGGTGACAAAGTCCGTCTCAGAGATCACGAGAAAGGTATTTGGGTGCAGAAAGGTATTGTGCAAGCACAAGTAGCACCAAGATCTTACACTATACGTACAGAGCGTGGAACGTAAGTAAGAAGAATTCTCAACCTAACCATAATGAAGACAACATAATTGAAGAATACCCTTCATCTGACATGTATGATGATCCTGATAATTGTGAACAAACCACGATTCTAGAAAGGTCCAACATGGTCGATGAAACACAGACTGTGTGTGAAAGACCCAAAAGGGAAATACGCAGACCTGAGAGACCCATTGAAACGTGTTAGATGATGTTCTTAATATGACGTTGTTAATAGTTGTATTGAAGCGTACAGGGCTTATCTTTAAAGAAAAGAGAATGTGATGTTAGTGTATTAGAATGCTTAATATTTGTAGACACTCCCTTACTAATATGTGTAAGCCTGAATCTTCAGTGATGGTCCCTGGGACCAGGGGAATGCTGGGAAGGGGGGGTCCAGTGTGCAGTGTGCCTGGAGTCGGTGATGGAATAAAACAGCACAGCAGTGAACTCACATGTCTCTGTGTCCTTATGACTGGATTTACAAACATATGAACAAAACAAAGACCACACTTTTCTAATGGCCTTACAGAGCATAAGGCCTTCCCTTCATCTGTAAACTAGGCAGGTGTGTCTGATGCAGCAGCCATTTTGTGTCAGATCTTAAATAAAAGCATGTTAAATTACGTATTAAAAAAGTGTGTAGAGATTGGTGTTTTTGTCTATACAGGTGTAATTAACTGCAGAGATATGCATAGGTTACACTGCTGTATATGTTGTTTTAGCAATAAGGCTTATAGGTTTAAGAAGTATAATTTTTCTACATACAGAATGGCTGACGGCAACAGGTCTGAGTTCTCACATAAACAAATGAGATAACTGAGACAGCATGTAATGGCAATAAGCAGTAAGGAAGGCCAAACTGGCGACCAAGTCGGATCTTTGCATGGGAACTAGAAAAGATAACGCAGAAAATTATCAATATTATGTCTAAGGCCCAGATGGCCAATGAAGACTTAATATGTATGAATATGAATTAATTGGATTTATAAACAAAATTAAGGGTATAAATATGAGCAGAGAAAGTGGGCAGGGGGAGCAGTTGGAGAGGAGAGGAGAAAACGCAGAAGGAGGGTCGCGGGTGCCGTTATGTATGTATGAAGTTTTGGCTGACTACTATCCTGATATTCTGTACCTGTTGTCACAAATTGCTTTTAGAAGTATTCCCTACTGCTGTTATACACTATCTTATATTTATGTAAGCCTGCATTGGCAATATATATATATGATTAAGATGTCTTTAAGTAAAGGCATTGTCATTAATTTTAAAATCTGTAGTTACATGTAATTATTTCAGTGCTCTCTGTTGTAAACATAAGGTTTGTAGTTTATTTAGAATTATCAGTGTTATCACCACCCACATCCTATGCTCTGGTTTCCGGTATCTATTCCCTTGCAGCATAATCGTCCAAAAGACAATGCAGACAGAGGTTTATGAAAAATGGAGATTGCAACCAGCATATAGTCTCTGCGCTGAATGCAAAGTCATTACGTTCTGCCAGATTGGACAACACAACATCCATGGACTTCCTGAGAGTTTGCAAAAAAGGTTTGGCCATTGGGGGTCATTCCGATTTGTCCAAATGTGTGTTTACACTGCCTCAACCCCGATTTCTAGTTAACAATGTATATATATGTATAAACATTCCGATTTGATTGCACGTAGCAACTTTTTGCTGCCCGTGCGATCAACTAGATGCCGCCTATGGAGGAGGGTTTTTTTGCATAGCAAGGCTGCGAACGCTTGTGCAGCCGCGCTATTCAAAAACATTTTGTGCAGTATAAGAGTAGCTTTCAAGTTACTCACCTGCTGTAATGTCTTCAGCCTGTCCGGTCCCGGAATTGACGTCAGACACCAGCCCTGCAAACGCCTGAACATGCCTGCGTTGGACTCACCGCTCCCAGAAAATGGTGAGTTGCCACCCCGGAACGCCTTCCTGCTGTCAATCTTCTTGCGATCGCGGCAGCGATCGCTTTCTTCGTTCTTGTCGTTGCCGTCACTGGGCAACAACGCGCCTGCGCACTGCGGCTGCTGCGCATGTGCAGAACCGACCCATTCGCAACGCTGCGAAAAACAGCAGCGTGCGAACGGGTTGGAATGACCCCTATTGGACCATTAATGTAAGCATAAATGTTTATGAATGCTATTAATAAAATTCCCAAAATAAATTTATATTTTTACACAACTTAAATATGTTTGCTTAACTAATAACCAGCCATCCAAATACAATGAATCTTCAAATTTTTTAAAAATATTTGTATGACTCAAAATATATGCATCATACTATGGGGAATGCAGCAAATACATTGAATATACAAAATTTACTGTCGCTTACCCCTTGAACATTTATTGAGTGAATTCTTCCGATTTCTACTAATTTCATCCATTTCAACCTCTGGGCTAGTGTGAAAACTTTCACAGACATCACAAGCACAGTACTCTTATATGGAAAGGTTCACATGACGGTGCTTGATGTGCAAACCCCATTGGTCCCTGCAGTAATAAAGCACATTGGCCCCACAGTAATAAAACACATGACTGACTGCGACTGAGTACAACTGACTGCGGAAAACCATAAGCGGAAGAGAGGAGACATGCACACACGGGATTGAGCTGGAACTGAGCAGGAAGGAAGAAGCCGGCTGGCGCGAGCGGGACAGATCAGCACAGCAGCCGGGTAAGGGACGGAGCAGGACAGCTATCGTGAGCGGGACGGCTGCTGGGAGCCGGACGTAGCGGAAAGTGCCGGCTGCCGAGAGGAGGGGAGCAAGCAGTATAAGCTGAGCCGGTGAATGAGTATTATATGATATGATATGCATATATACTGCATATGATATTAAAATTTGTGGGGTAATTAAGTCAGATGTGGAGTCTCTTCAGAGCGACTTATTTAAACTGGAAGTTTGGGCAACGAAATGGAGTATGACCTTTAATGTGGAACTTTGGGACTAAGAATAAATGCACAAATTACCAATTAAATGGGAAACATATAGGGGAAACGTTATTAGAAAAGGATTTAGGGTGTTCATTGATAGCAGATTTAGCAGCAGTACGCAGTGGTGGTCATTCCGAGTTGTTCGCTCGCAAGCTGCTTTTAGCAGCTTTGCACATGCTAAGCCGCCGCCTACTGGGAGTGAATCTTAGCATAGTAAAATTGCGAACGAAAGATTAGCAGAATTGCGAATAGACACTTCTTAGCAGTTTCTGAGTAGCTCGAGACTTACTCGGCATCTGTGATCAGTTCAGTCAGTTTCGTTCCTGGTTTGACGTCACAAACACACCCAGCGTTCACCCAGACACTCCCCCGTTTCTTCAGACACTCCCGCGTTTTTCCCAGAAACGGCAGCGTTTTTTCACACACACCCATAAAACGGCCTATTTCCGCCGAGAAACACCCACTTCCTGTCAATCACATTACGATCACCAGAACGAAGAAAAAAACTTGTAATGCCGTGAGTAAAAAACCTAACTGCATAGCAAATTTACTTGCGCATGCGCATTAGCGACTAATCGATCCGTTGCAAAAAAAAAAAATAACGAGCGAACAACTCGGAATGACCACCAATGTCAGAGTGCAGCAGCAAAGGCAAATAAGGTGTTGGTATCCATTAATAGCGGGAATTGAGACAAGGGATGAGAGCGTAATCCTGCCACTGTATAAAGCATTGGTACGGCCGCATCTTGAGTATTGTGTACAGTTCTGGGCACCACACTATAAAAGACACATGCTAGAACTAGAAAAGGTCCAGAGGCGAGCTACCAAATTGATTAATGGGTTGGAGACTATGGGGTTCATTACGAGTTGATCGCTCGCTACGGATTTTTCACAGCGCAGCGATTATGGCAGAAAAAGGTTAATCTGCACATGCGTATGCACCGCAATGCGCAGGCGCATCGTACAAGTACAAAGAGCATTGTGGTTTTGCACAGGTTCTAGCGACGCTTCCATTCGCACTGCCGAACGCAAGGAGATTGACAGGAAGTGGATGTTTCTGGGTGACAACTGACCGTTTTCTGGGAGTGTTTTGAAAAACACAGGCGTGGCCGGGCGTTTGCTGGGTGGGTATCTGACGACTATACCGGGTCCTTTATCGCAGCAATCACCGCACAGAATATGTAACTACAGGGCTGGTCTTGTTCGGGCACAAAATGTGTTTGCAGCCGCGCGGCTGCACAGGCGTTTGCACTCCTGCAAAGCGAAAATACACTCCTCCGTGGGCGGCGACTATGCGATGCACGGCTGCTAAAAGTAGCTAGCGAGCGAACAACTCGGAATAACCCCCTATGAGGGACAGCTTTCTAGGTTAGATATGTTTACACAAGAAATAAGACGACTAATGGGCCCTACACATTGGCCGACAGTGGATAGGGCCGACGGGCGACCCGGCAGTGGGGGGCAGTGACGGGGGGAGTGAAGTTACTCCATAGCAGTGATCTCGTCCATATAGGCCTGCATGCACAGCCGACGGGGCACCAGCGATGAACGAGCGCGGGGCCGCCCATCATTCATTGCTGGTGCCTCCACACTCAAAGATATGAACGGTATCTCGTTCATTAATGAACGAGATCGTTCATATCTTTCAGTGATGTCATCCAGTGTGCCGGGCCTATTAGAGGAGATATGATTAATATTTACAAATATATAAAGGGGCAAAACACAGAGCTATCAGGTGATTTTTTTAATAAGAGACCTCTACACAAAATGTGCGGACACCCACTAAGGCTTGAGGAGAGGAAATTTCGTACTCGCAGCAGGAAGGGATTCTTCGCTGTAAGGGCAATACGAATATGGAATTCATTGCCAGAGAAGGTGTGTAATGGCGGATTAAGTCAATGCGTTTAAAAATGGGTTAGATACATTTTTTTTTACGGAAAAAGATATACGAGAATATTACCTTTATCCAGAATAGAATAGCGAATATAATATAATTCAGATTGAACTCGATGGACTACCGGTCTTTTTTCAACCTCACCAACTATGTTACTATGTTACACTGACCCCCAGCAGTGTCAAATCACATTGCCCCCTGCAATAATAAAACGCATTGGCCCCCACAGTAATGCCACACACTGCCCCCATAGTAATTCCACCCAATGGCCTCCTCCACAGTAATTCCACAAGCTGTCCCCTCCTCAATATTGAGTTTACCCATAGCCTGCCTCTGCCCCCCCCCCCCCCCCCCCCCCCCCCCCGTAGTTCCATACATACATAAAAAATGAATTATGTTGATTTAACACCTGTGGCAGTCAGTGGCGGGAGCAGTGAGGAGCGCTGAGAAGATATAAAGAGTTGGAGACTCAGACAGCACGGAACAACAGTGGGCCAAGATGGCTAGTGACAGCGGCAGTAGCCAGGCAGTTATCTCTGAAGGGCGGCAGGTGTCTCCAGCAGGCGGCTGCAGAGGGCATCTTTGAGGGGTGGTGACAGGAGGCATCTTTGATGGGCATCGGTACACCTGCCAACCGCCTGTGGTACACTGGGTTATAGGTCTGAATCCTGGGTATGGCAGTATATTGAAATGTGTTATTTAATAAAGGGGATTGTAATTGAATAACAACGAGCTCTCAAGTTAAGTGTATGAATGTGATATAAAGAGATTTGTGTCCAAATGTCCGAAATTGCCGGCACTCCACTTAGTCACAGATATTGCCCGGGTGCCTTCCTTACCCACTTAGCAAGTGGGATACGCAGAGAGAAAGTGTGGAGGCAGCACTCCTAGGACGTTGTATTTCAAACTTTGTCATACCCTTCCCTGCGAGGCATGTACCTTATGTCCGTATTGGAAAAATGAGGGGAGAGCAATCCTCTCTCTGGCACAGGGCACCAGAATTTCTAGTTACGGCTCTGCTGTGTTCACTGACACAGTGGGTGTGTGTCACGTTCGTTAACAGCTGCCATGAGGAGCTCCTTAATACATGCTCGGTCTCGCGGGATTGTGAAATCCTGCGAGACACTGTCCCAGAGCCACCCACCGCGACCTCTGCGATGGTGAAGGACTCAGAAAGAGGTTCAGCGTGCTCACCCAATGGCTCCCTGCTCTCACAGCCCAGGTTGCTGCTCCATCTCTGCCTGAAGGAAGATGGGTCCAGAGAGGTAACATGTGCAAGTGTGTCTCCCACTGCCCCAGTGTACTGTACCTCACTATTACTGTATGTAGGGCCAAAGTAGTAGATGTGAACACACTGCATGGGGGTGCATCAATGTTATTAGTGGGGCCCACACAGCTTTGTTGCCTGTGGGCCCCCACAAGCCTTAATCTGTCCCTGTACAGCAGCTATCATCATCTTTAGTACTGACAGAGGTACTAGCCCCATGCTGGGTGGAAGAGCTCCATCTGACACAGGCTTGACTCAGGATAGTGTGGAACTCTAGCTACACGCCCACAACTCTCCCAATGGCACTCCCATAAGACTAACAGTTTCGTGCGATCACGTGGTGGCTTCCCAGTTCCCACCCCAAAGCACCCAATTTCCGCACAGATAGAACTGGCCAAAATCCACCTGACTCAGCCTGGGATGACATTCAGATATAAGAATCTGTCTCACTGAGCCAAAATGAAGTTTCACTGTGTGAAGTCAGATTACTGAAAATTAGGTAAAATGTAATGAGCAACATATTACAAATATTCCTGTACACGGCCATATCCACACTGCAAAAGTACTGTACTTGCTATTTGCACCAGATCTGGGCTGGCGGAGATCGGGTCCCATCCTGTAACTTTATTGTGATACATTTTGCATCTTACAGTTACACTGCCGCGGAGCAGGCTCCCATTCTAGACACTGATTTCTTCTAGTTTATTTACATACAGTATGTTATTCCTTAATCCAACCATGTACTTTATAACAAAACCTTTAGTGACCTCTATCTTCACATTCACCATGGTTACTGTTTCCTCTGTACAGAATAGAGAACAAGCCTGTTACTTTCACTTCTGCTGTTGTACAACAGGGAACTGAGAGCTGCCTGTGTAACAGGTTGTGTCTTGCTGGGAGGAAAGTCCCTGGCAGAGATCACAGCAGCAACACGCTCCCCAAACAGAAGCAGCGATCACATTCCCAGCCACGCTCCTGAGCCACTGGGAGACTTATATGTGCTGTAGGAATTGTTGTCTAGGTACAGCAGAGTCTGTGTTGACCTGCACTAGTCTCAAATAATGGACCTAATTCAGGGTTGAAAGCAATTCGGATTGAGGACGGATCACAGACTATATAAGCAAATTGCGCATGTGTCATGGCCTACATGCGCAACTCAGTTACAAGACATTCTGAGTCAAATGCATCTTGGACAGTTCTCATGTTCAGCTGACCGGGGATCAATGGTTGGCAATAGGGTGGCAATGGAGTGCTTGCACGTATGAGAATCGACCTGTGGACGTGTAGAGTCACCGACTATTCAGGGGTACATGTAAAAAATACAGAGATCCACTCCAGCCCAGTTGGATCTCCTGTACAAGCAAATGCAGATAACTGCTCTCATGAGTGGTGGGCTGGCAGCAGTGCGTTCACATAGATGGGTAGACTCCTAGTACAGTCAGATGTTCCCACTGGAGTTCAATTGCTAGAGGCAGCTGGACATGCCACTGCTTTATGTGCAGCTCAGAATCAGGGCCAATGTGTCTAATATGTCTCCATTCAAAATGATCCTCTAATGACTTCAAAACTCTCACCTCAGCTTCACCTTAGACCCCTTGACCAGTGGCCTTGCATCCTGCATCTCTCTGTCACTCCTTGGAGACGCTGAACTAGGTCTGTTGCCATACCTGCCAACCTGTTAAGGGGGGGGGCAGCCCCCCTTTCTTCCCATTCTCTGTTCTCTGAAAGGCACCCTACTACCTGCCACTGCCTCAATGGATGCTGCTGCTTCATGCCTGGCCTTGTGCTTCCCCTTACCTGTGTGTGTGTTGGAGGAGTTTCTACAGGACAAGGCTGCATGTGAACGACAGTGGCCTTCTGTAATTTCCCTGGAGCAGAGTGGCCCACCTTTACCTGCGCTTGTGCCGGGGATAGCGGCCTCAGCTCCCTCCCCATTCTTCCATGCTGTTTTTTATCTCCCCCTCTGACTCCCAACCAGGCAGCGGTTCCTCCTGGGCCAGCTCTCATGTTTCGGTTGGGCAGCCCTTGTCCAGTTCCTCTCCTACTATCTTTGTGACTCTACGCCTGTTGAATCAGCCCACACATTCTTCTCAGTCTTTGTGCCAGTTGGGGCCTCAGGGTCAATCGACATTCCTGTACCACATTTTACCCATCTCATTTTCTGTATATATTCTTTTATGATACTGGTGGGGCTGGGACTTTGACACTTGCTGCCTCTCCTTGGGGGAGTCCCTTTCCTTGTCTTGCTTCCACCATACTTTTCTTCCTCAGCCGTCTCCAGCAGCTTGGTCCCCTGCCACCTGCACTGACCCTTGATCTCCTCCCATTGTTCGGCATCGCTGCCCCAGGTTCAGTCCTTTGCACACCAGCATTTTTTGCATACTCCTGTTCTGCCTCTGTGGCTGGAAAAAGCTAGAGACACCATTGCCATCTCTACTGACCACAGAAATTTGCTTTATAGAAATGGCAAGGAGATTGAGCCCAGACAGGCCAGACGAGCTCTCTTCTTTTCTTGATATGATTTCAAGATTAATACAGGCTGGGTTAAAAAAAAAACTAATGGCAGATGCCCTATCAAGAAGTTTTCTTAAACAACATACTGATATTTCTCTCTCACAGCAGTTATTCCCTTGAACAAAATTTCTTTGGGTCTCAGTAGAGATCTGACACAACTCCTGCAGTCATCATGGAATCATGCACTAGCAGATACTCCTACTGGTCTGATCTTTGTTCCCGACAATCTATATCGAAGTGGCTAAAAAGAGTCCAGTATTGATGTCCGTTGACTCTTAAGGGGTTGGGGAATAATGTTAGCGGCACTGTATTATGGTCCCACAAATTTAAAACACTGGGGTATTCAACTGGAACAATTCCTTCTCTCTCCGCCCAATTCATGGCCACAGTCAGTCTCCTGCAGGCTGCAGGAAGGGAGCACAGTGCTGGTGATATTGCCGTTTTTTTCCTGGACCTTCTACTGTTTATCTCATAAAGTTATTTACTTGGATCATTTTGACTACTCCGATCTCTGACAACCTGACCTCTGGCTGCGTTTTTACTTGTTTTTGCACCCAGCCTTCTCTGAACCCTGAGTTTTTCGCATTTTCTCTACTATCTCTATCTCTGACCCTGGATCAGATTTAAGGCGGGATGTACTAAAGCAAAAATGCGGTAAAACCCCCGAAAACGGGGGTTTTACCGCATTTTCATATTTACTAACACCCTACAGCCGCGTTTTCGGCATCCAGGGTATCGCCATCTCTGGATGGCGATACCCTATAGAAGCCTATGGGCTTCTTTTCGCCGACCGCCGCAACCCGCCGACACCGCCGCAGACGCCGACCCCCCTCCCCCCCAGCTTACCTTACCCCCCAGCTTACCTGACCCGGAAGGTAATCTCCTCCTCCCCCTAGCAACGCAGCCGGACGTCCTTCCGGCTGCAGGGGGGAGGAGGAGGCGCCGGGGGCAGCCTGCTGCTGCTACCCGGCATCAAGGCAGTGTGGGGACCCCATGGAGGTGACGGAGACCCCCCGCAGACCACCTAACAGGTATCGCGGGGGGCCTCCGTCACCGCATCGCGATGTTGATCGCATATGTTAGTACATACGCGATCAACATCGCTGCGATAACCGGCGAGGTGCGGCGATGTATGTTAATACATCCCGCCCTTAGAGTACTCGTTGCCAGCTGGCTGCCTTATTCAGTTAGTTTAACTAGAATACATATGTATTCCCAAGGGCAGGATGCCGGCTGTCAGTATCCCGACAGAATGCCAGCAGGGAGGGCGTGTGCAACGAAGCCCCTTGTGGGATTAGTTAGCCCCTTTCATGGATCTCTGCGTGTGACGTCTCTGATAAGTCATCTGATGCTTAAACTACTTCTTAGAGGACACTGGAAGCTGCATAATTCTTGTAGCAGTATCCTTGGCTTGTGTGACTTGTATCTGATTTGACATCGGCCTTTTCTACTCATAGTAGCTACAGTAAGTAAGTACAGATATAGCCATGCTCATCCTACTATGATGCAGCATGCTGTACATGGCTTGCTGCGTGGCGTGCCAGGTAGCAACTATTCTGAATTATTGAAGCGATCCCCAGCTGTGAATAGTTGCAGCCTGGCACCAGGGCCGGAATAAGGGCCACATGGGCCTGGAGTTGTAAATATTCAAGGGCATATTTTGAGAAATGGGGGAGGTGTGATCAGTGCTGTGTGGGTGTGGCCAGAGCCATGTGGGCGTGTACATCCACACACAGCTCCAAAGTCTCCCTAAATATGTGAAAATAGAAAAGTTGCATAAATTTTATGAGAAAAATAGAAATGCAATCTTAATAGTTATGATTTATGGCCGACCATGTGGCCAGCTGGTGGCTACTGCCATGATGATGGGCCTATTTTTATGTGGAGGCCTGGAGCTGGAGCTCCATCCGCCCCATTGTTAATCTGGCCCTGCCTGGCACGCCATGCAGCATCGCAGTAAAATGAGCATGGATACATCTGTATATTGGCTTTTAACATCTTATTATACATTTTATCAGTATATATTATAAAGCAGTCCCAAACAATGTCTGGCAGAAAAAAACTTTTATTTAGTAAAGCATCTTAAACAGTCATAATCTCATTACAGTGACAAAGTATATTAAACCTTATAGACCTGACAGACTGCAACATTTACAAAGCCTCTTGGAGAAATAGATACATATTTAATGTGACTGTACCTATATAAACATGAATAAGGGGTGGCACCAATGTGCGTCCAATCTGTCACCTAAGGAGAATGAGTGGGTTTCCCAACTTAACCCAAAGGAAAATTAAAAACAAGATGAGTATCTTCAGCGCTGAGAATGGGACTTTATAGGTCAGATCTTCAATGTGACACTTCTGCTATGTAAAATGACTCTCCATAAACAGGAGCCAAGCAATATAGGACTGTTAAAGGTAGTGTCAGTACGTTACGATATTAGAGGTCAAACCTTCTCTTACCAAAACATGAAATCTGGGCTGCAGGAGGCTAAAACAGGGGTGGATTTTTTTTCCTTTGACTGTTAGTAGTGTCAGTATGTAAGTTACAAATAATTTAATTCAAATACACAGTATCAGGCTAAAAATCAGGCATAAAAATAAAGCATAAAAGAAAAATGTAATTTTCACTTAAAACTGCAACACAGTGTTGAATGAATCATTCATTAATTCATTCATTCATTTATTCATTCATTCAACACTGCCATTGAGGAAGTGACCAAGTGATAATGTGTTTTTAAATTATTTTAAATGATTTGTATTTTTGAAATGATTCTTCTAACCATTGTTGTCTACCGTGGTGTAAACAATTGTATTATTCATTTTCTTTTCTATCCATGAAAATAGTAGATTGTATTATATTGCCATTAATCTAGTTAATAAAATCATTTATTTATTTATTTGTCAGTTGCAGCCCAGAGTTCATGTTTGGGTAAGAGGGGGTTTGACCACTTATATCTTAAGCACTGAGTGACACTACCTCTAACAGTCCTGGATTGCTTGTCTACCATTTACAGATGGGTCCACGGTTATCTTGACTAGTTTTCTGCGCCTAGGCAGATTAAGTCCGACTGGCCAGTCTCAGTTAATCCTATTAAAGGTCAAGATAAATGTGGACCCATCTGTAAAGCGTAAAGGACTAGTTTTACATAGTCGAAGGGCCAAATTGAAGTTTTGATCTATAAAGTCCCCATCTCAGTGCCAGAGATACTCTCTTGTTTTCAGTTGGATTTACATAATCACTTACATTATCTGTGAGATTTGTGTCTCAATTAGTTAAATGATTAATCATTTTTGGAAGACATCGGGAAATAACTGTGGAAAATGGAATAACTGTGGAGCCATCAGTAAGAAAAAGCTATCCTGTATCGGATAGACTGAAATGGGATACGTTCAATATTCCGGCTGTCGAGATCCTGGCAGTTGAAATATCGGCGCCAGAATCCCGACATCCGCCAGAATACCATGCCGAAATACAGAAAACCTCAGTATCCTGACGTCAGCAGGAGAGGTTTGTAGGGAGGATTTTACTACAGAATCTGTATTTTCAAGACAAAGGACTATAACACAGCAGCTTTCTGACGGTGACCATATAAAATACAATAAAAAAAGCCATGGAGTCAGGGTATTGTCACACCAGGGAGTCAGCGAGGAGCAATGTTTTATTGTTGCTAGCTAGATGTAGTTAATAATCTGATCGCACACAATGAAGCTCGGCTTGCTTAGCCAGATTGCGATTATTCTTGCATAATAGAAAATGCAGTTTTGAAGCGTCAACGATGGTCAAACCCTGAAACAGAAATTAGATATATCACAAATTTGCCATGATACTATCCAACTATAGGTTTGTAAGTATGGGCAGAGCATATCATTACTGTTCTATGCTCTCTACATTCAGACAAGACAACAGGTGGGCCAAACTATTGTAGTGCTTTACAGTAAAAAAAACAAAATGGTGTAACCCTTGCTATCTGTTGCAGTAACATATACATCTCTTTTATTTATATCATTGGTATACCTGTAATGGGTGCAGAGTGTGCAGTACACATGGTTCCCATGGTCCATGGAGGCTCAGAGACTGCACACCTGGCACCCAATATACTCACCTCTCCAGAGTTTGGCGTTGGCCGGCGCTGCAGACAGAAATCACAAGTATAATGGCTTTTTCCGTAGATTTGTGTATGTGCAGTAGAGAACTCCCTGGAAACATAGGGCCTAATTCAGGCCTGATTGGTGCTGTGCGATTTCACACAGCAGCCGATCAACTGCACATGGCCGACAGCCGACGGCTGTCTTTGGCTTGCGATCGCCTCTGCCTGATTGGCAGAGGCGGTCGCTGGGCGGGACGGCAGCATTTGGCCGCCATTTAAGGGGCACGGACTGGCCAACGTCACACGCAGCCGCTGCGACCCGAGCAGAGGCGAGTAGCTCCCTGCCAGTGCACAGGAGCTGCGCTGGCCGGGAGTTACTCTTCAAGTACAAAAGCATCGCCGCTGTGCGATGCTTTTGTACTGGTGCGACGGGGCTAGGCCTGACATGCAGGGCGGACTAGCCCTGTGCTGGGCGTCCCCCCACATGTCAGTGTGACTGATCGTAGCCGTGCAAAATTTTGCACGGCTGCGATCAGGTCTGAATTAGGCCCATAGAATGGGCACCATGTTCCCAGACAACCAAAACATGTGCAGTAGACTCTGATAAATAGCCAGAGTGTACAGTGCTACCAGAGAGGAGGGGGCACACGGAGCCTGCACACAGCCCTCTCCTCTCTTACACCACCCCCTGAGTCATATCATCAATAACTTATAACTAATTCTCCCATAATCCTGACATCTGATACAAAGAAATAAATGTAACGGTTTTACTTTATTTCATACATAAAAGAATATGGGTGGTAGATTTTATAGTAACTACCACAGAATGAGCAGCTGCAGATACTACAGAGTGCGTAGCGAGGGTAGCTGGGGACCCCTAGCATGGCAGTGAGCATGCAACTGGAGGGATCCCAGCCCTGTTCTCAAATGCAACATGCCCTAAAAATACGCCTGCCCTTCCAGCAAGAGCACCAAACTCTTTTGCAAAAAAAAACAGAGTGCAAAAGCCAATAATCTGAGCTCTCTCTGAAACAGATCAAAATGGGATGACTGAAAACAAGTATTAGGCAAGTTCTTCATTTCGCACCAAGAAACATAAGTCTTCCAGACCCTAGGATAATTCTTTGCCAAAATAGGCTTTTTAGCCCTGAGCGTGTTCCCAACCACTCTGTTGGAGATCCCCTTCTTTTTAAAAATCATGGATTCATCTGCCTTTGAAGAAGATGCAACAATGGACCCACCAACATATTGAGAATATCTGTGTATCATCACCATTTTATCCAGTGTGGTGCCACATTGCTGGGACATATTGTTCTATTGGCACATGCTTCTGCTAGCTTCCTTCATTGCAGGATAGCTTTTTATGCCTACCTGATGGTTGATGTATGCCACTGCAATGGCGTTTTCTACATCCTTATGGGGTTTTCCTACATCAGAAGCTGTCCCTGAACTAGAATGTTGTAATGTCCTTAATTCTAGGATACTGATTAGTTTTCTGACAGGGACTATAAAACCTAACGCAGAAATTAATATTAACAGCCCACCTACCCCAAAGGCTGGTGGCTGGCTTCTTTTGTCACAATTGCTGATTCCATACAGCAAACATGCAGCTACTGCTGTGCATTATGTTCCCTAACCATCAGAAGAGCAACCAACACACAAGCTGAATGCCAGAGTTCCCATCAAAACACCAGTATGGGTGCAGCCATGTTGGAAACAGACACCTGATCAGCTGACTGCAGCTTCCAATGAACAGGCACTCAGTGCTATAAAGCAAACTTCCTGGCTAACCCAATTTGCCAGTGCAATGATGTTTATAGCCTAGCTGCATGTCTCTTGTGAAGCTCCTGTGAATTGTCATCAGTGACTTCAGTGCAGATCTCCATCGTGCTGCACCACCTGGCTCCAATCGGTTCTAGTCCAATACTCTCTGCCATCGGTTCCAGTCTTAAACCCTCTGTCATCAGTTCCAGTCCGAAACTCTCTGCCATCGGTTCCAGTCAGATATTCTCTGCCATTGGTTCCTGTTTGATACTCTCTGCCATCGGTTCCAGTCCAGTACTCTCTGCCAATGGTTCCAGTTCAATATCAAGTACCAATGGTTCCAGTCTGATAACAAACACTTTCGGTTTCAGTTCAACCTCAGTTCCTTCGGTTCCAGATTGATACTGCGTTCTACCAGTCCACTCTCACATTAGTGCCATCGACTCCCAGTTCTCTGGACATAAACCGCAAGCTACTTCTCCAATGCATGCCCCAATCCCCCAAGATCAATGAGGACTGCACTTGAATGAAACCTTGCAAACTGCACGGGAATGAATGTCAAGGCCATCTTTTATTGTACTTTCATCTGTGAACCAATATAGACCTTGTTAGTCTGGAAAGTTCACCCTCTTTGACCATTGTCAACAGTAGACTCGAAAAGACCAGCCTCTGATTAGGGACTAATAATCCAACTGCTGGGCTCCAAATTCTGTGCTGTCTGCTGGTGTTCATTGATCAAAAGATCACTTACAGTAGGTAAGGAATACTCATTCCCTTGACCACAGAAGAGTTGTCACCTGACTGCAGAGTAGAGACCAAAACTGGAAATGGTTAAACCTAATACAAAACTGAGAAGGCACTAGTGACTCATCCAGATAGATGTCTACAAGTAAGCATCATTGATGTCCATGGATACAAACTCATCCCGTTGCATGCTGAAGAGAACACAACTCAATGAATGATTCAACTTTAATCTGTGCACTCGATCTATTGAGGTCTTGAGATTCAAAATGGGCAAATGTAACAGTTTGGTTGTCGCTGGGTGAGCAGTGGGAGAGTGTCTGCTTGCAGGCTGTAGTTTTGATCCATCTTTGGCAGGAAAGTGTCTTTTCTCAAATGTCTTATTAATACCATTTCCTTACATGCTCCATTTCCACACAGAGAAATCTCTCTGTGTGGTGTTTTGCCCACAGTCCCAAGGATTCTGGTCTTCTGATTGATCAGAAATAAACGTGCACTCACTTTTCCTCCTCAGTGCTGACAACTACTTTTAATAAATAATTATGGCTGTATAATCAGGCAGTCAGTGCATATTACAATTAATTGCAGCTGGGATTTTTCAGGCTACGGACTTGGTAATCATCGCATGTGAAGCAGCCGCTCAGAAAAGAATACAGACTCCCACTGGAGCCTTCATAATGTCATCATCAACTGCGTACACATACGCAGCACCAACGCAATAACAAGGAACATTGACTTCCCGAGTGTCTATGGTCACGTAGAATGACTGCGCAGTAGTGACACGGGTGAAATGTTTCTCTACACACATGATCGCAGCTGACAGCAGATACACCCACCAAAAATGACTGTGACACGCCTGCGTTTTTGAAGCCACTCCCTGTTACCTCCCCTAAGTGGCCGCTTTCTGTCAATCACTCTTTGTTAAAAATCACACTGCCAATGACACTGCCAAGGTACCTTGGCGCATGCACAGTCCGAACGCGGCATATGCGCAATCTGTCAATAACTGCTCAGTTGTGTGAACATCGGCAATGCGTACAAACATGAATTAAGCCCAGTGTATGTATAGTCAGGATAATGCATGCGCCGTAGGGGTTTTCAAAATAATTTACAAATAACAAATAATCTCTAAACTGCGCCAACACAGCATTGTGACGTCCACTTCTGAATCAGGCCCTTAGGGGGATATTCAATTACCCGCACTGACTGCGGGTGTAAAAGTATCGCCGAGGGGGCTATCTTATTAGCCCGATAAGCCGGTGCGTCTCGCGGCTTTTTGGGGATTTGTTTCACCTGCCTCCGGCAGGCAAGCATCATCCCCAAAAACAGCCATGTTTTCATCCGAAAACAGGGCTGTTTCTACCGAAAACACACCGGTTTCACTGAACCTGCGTGTTTTCGGGTGAAAAAGAGGTTTTTTTTTGGGTGAAAAAACATTGATGAAGCATCGGGAAATATCACCCGAAGCTTCATTGGCGGTTATTGAATATCCCCCTTAATCTTTTTTATGGTCGTGAAATTCCTCAGTGACTATACGGGGTCTATTATGAGATATATATATATACACACACACACTAATATATATATATATATACACACACGTGTGTGTGTGTGTGTGTATACATATATATGTGTGTATGTGTGTATATATATATATATATATATATATAATGATAGGACCCAGCACCTTCCGTGCACACGGTGCAAATTTCTCAGTAAATATTTATATGCGTACCATATATGACTTTCTGGCTCATTTGGAGATTGAGCCACACTTGAGGACTTTCAAGCAGTCCCCCTGTATCTGTATGGGTGTGCTATGGTTTTATTGTTATTAATACAAACATATCACGGTTTTTAGATATTCACTTATATTAACTGCCTTGTAGGTAGCAGCGCTTTGTACACTATATATATATATATATATATATATATATATATATATATATAAATCAAGCAAGGACTGGCACTCCTATGATCCAAAAAGGTGTGTAATGCCCAGGTGCCGGTAAGTGGTAATACAGTCAGTAGAGGGAAGATACGGCACTCCAAGACTCATACAACATACCCTCAGGCAGCAGAAGACCAAAGCTGACAGCGCAGCATGATGAAGTCAACGTTTCATTTAATAAAATAAATTTCGTCAGGACAGAATATATATATATCACCCTTCTGTTCTAGATATTTGAATAGCATGTTACAGGCATTATGAGTGAAGCTGGTGTGTCAGTACCTGCACAGTCAGTGACCTCTTCCTTGATTCATGTTCCTCGCTTTACAGATCAGCACAATTCCAGCAATGATCCCACAGATTCCGAAAACCAGGCCAAGGCCACACACAACATTCGCAGACGTCTCAGAAACATGACGGGGGACCTCAGGACCTGTCATAAGTGAACACAACAACAACAAAAAATATTATGATCAAGGAGAAAAATAAAGCAAAGTGTATAAAGCTTAAGAATATAGAAGAAACATGCGCCCTCATTTCGAATTGATCGCTCGCTAGCTGCTTTTAGCAGCAATGCAAACACTAAGCCGCCACCCTCTGGGAGTGTATCTTAGCTTAGCAGAAGTGCGACTGAACGGATCGCAGAACGGCGTTTAAATTTTATCAAGCAGTTTCTGAGTAGCTGCAGACCTACTCCTACCTTGCGATCACTTTAGACTATTTAGTTCCTGTTTTGACGTCACAAACACGCCCTGCGTTCGGCCAGCCACTAACCCGTTTCCCCAGGCACGCCTGTGTTTGTATCTGACACGCCTGCGTTTTTCAGCACACTCCTAGAAAACGGTCAGTTACCTCCCAGAAACGCCCCATTCCTGTCAATCACTCAGCAGCCAACAGTGCGACTGAAAAGCGTTGCTAGACCTTGTGTGAAACTGCATCGGCTTTTGTGAAAGTACGACGCGCGTGCGCACTGCGCACCATACACATGCGCAGAAGTTCCGCTTTTTTAACTAATCGCTGTGCTGTGAACGAAAGCAGCTAGCGATCAACTCGGAATAAGGGCCATTGCACAATGGAAACCAGGGTGTAACTACTCAGTTTCAGTGTTGGAAAGAGTTGAGTTAAGCACAAGGTTACACTTTTATTGGGCTATACATGAAAGGGGAAAGACAAAATAGTCACTGTGGGGTCCAGCACAGTGAGTACTACATCAGCAAGTGTAGCGTATTGTATTGTGTGCTAAATACTCAGAACAGTGGGGTCATTCCAACCCGTTCGCACGCAGCGGTTTGTCGCTGAAGTGCAAACGGGTCCGGAATGCGCTCGTGCGGCGGCCGCACTGCGCATGCATGACATTGCCTAGCAACAGGGGTCGCCGGGTTACGTCTAGGAGTACGAAGAAAGCGGTCGCACAGCTGACCACAAGAAGATTGACAGAAAGAAAGCGTACCTGGGTGTCACCGGACCGTTGGCTGCCGTTTTCGGGGAGTGGTAAGGAAAACGCAGGCCATGTCCAGGAGAACGGAGGGCGGATGTCTGATGTCAGAGCCAGCTCCAGCATCGCTGTGATCGTCGGCACAGGGTAAGTATGTCCAGGCCTAGTCTTCTTTTACTTGAAATTTTTTGAGCTTAGCAGGGCTGCAAAAGCGATCGCAGCCCTGCTAAGCTAAAATACACTCCCCCATAGGCGTGGACTAGTTGATCGCAGCAGCAGCAAAAAGTTGCTGGCTGCGATCAACTCGGAATGACCACCAGTGTGCGAATGCAACCAGATTATTTTTTTTGTCTATTACGGCTGTGCTCTGGTGGGTGGAATGGTGCACTGACATTCTGAGGTTGACCATGGGCCTTATTCAAGGTTGCTTGCAAAACAACATTTTTCTCTAATGAGCAAAACTATGGCGCTCATTCCAAGTTGTTCGCTCGTTAGCTGCTTTTAGCAGCATTGCACACGCTAAGCCACCGCCCTTAGCTTTGCAGAATAGCGAATAGAAAATTCTTAGCAGTTTCTGAGTAGCTCGAGACTTACTCCTACACTGCGATCAGTTCAGTCATTTTCGTTCCTGGTTTGACGTCACAAACACACCCAGCGTTCGCCTAGCCACTCCCCCGTTTCTCCAGACACTCCCGCGTTTTCCCTGAAACGCCTGCGTTTTTCCACACACTCCCATAAAACGGGCAGTTTCTGCCCAGAAACACCCACTTCCTGTCAATCACACTACGATCAGCAGAACGATGAAAAACCCTTGTAACGCCGTGAGTAAAATACCAAACTTTTGAGCAAATTTACTTGGCGCAGGCGCACTGCGACTAATCGCTCCGAAGCTAAAGAAAATAACGAGCGAACAACTCGGAATGAGGGCCTATGTGCAGTGCAGGGGGGGCAGATATAACATGTGCATAGAGAGTTAGATTTGGGTGGGGTGTGCTCAAGCTGAAATCTAAATTGCAGTGTAAAAATAAAGCAGCCAGTATTTACCCTGCACAGAAACAATATAGCCCACCCAAATCTAACTCTCTCTCTGCATATGTTATATCTGCCCCACCTGCAGTGCACGTTTTTTTGCCCATTAGAGGAAAATGCTGTTTTGCAATCAACCTTGAATTAGACCCCATGGCCCTCATTCCGAGTTGTTCTCTCACTATCTACTTTTAGCAGCCATGCAACGCATTGTCGCCGCTAAAGTGTATTTTCGCTTTGCAAGTGTGTGATCGCATGTGCAGCCGAGCGGTGCAAAAATATTTTGTGCAAAACAAGACCAGCCCTGTAGTTACTTATCCTGTGCGATGATGCTAGCGATGGAGGTCCCGGAATTGACGTTAGACACCCGCCCTGCAAATGCCTGGACACGCCTGCGTTTTCCCTACCACTCCCAGAAAACGGTCAGTTGACACCTATAAACGCCCTCTTCCTGTCAATCTCCTTGCGATCGGCTGTACAAATGAATTCGTCGCTAGAAGCATTGCACAGCAATGATGCTCTTTGTACCTGTACGACGTGCGTGCGCATTGCGGTGCATACGCAGTTTTGCAGTTTTTTTACCTGATCGCTGCGAAAATCGGCAGCGTGCGATCAACTCGGAATGACCCCCCATGTACAGTAAGGGCATATTGACACAATTGCAACCAATTTGCAGACTGGAAAAGAGAAGCATATACACAAGGTAAAGCTGTATCATTGGCTGATGGTTGCTTGTTAACTGGCTGTCTGTGAACGCTCCACTAACACAAATTGCTGCCTTTGACGTCACTCTGGTACATTATATACTTTTGAGATGCAAAACAGGGAGTTGTTTTTGCTGCATTAGAGAGGTATTTTGAGTTTTCTGCATTTAAAGTAAATTTATATCATTGGCGCAAGTGGGATGCAAGAGTCAGTGTGACCCGTACCTAGTATAAAACCGCTGCATATGCCACTGTGGCCAGCCAGAACACATCTCGAGCTCAGCATATGGGTGGGAATACGTTCTGTCTGCGCGCGCTTTTTCTAGGGGTAGCATAAGCCCATTTTTGTACCAGCTTCAGAGGTGGAACTACCATTGGTGCAGCAGGTGCATTGCACCGGGGCCCATGAGGACTAAGATCAGCAATGTATTTTCTGATCAACTGCTGTCTATGAATTACAGACAGCGCACAACCGGTGTAATTGGCACTGTCAGAGTCTGCCTGACCCAGTGCCAAACTGAGAAAAGCACAAGGGGTGGGGGGCGCTATTTTCCAGCCCCCACCAAGGCACATGCCTCCTGTTCTACACACTACACAGGGCATTGTGCATGTACCCCTGTCACCCACTGTCTCTCCCTGTCACCCACTGCCATGTGGCATATTGTGAATTTGGGTTGGAGTGGAGGATGGGGGCCCAAATTCTATTTTTGCAGCTGGGCCCACCACTCACAAGTTCTGCCACTGACCAGCTTTGCATCGACCTCTATATGTCTATTAAGGAAAATGTGTTGTAGTGTTCACCAATATCATAGAAAGGTTAGTGACTGGTGCCCAATGTAATGGAAGAATTTACCTTAGTATGCAGCCAAGGAGAAAAATAGGGGATTCCCAGCAAGCCCACCTCTGGCGCTAAATAGGGTGTTTTAAAACCACTGGCTGATCTCCTCCTGACTGCAGTCCCTGATTGATGGCTGATGTCACCAGTGGGTGGGGCCTCGGTCCGGCAGCAACAGGGCGGGGCTTAGGGCCAGGGCTTAACTAGTGCCGCTGAACAGGCGCGTCGGGTACGGGTGACTGTCGGCCGGGATGCCGGCTGTCAGCATACCAACACCAGGATCCCAGCCGCCAGAGTGCTGGCAGGGGGCGAGCGCAACGAAGACCTTTGTGGGCTCGCTACGCTCGCCACAGGTTCTGTTCCCACTCTATGGGTGTCGTGGACACCCACGAGTGGAAATAGCCCTCAGCCCCCTGCCGGCATTCTGGCATCTCAGTCAGTTGGTGATTTGCATTGTGCCGGTAGGTGCACAATATACCATAACCTTGACATCCATTAATACTACTTCCACACTGCCCTACATGCTTTTGGCTACTTAAAAAGTAATCACTATCAATTTCCTACCATTAGAATGGTGTTTAGAAGCCAAAAACAAATGGGATAACATCAATGTTTTTCAAAAATTTTTATTAAAATTCAGTAAAACTACTGTGACACCCCATTAAGTTGATGGGGCCCTGCAGGAATAATGTGTAATGTATGGGCTATCACTAAATACAGTTATTTAAAAAAAAAAAAAAAAAAAAAAACTGTTGGGACACTAAACTTCACACAGGGGAGATGGAGTGGTGGAGTGATACAGAGCAAAGTGTGTGATGTGTCTCTCTGAGGAGAGAGGCGGAGTGATATAGCCCCAGAGTGATGGGTCCTGTCAGAACTCCTGAGAGAGCAGGCAAGAGGAGGTATCCTGAGGGAGCACTGTGTAAGGAATGGAGCTGCGCTGGAGGGCGCTCACCTCAGCATTGACAGGCTCCTGTAAAGTGAAAGGCAGAGTTGGCAGCATCATCCCAGATGACAGCAGTCACCCCAGTGGACAGCTGCAGTGGCTGGGAGACTGCTTCAGCTGTGTGTGTGTGGCCTCCAGCAGCGGTGATAAGGATCCAGCGCAGGACCACAGGAGACGTCTGTCCAAATCTGCCGTGACTTTATTCCAGTGACGTGCGGTGGGGTGAGGCAGAGCCTTTCCTGTCATACTTACGTTTAAACTAGAGCTTTGACTGAATAAAGTATATGAAAAATACTAATAATTTGTTAGAAATATCTTTGCATTATTCTAATCATTTTTATAGCCCAAACTCTGGAGTAAAAAGTCTATGGCAGGTGAGGCAGTGCCTCTCCTGTGTATCCTTTCCACACATCTCCAATCAATACTCACCAAATTTGCAGGAGTTTAAAATGCTGCACCTGTGTATAATGACCAGATGTACCCTTTGGCTCATATATTGCAAGTAAATTTGGCTCTGGGGTTAGCCAGTGCCTTCTGAGCCATTTAGCTCACCGCACGTCCCTGCTTTATTCATACGCCTCAGCACAGTACAGCTGGAGTCCTAATGAAGTGTAGAGACTAGCCCCTTTCTGTAGCACAGTATAACTTCTCGCCAGTAGCCCAGAGTGCCTTCTACTGCATTACAGCCCCTGATATTGTCAAAGGAGTAGCTAAGCTTCTGTGTAACTCATTGATCACCTGGCACTGACAGACAAGTGGCCCCCGCTGAAGAGAGAGTAGCTGGACAGTGCATACAACAGTGTATATTCTTTGCTCTGTATCTCTGCTGTAATATTAAACAGGAATCAGAGATATATACAGCTAAGACCTTTCTCATCTTACTGCAAGCAAAGTACATGTATAACTTCCAAGCTGCAGCGAGGACAAAACATTGGCCCTCATTCCGAGTTGTTCGCTCGCAAGGCGATTTCAGCAGAGTTACACACGCTAAGCCGCCGCCTACTGGGAGTGAATCTAAACATCTTAAATGTGCGACCGATGTATGCGCATTATTGCGATCACAAACGAGTTAGCAGTTTTAGAGTAGCTTCAGACTTACTCTGCCTGTGCGATCAGTTCAGTGCTTTTCGGTCCCGGCTGACGTCATAAACACACCCAGCGTTCGCCCAAGCACTCCCACCGTTTCCCCGGACACGCCTGCGTTTTTTCCGGAAACGGTAGCGTTTCCAGCCACACGCCCCTAAAACGCCGTACATCCGCCCAGTAACACCCATTTCCTGTCAATCACAATGCGTTCTCCGGAGCGACGAAAAAGCTGTGAGTAAACTTACTTTCTTCATAGTAAAGTTACTTGGCGCATGCGCAGTGCGAACATTACGCATGCGCACTAAGAGAATTCTCACTGCGATGCGATGAAAATCTCCGAGCGAACAACTCGGAATGAGGGCCATAGTTACATCACAGAAGAGTTAATTAACCACTTAACTGATGATTTCCCCCCCCCCCCCAAAAAAAAAGCACTCAGAAATTGTCGTTTTTTTTTATGAGTGAATTAGGTGAAGAACATGAATTTAACCCTATCCAAAATGATTTTAGTTTAAAAAAAAAAAAGATTTTCTCTGACGTCCTAGTGGATGCTGGGAACTCCGAAAGGACCATGGGGAATAGCGGCTCCGCAGGAGACTGGGCACAACTAAAGAAAGCTTTAGGTCACCTGGTGTGCACTGGCTCCTCCCACTATGACCCTCCTCCAAGCCTCAGTTAGATTTTGTGCCCGGCCGAGGTTGGATGCACACTAGGGGCTCTCCTGAGCCTTTAGAAAGAAAGATAGTTTTAGGTTTTTGATTTTTAGTGAGACCTGCTGGCAACAGGCTCACTGCAGCGAGGGACTAAGGGGAGAAGAAGCGAACCTGCCTGCTTGCAGCCAGCTTGGGCTTCTTAGGCTACTGGACACCATTAGCTCCAGAGGGATCGACCGCAGGCCCAGCCTTGGTGTTCGGTCCCGGAGTTGCGCCGCCGTCCCCCTTACAGAGCCAGAAGCAAGAAGAGGTCCGGAAAATCGTCGGCATGAAGACATCCTGTCTTCACCAAGGTAGCGCACAGCACTGTAGCTGTGCGCCATTGCTCCTCTCACACACTTCACACTCCGGTCACTGAGGGTGCAGGGCGCTGGGGGGGGGGGGCGCCCTGAGAAGCAATAAAAACACTTTGGCTGGCAAAACAATCACAATATATAGCCCCAGAGGCTATATATGTGATAAATACCCCTGCCAGAATCCATAAAAAAGCGGGAGAAAAGTCAGCTAAAAAGGGGCGGAGCTATCTCCCTCAGCACACTGGCGCCATTTTCTCTTCACAGTGCAGCTGGAAGAAAGCTCCCCAGGCTCTCCCCTGTAGTTTTCAGGCTCAAAGGGTTAAAAAAGAGAGGGGGGGCACTAAATTTAGGCGCAATATTGTATATACAAGCAGCTGTTGGGGAAAATTCACTCAGTTATAGTGTTAATCCCCACATTATATAGCGCTCTGGTGTGTGCTGGCATACTCTCTCTCTGTCTCCCCAAAGGGCTTTGTGGGGTCCTGTCCTCAGTCAGAGCATTCCCTGTGTGTGTGCGGTGTGTCGGTACAGCTGTGTCGACATGTTTGATGAGGAGGCTTATGTGGTGACGGAGCAGATGCCGATAAATGTGATGTCGCCCCCTGTGGGGCCGACGCCAGAGTGGATGGATAGGTGAAAGGTATTAACCGACAGTGTCTACTCCTTACATAAAAGGGTGGATGACGTAACAGCTGTGGGACAGCCGGCTTCTCAGCCCGCGCCTGCCCAGGCGTCTCAAAGGCCATCAGGGGCTCAAAAACGCCCGCTCCCTCAGATGACAGACACAGATGTCGACACGGAGTCTGACTCCAGTGTCGACAAGGTTGAGACATATACACAATCCACTAGGAACATCTGTGACTTGATCCTCGGCAATAAAAAATGTATTACACATTTCTGACATTAACCCAAGTACCTCTAAAAATGGGTCTTATGTTTGGGGAGAAAAAGCAGGCAGTGTTTTGTTCCCCCATCAGATGAATGAATGAAGTGTGTGAAAAGCGTGGGTTCCCCCGATAAGAATCTGGTAATTTCTAAAAAGTTACTGAGGGCGTACCCTTTCCCGCCAGAGGATAAGTTACGCTGGGAGATATCCCCTAGGGTGGATAAGGCGCTCACACGGTTGTCAAAAAAGGTGGCACTGCCGTTTTAGGAATGGCCACTTTGAAGGTACCTGTTGATAAAAAGCAGGAGGCTATCCTGAAGTCTGTATTTACACACTCAGGTACTAGACTGAGACCTGCAGATCGTGCTGCTGTAGCGTGGTCGGTGACCCTGTCAAACATACTAGTTTGCTAACATGAGAACATATTAAAGACGTCGTCTTATATATGAGGGATGCACAGAGGGATATTTTGCTGGCTGGCATCCAAAATGAATGTAATGTCCATTCTGTCAGGAGGGTATTAGAGACCTGTCACTGGACAGGAGATTCTGCCTTATAAGGGTGAGGAATTATTTGGGGATGGTCTCTGGGACCTCGTATCCACAGCAACAGCTGGGAAGAAATATTTTTACCTCAGGTTTCCTCACACACTAAGAAAGCACTGTATTATCAGGTACAGTCCTTTCGGCTTCAGAAAAGCAAGCGGGTCAAAGGCGCTTCCTTTCTGTACAGAGACAAGGGAAGAGGGAAAAAGCTGCACCAGTCAGCCTGTTCTCAGAATCAAAATTCTTTTCCCGCTTCCTCTGAGTCCACAGCATGACGTGGGGGCTCCACAGGTGTAGCCAGGTACGGTGGGGGGGCCGTCTCAAAAATGTCAGCGATCAGTGGGCTCGCTCACAGGTGGATCCCTGTTTCATTCAAGTAGTATTTCAGGGGTACAAGCTGGAATTCAAGATGTCTCCCCCCCGCCGTTTCCTCAAATATGCCTTGCCGACAACTCCCTCAGGCAGGGAGGCTGTGCTAGAAGCAATTAATAAGCTGTATTCCCAGCAGGTAATACTCAAGGTGCCCCTACTTCAACAAGGACGGGGTTACTATTCCACACGGTTTGGGGTACCGAAACCGCATGGTTCGGTGTGACCCATTTTATATTTAAAATCCTTGAACACATACATAAAAAAATTCAAGTTCAAGATGGAATCGCTCAGGGCGGTTATTGCAAGCCTGGACGAGGTGGATTACATGGTATCCCGGGACATCAAGGATGCTTACCTGCATGTCCCCATTTACCATCCTCGTCAGGAGTACCTCAGATTTGTGGTACAGGATTGCCATTACCAAGTCCAGACACTGCCGTTTGGACTGTACATGGCACCGAGGGTGTTTACCAAGGTAATGGCCGAAATTATGATACTCCTTCGAAAAAAGGGAGTTTTAATTATCCCGTATTTGGACAATCTCCTTATAATGGCGAGGTCCAAGGAGCAGTTGTTAGTCGGGGTAGCACTATTTTGGAAAGTGCTACAACAGCACGGTTGGATTCTAAACAGTCCAAAGTCACAGCTGGTTCCTACGACGCGTCTACTGTTCCTGGGGATGGTTCTGGACACAGACCAGAAATAAGTGTTTCTCCCGGAGGAGAAAGCCAAGGAGCTGTCATCTCTAGTCAGAGACCTCCTGAAGCCAAAACAGGTATCGGTGCATCATTGCACGCGAGTCCTGGGAAAAATGGTAGCTTCCTACGAAGCAATCCCATTCAGCAGGTTCCATGCAAGAACTTTTCAGTGGGACCTGTTGGACAAGTGGTCCGGATCACATCTTCAGATGCATCGGCTGATAACCCTGTCTCCGAGGATCAGGGTATCTCTACTGTGGTGGCTGCAGAGTGCCCATCTTCAAGAGGGCCGCAGGTTCGGCATACAGGACTAGGTCCTAGTGACCATGGATGCCAGCCTTTGAGGCTGGGGGGCAGTCACACAGGGAAGAAACTTCCAGGGACTTTGGTCAAGTCAGGTGACTTCCCTACACATAAATATTCTGGAACTGAGGGCCATTTACAATGCCCTGAGTCAGGCAAGGCCTCTGCTTTAAAACCAGCCGGTACTGATCCAATCAGACAACATCACGGCAGTCGCCCATGTAAACCAACAGGGCGGCACAAGAAGCAGGATGGCGATGGCAGAAGCCACAAGGATTCTCCGATGGGCGGAAAATCATGTGTTAGCACTGACAGCAGTGTTCATTCCCGGAGTGGACAACTGGGAAGCAGATCTTCTCAGCAGACACGACCTCCACCCGGGAGAGTGGGGACTTCATCCAGAAGTCTTCCAAAGGATTGTACACCATTGGGAAAGGCCACAGGTGGACATGATGGCGTCCCGCCTCAACAAAAAGCTATAAAAGATATTGCGCCAGGTCAAGGGACCCTCAGGCGATAGCTGTGGACGCTCTGGTAACACCGTGGGTGTACCAGTCGGTTTATGTGTTCCCCCCTCTGCCTCTCATACCAAAGGTACTGAGAATAATAAGAAGGCGAGGAGTAAGAACGATACTCGTGGTTCCGGATTGGCCAAGAAAAGCTTAGTACCCAGAACTTCAAGAAATTATATCAGAGGACCCATGGCCTCTGCCGCTCAGACAGGACCTGCGACAGCAGGGGCCCTGTCTGTTCCAAGACTTACCGCGGCTACGTTTTGACGGCAGGGCGGTTGAACGCCGGATCCTAAAGGAAAAGGGCATTCCGGAGGAAGTCATTCCTACACTGATTCAAGCCAGGAAAGATGTAACTGCAAAACATTATCACAGCATATGGCGGAAATATGTTACTTGGTGTGAGGCCAAAAAAGGCCCCAACAGAGGAATTTCAACTAGGTCGATTTCTGCATTTCCTACAAGCAGGAGTGTCTATGGGCCTAAAATTAGGCTCCATTAAGATACAGATCTCGGCTCTGTCGATTTTCTTCCAGAAAGAACTAGCTTCAGTACCTGAAGTTCAGACATTGTAAAAGGAGTGCTGCATATTCAGCCCCCGTTTGTGCCTCCAGTGGCACCTTGGGATCTCAACGTGGTGTTGAGTTTCTTAAAATCTCATTGGTTTGTGCCACTTAAAACCGTGGATCTAAAATATCTCACGTGGAAAGTGGTAATGTTATTGGCCTTGGCTTCGGTCAGGCGTGTGTCAGAATTGGCAGCTTTGTCGTGTAAAAGCCCTTATCTGATTTTCCATATGGATAGGGCAGAATTGAGGACTCGTCCCCAGTTTCTCCCTAAGGTGGTATCAGCCTTTCACTTGAACCAGCCTATTGTGGTGCCTACGGCTACTAGGGACTTGGAGGAGTCCAAGTTACTGGACGTCGTCAGGGCCCTGAAAATTTATGTTTCCAGGACGGCTAGAGTCAGGAAAACTGACTCGCTATTTATCCTGTATGCACCCAACAAACTGGGTGCTCCTGCTTCTAAGCAGACTATCGCTCGCTGGATCTGTAACACTGCCGCTGGACTGCTGGACTGCCGCATCCTAAATCAGTAAAAGCCCATTCCACAAGGAAGGTGGGCTCATCTTGGGCGGCTGCCCGAGGGGTCTCGGCTTTACAACTTTGCCGAGCTGCTACTTGGTCAGGGGCAAACACGTTTGCAAAATTCTACATATTTGATACCCTGGCTGAGGAGGACCTTGAGTTCTCTCATTCGGTGCTGCAGAGTCATCCGCACTCTCCCGCCCGTTTGGGAGCTTTGGTATAATCCCCATGGTCCTGACGGAGTCCCCAGCATCCACTAGGACGTTAGAGAAAATAAGATTTTACTTACCGATAAATCTATTTCTCGTAGTCCGTAGTGGATGCTGGACGCCCATCCCAAGTGCGGATTGTCTGCAATACTTGTACAAAGTTATTGTTAACTAAAGGGTTATTGTTGAGCCATCTGTTGAGAGGCTCAGTTGTTTTCATACTGTAAACTGGGTATAGTATCACGAGTTGTACAGTGTGATTGGTGTGACTGGTATGAGTCTTACCCGGGATTCAAAATCCTTCCTTATTATGTCAGCTCGTCCGGGCACAGTGTCCTAACTGAGGCTTGGAGGAGGGTCATAGTGGGAGGAGCCAGTGCACACCAGGTGATCTAAAGCTTTCTTTCGTTGAGCCGCTATTCCCCATGGTCCTTTCGGAGTTCCCAGCATCCACTACGGACTACGAGAAATAGATTTACCGGTGAGTAAAATCTTATTTTTTTTCCCCCAAACATCGATCTGGAACATTGCGACTTTAGTTTTTAGTGCCCAGACAGCTGCCAGGTACACAGAGGATGGGGAAGGGGGCTTGGGGGCGATGGTTTACACATACCAGCGGCTGCTATTCTCTGCAGCCACTGGGGGTGGGGGGGTCCTGCTGTGCTGACTGATCAGCAGTGATTGGCAGCACGGCAATCAGTATGGGAGAGTGCAAGGAGGCAGAGGCCTCTGACAGCAGCAGCGGAGGGAAGTTTCTCTCCCTGCCGCTGCTAACACAGTTTATCTGACTGGTCGTATCCTGTGCAACCAGGTCAGATAAAGCACTTGCTGGCATGGTCACATCTGATGCGACCATGCTGGTAGGGTTGCCACCTCATCCCTTTAATTCTGGACACATATTAATTACACAGGTTCTGTGGCTGGCTGACTTCAAGACTCCATTTCACCTGGTTTTTATCAGCCACAAAACCTGTGTAATTATTGGGTCCAGAATTAAAGGGATGAGGTGGTAACCCTACAAGCCAGGCAAGTGGTTAAGTAGTTGATTCCCTGTGCTCCTGGATCAGCAGTTTCTTCCTTTCCCTCTACACTACTACAGCCAGCAGGGACGTGCAGTCAGGGGAGGCAGTGCCTCCCCTGTCATAATGATTAAAATAATAAAAAAAATAAGAATTTACTCACCGGTAATTCTATTTCTCGTAGTCCGTAGTGGATGCTGGGGACTCCGTAAGGACCATGGGGAATAGACGGGCTCCGCAGGAGACTGGGCACTCTATAGAAAGATTTAGGACTATCTGGTGTGCACTGGCTCCTCCCCCTATGACCCCCTCCAAGCCTCAGTTAGATTTATGTGCCCGGCCGAGCTGGATGCACACTAGGAGCTCTCCTGAGCTCCTAGAAGAAAGTATAGTTTAGGTTTTTTATTTTACACAGTGAGACCTGCTGGCAACAGGCTCACTGCAGCGAGGGACTAAGGGGAGAAGAAGCGAACCTACCTAAGTGGTGGTAGCTTGGGCTTCTTAGGCTACTGGACACCATTAGCTCCAGAGGGATCGAACACAGGACCCGACCTCGTCGTCCGTTCCCGAAGCCGTGCCGCAGTGCCCCTTACAGAGCCAGAAGCAAGAAGGTGGTCCGGAAAATCGGCGGCTGAAGACTTCTGTCTTCTCCAAGGTAGCGCACAGCACTGCAGCTGTGCGCCATTGCTCCTCATGAACACCACACACTGTGGTCACTGATGGGTGCAGGGCGCTGGGGGGGGCGCCCTGAGCAGCAATATTAACACCTTGGCTGGCAAAACTAACACCATATATAGCCCCAGAGGTTATATAGGTGTATATTAACCCCTGCCAGAAACAATAAAATAGCGGGAGAAAGCCCGCCGAAAAAGGGGCGGAGCCATCTCCCTCAGCACACTGGCGCCATTTTTCCCTCACAGCTCCGCTGGAGGGAAGCTCCCTGGCTCTCCCCTGCAGTCCTGCATTACAGAAAGGGTAAAAAAGAGAGGGGGGCACAATTTAGGTGCAGTATATATATTATATAGGCAGCTATAAGGGAAAACACTCTGTATAGGTGATATCCCTGTGTTATATAGCGCCGTGGTGTGTGCTGGCATACTCTCCCTCTGTCTCCCCAAAGGGCTTTGTGGGGTCCTGTCCTCTGTAAGAGCATTCCCTGGGTGTCTGCTGGGTGTCGGTACTGCTGTGTCGACATGTATGATGAGGATAATGATGTGGAGGCGGAGCAAATACCTGTGAATGTGATGTCACCCCCTGCGGGGTCGACACCAGTGTGGATGGACTTATGGAAGGAATTACGTGACAGTGTCAGCTCCTTACATAAAAGGTTTGACGACATAGGACAGCCGGCTACTCAGCTTGTGCCTGTCCAAGCGTCTCAAATGTCAGATTTAGGACTATCTGGTGTGCACTGGCTCCTCCCCCTATGACCCTCCTCCAAGCCTCAGTTAGGAACTGTGCCCGGAAGAGCTGACACAATAAGGAAGGATTATTGAATCCCGGGTAAGACTCATACCAGCCACACCAATCACACCGTACAACTCGTGATACTATACCCAGTTTACAGTATGAAAACAACTGAGCCTCTGAAGAGATGGCTCACAACAAAACCCGATTTTTGTAACAATAACTATGTACAGGTATTGCAGACAATCCGCACTTGGGATGGGCGCCCAGCATCCACTACGGACTACGAGAAATAGAATTACCGGTGAGTAAATTCTTATTTTCTCTGACGTCCTAGTGGATGCTGGGGACTCCGTAAGGACCATGGGGATTATACCAAAGCTGCCAAACGGGCGGGAGAGTGCGGATGACTCTGCAGCACCGAATGAGAGAACTCCAGGTCCTCCTCAGCCAGGGTATCAAATTTGTAGAATTTTGCAAACGTGTTTGCCCCTGACCAAGTAGCTGCTCGGCAAAGTTGTAAAGCCGAGACCCCTCGGGCAGCCGCCCAAGATGAGCCCACCTTCCGTGTGGAATGGGCTTTTACAGATTTAGGCTGCGGTAAGCCTACCGCAGAATGCGCCAGCAGAATAGTGCTACAAATCCAGCGCGCAATGGACTGCTTAGAAGCAGGAGCACCCAGCTTGGTGGGTGCATACAGGATAAACAGCGAGACAGTTTTTCTGACTCCAGCCGTCCTGGAAACATACATTTTCAGGGCCCTGACTACGTCCAGCAACTTGGAATCCTCCAAGTCCCTAGTAGCCGCAGGCACCACAATAGGTTGGTTCAAGTGAAAAGCTGAGACCACCTTAGGGAGAAACTGAGGACGAGTCCTCAATTCTGCCCTATCCATATGGAAAATCAGATAAGGGCTTTTACAAGACAAAGCCGCCAATTCTGAAACCCGCCTGGCCGACGCCAGGGCCAACAGCATGACCACTTTCCACGTGAGATATTTTAAATCCACAGTCTTAGGTGGTTCGAACCAATGTGATTTCAGGAATGCCAAAACCACATTGAGATCCCAAGGTGCCACTGGGGGCACAAAAGGAGGCTGAATATGCAGAACTCCTTTGACAAAAGTCTGAACTTCAGGCAGTGAAGCCAGTTCTTTCTGGAAGAAAATCGACAGAGCCGAAATCTGGACCTTTATGGACCCCAATTTGAGGCCCAACGTCACCCCTGCTTGCAGGAAGTGCAGGAATCGACCCAGTTGAAATTCCTCCGTCGGGGCCTTCATGGCCTCACACCAAGCAACATATTTCCGCCAAATGCGGTGATAATGTCTTGCGGTGACATCCTTCCTGGCTTTGATCAGGGTAGGGATGACTTCCTCCGGAATACCCTTTTCCTTCAGGATCCGGTGTTCAACCGCCATGCCGTCAAACGCAGCCGCGGTAAGTCTTGGAACAGACAGGGTCCCTGCTGCAGCAGGTCTTGTCTGAGCGGCAGAGGCCATGGGTCCTCTGCAAGCATCTCTTGAAGTTCCGGGTACCAAGCTCTTCTTGGCCAATCCGGAACCACGAGTATGATTTTCACTCCTCGCCTTCTTATTATTCTCAGTACCTTGGGTATGAGAGGTAGAGGAGGAAACACATAAACCGACTGGTACACCCATGGTGTCACTAGAGCGTCCACCGCTATCGCCTGAGGGTCTCTTGACTGGGCGCAATATCTTTTCAACTTCTTGTTGAGGCGGGACGCCATCATGTCTACCTGTGGTTTTTCCCACCGGTTGACCAGCATTTGGAAGACTTCTGGATGAAGTCCCCATTCTCCCGGGTGGAGGTCGTGCCTGCTGAGGAAGTCTGCTTCCCAGTTGTCCACTCCCGGAATGAACACTGCTGTCAGTGCTAACACATGATTCTCTGCCCATCTGAGAATCCTTGTGGCTTCTGCCATCGCCATCCTGCTTCTCGTGCCGCCCTGTCTGTTTACATGGGCGACCGCCGTGATGTTGTCTGACTGGATCAGTACCGGCTGGTTTTGAAGCAGGGGTCTTGCCTGGCTTAGGGCATTGTAAATGGCCCTTAGCTCCAGGATATTTATGTGAAGAGAAATCTCCTGATTTGACCACAGTCCTTGGAAATGTCTTCCCTTTGTGACTGCCCCCCAGCCCCGAAGGCTGGCATCCGTGGTCACCAGGACCCAGTCCTGTATTCCGAATCTGCGGCCCTCTAGTAGATGAGCCCTCTGCAGCCACCACAGCAGCGACACCCTGGTTCTGGACGATAGGGTTATCCGCTGTTGCATCTGGAGATGGGACCCGGACCATTTGTCCAACAGGTCCCACTGGAACGTCCTTGCGTGGAACCTTCCGAATGGAATTGCTTCGTATGAAGCTACATTTTCCCAGGACTCGTGTGCATTGATGTACCGACACTTTTCCTGGTTTTAGGATGTCTCTTGACCAGAGATGACAATTTCTCGGCTTTTTCCAGTGGAAGAAACACTCTTTTCTGGTCTGTGTCCAGAATCATTCCCAGGAACAGAAGACGTGTCGTCGGGACCAGCTGTAACTTTGGAATATTGAGAATCCAGCCGTGCTGTTGTAGCACTTCCCGAGAAAGTGCCACCCCCACTATCAACTGTTCTTTGGACCTCGCCTTTATCAGGAGATCGTCCAAGTACGGGATAATTAAAACTCCCTTCTTGCGAAGGAGTATCATAATTTCGGCCATTACCTTGGTAAAGACCCTCGGTGCCGTGGATAACTCAAACGGCAGCGTCTGGAACTGATAATGACAGTCTTGTACCACAAATCTGAGGTACTCCTGGTGCGGAGGGTAAATGGGGACATGCAGGTACACATCCTTGATGTCCAGGGAGACCATGTAATCCCCCTCGTCCAGGCTCGCAATAACCGCCCTGAGCGATTCCATCTTGAACTTGAACCTTTTGATATAAGTGTTCAAGGCTTTTAAATTTAAGATGGGTCTCACCGAACCGTTTCAGTACCACAAACATTGTGGAGTAGTAACCCTTTCCTTGCTGAAGGAGGGGTACCTTGACAACCACTTTCTGTGAATACAGTTTTTGAATAGCCACCAACACTACCTCCCTGGCAGAGGGAGTTGCCGGCAAGGCAGATTTTAGGAAACGGCGGGGGGGAGACGTCTCGAATTCCAGCCTGTACCCCTGAGATACTACTTGAAGGATCCAGGGATCCACTTGTGAGAGAGCCCACTGTGTGCTGAAAATCCTGAGACGTGCCCCCACCGTTCCCGGTTCCGCCTGAGCAGCCCCAGCGTCATGCTGTGGACTTACCGGACGCAGGGGGGGACTTCTGCTCCTGGGAACTAGCTGTGTGCTGCAGCTTTTTCCCCCTTCCTCTGCCCTCGGCAGAAAGGATGAGCCTCTAGCCCTCTTATTTTTCTGGGGCCGAAAGGACTGTACCTGATAATACGGTGCTTTCTTTTGCTGTGGGGTAGCCTGTGGCAAAAAGGTTGATTTCCCAGCAGTAGCTGTGGAACCGAGGTCTGAAAGACCATCCCCAAAAAGTTCCACCCCTTTATAGGGTAAAACTTCCATGTGCCGCTTGGAGTCGGCATCACCTGACCATTGCCTAGTCCATAACCCCCGTCTGGCGGCAATGGACATAGCGCTTATTTTTGATGCCAGCCGGCAAATATCCCTCTGTGCATCACGCATGTATAAGACCGCGTCTTTTATATGGTCAATCGTTAGCAAAATATTGTCCCTATCCATGGTATCAATGTTTTCCGACAGGGAGTCTGACCACGCAGCTGCAGCACTGCACATTCAAGCTGATGCAATAGCGGGTCTCAATATAATGTCAGTGTGTGTGTATATAGCTTTTAGGGTACTTTCCTGCTTTCTATCAGCAGGTTCTTTTTAGGGCGGCCGTATCCGGAGACGGTAGTGCCACCTTCTTTGATAAGCGTGTCACACTTGTTTCCCAATCCGCCCCTGTCCCCAGATGTGAATGGCCCAGCGGATCCAGTGCTGGATCCGCTGTCCAATGACCCACAGGCGACGCAGGAGGTGAAAGTGGCCGTGCCTGAGTGCGGTGGCTCCATTAAGTTAATGGAAGCCCTGGACAACAAAATTGCATTCATGTCCTCCTCCCAATCCCTTCCCAGTCCCAAACACTAATTATTTTAGTTTTTTCTATAAAAATGTACAATATACAACAAGTATGATGAGCAGGCAGGCAGCGGGCATTGGCAGCATCGAACTGAGATGCAAATTAGTGGCGGAATGCTGGGTCAGTTGATGGTGGGCGAGTTTGTAAGCCATTGGTGGTGGCAGCGGGCATCGTCTCAGAGGCAGTAGCGGGCAATGGCAGGATTCGGCGGACATTATGGCTGTAGTGCCTCACCAGCCACTGACCTCACCACACTTCTTCCTACTACTGTGACATAAAGACTTAAATATATATGTATGCATATATACAGTACACTTACACAGATTCTCTTTTAAAGGGTTATTGACTGGTGTACAGGGTAACGGACACAATTATACTCAGTGTTGGTTTACATGCACATTGTACATTTGTTGAAGTTATTAATATACTGTAGGTGAACTAGGATATTGTGGTGATATTTGCATGTTAATTGTAAGGGTTCATTGCATAAATGTTTGTGAAAACTGTCTGATTAATTTAATGTTGCACAGTTCCTGCCACAAGAAGACTTCAGGACACATAGTTTCATAATAATAGAAATTGTTTAGTATTTTTCCTTGTGCAAGTTGTGAAAGAAACGATTGACAAATAAATGTAATTGTAACTAGCTTGTCAACTAATTACAAATTTCCTGAAGCTACAATCTGATTTAATAAATCAGTTCTCTGTTGAGACAAAACTTTGAACAACCATTGATGTGGGCACATCCTCCTTACCTCTCTGTAGAGAACCTAAGGCGGAGTTTCAGACTACCAGGTAAAAGAGAACATAACCACTATACATTACCAATTTACCTGTATACTCACCTCACGAAGGAAGCAACCCAAGAACACACCTATCGGGGTATTACACTACCTTTCATATAATAGGTTTCCAGTGTAAAGATGCCCAATCCCTAGTTCCATTCATATAACACATTCAACACAGTGACAGATCTGAACAGATATCATTGTTGTGCTACTTACTCCAGAACTTGTTGGTGGGGTTGATCGGCAGTCCGCCGTGCTCCACAGAACACGTATACACATCCCCCTGTTTCGGGATCTCCGCTAAGTACAGGAATTTACTGAAGGAACCATCTGGTGCGGGGTAGAAGTCTGTCTCTGTCACCCCCAACGTCACAGGCTGATTATTCTTCAGCCAACTCATCTTGATAACCGGGGGAAAGAACTTGGTAGCCAGACAGATCAACATACAAGGTTCACCGAGAACCACAGGCTCCTTTGTGAATACATGTAAATCCGGGGCAACTGCAGGGAAAAAATATATTGTTACTGTTCAATAGTGCAGGGGTTCTCAAACTTTTTAGAATCTTAGGGGTATATTTACTAAGCTCCCGATTTTGACCGAGATGCCGTTTTTTCTTCAAAGTGTCATCTCGGTTATTTACTAAGCAAAAATCTCGGCAGTGATGAGGGCATTCGTAATATTTTGGAAGTCCTAGGAAAAAATCACGAATCAATACACCATCGGTTAAATACGCCTGCAATTTGGTAGAAATCGGTCATTTACTAAAAAGTGCAAATCACAAACACTGCCGACAATAGCCAAACACTGCCGTGCAGAAATACAATTCGTGAAAAAGTGCTAAAAAAAAACCAGACCTGCTTTTTTTATCCCGTGTTTGGATAGGCATGCACGGATCCATGAGATCCGTGCATGTTTATCAGTGGGAGGGGGATGGGAAAGTGTTTATTTTTTGAAAAAAATTGCGTGGGGTCCCCCATCCTAAGCAAAACCAGCCTCGGGCTCTTTGAGCCGGTCCTGGTTGAAAAAATATGGGGGGAAAAATGATAGAGGTTCCCCCATATTAAACAACCAGCACCGGGCTCTGCGCCTGGTCCTGGTTCCAAAAATACGGGGGACAAAAAGCGTAGGGGTCCCCCGTATTTCTGAAACCAGCAACGGGCTCCACTAGCCAGATACATAATGCCACAGCCGGGTGGGACACTTTTATATAGCTCCCGGCGGCCCTGACATTACATAACCAACTAGTCACCCCTGGCCAGGGTACCCTGGAGGATTGGGGACCCCTTCAATCAAGGGGTCCCCCCCCTACAGCCACCCAAGGACCAGGGGTGAAGCCCGAGGCTGCCCCCCCCCCCACCCCCCCATCCAAGGGCTGCGGATGGGAGGCTGATAGCCGTTGTGTAAAAAAATGAATATTGTTTTTAGTAGCAGTACTACAAGTCCCAGCAAGCCTCCCCTGCAAGCTGGTACTTGGAGAACCACAATGTAATGCGATGTACTCTGGAAAGGTAAGTATAGGAGAAATGGGTGCAGTGTGTGTGGTGTGGGCCCCCCGGTACTCAGGGGCCCGTATGCACCGCACACACTGCCCCTATTATAAAAACGCCAATGATAAGGGGCTCTCCTGTGTGGCATAATGTGTATAAGAAGCTCTACTGTGTGACATAATGTGTCTAAGGGGTACTACTGTGTGGTGTCATGTGAATAGCTATACTTTTCTGTGGCCACGCACCTTCCCAATGAAGCCATTATTTCTCTGACGTCCTAGTGGATGCTGGGACTCCGTCAGGACCATGGGGATTAGCGGCTCCAGGGCACAAAAATAAAGCTTTAGGATCAGGTGGTGTGCACTGGCTCCTCCCCCTATGACCCTCCTCCAAGCCTCAGTTAGGTTTTTGTGCCCGTCCGAGCAGGGTGCAATCTAGGTGGCTCTCCTAAAGAGCTGCTTAGAAAAAGTTATTAGGTTTTTTATTTTCAGTGAGTCCTGCTGGCAACAGGCTCACTGCAACGAGGGACTTAGGGGAGAAGAAGTGAACTCACCTGCGTGCAGGATGGATTGGCTTCTTAGGCTACTGGACACCATTAGCTCCAGAGGGATCGAACACAGGCCCAGCCATGGAGTCCGGTCCCGGAGCCGCGCCGCCGACCCCCTTGCAGATGCCGAAAAGTGAAGAGGTCCAGAAACCGGCGGCAGAAGACTTTTCATTCTTCATGAGGTAGCGCACAGCACTGCAGCTGTGCGCCATTGTTGTCACACACTTTACACCAGCGGTCACGGAGGGTGCAGGGCGCTGGGGGGATGCGCCCTGGGCAGCAATGATAATACCTTGTTCTGGCTAAAAAATACATCACATATAGCCCCTGGGGCTATATGGATGTATTTAACCCCTGCCAGGTCTCACAAACACCGGGAGAAGAGCCCGCCGAAATAGGGGGCGGGGCCTATCTCCTCAGCACTACAGAAACAGGGTAAAACAGAGAGGGGGGGGCACTTTTTTGGCGTTTTTTGATATGTTAAGCTGCTATAAAGGAAACAACACTTCTGTAGGGTTGTTCCTATATATTTATAGCGCTTGGGTGTGTGCTGGCAAACTCTCCCTCTGTCTCCCCAAAGGGCTAGTGGGGTCCTGTCTTCGATAAGAGCATTCCCTGTGTGTCTGCTGTGTGTCGGTACGTGTGTGTCGACATGTATGAGGACGATGTTGGTGTGGAGGCGGAGCAATTGCCTGTAATGGTGATGTCACCCCCTAGGGAGTCGACACCGGAATGGATGGCTTTGTTTATGGAATTACGTGATAATGTCAGCACGTTACAAAAATCAGTTGACGACATGAGACAGCCGGCAAACCAGTTAGTACCTGTACAGGCGTCTCAGACACCGTCAGGGGCTGTAAAACGCCCTTTACCTCAGTCGGTCGACACAGACCCAGACACGGCCACCGAATCTAGTGTCGACGGTGAAGAAACAAACGTATTTTCCAGTAGGGCCACACGTTATATGATCACGGCAATGAAGGAGGCTTTGCATATCTCTGATACTGCAAGTACCACAAAAAGGGGTATTATGTGGGGTCTGAAAAAACTACCTGTAGTTTTTCCTGAATCAGAGGAATTGAATGAAGTGTGTGATGAAGCGTGGGTTAACCCCGATAGAAAACTGCTAATTTCAAAGAAGTTATTGGCATTATATCCTTTCCCGCCAGAGGTTAGGGCGCGCTGGGAAACACCCCCTAGGGTGGATAAGGCACTCACACGCTTATCAAAACAAGTGGCGTTACCGTCTCCCGAAACGGCCGCCCTCAACGGCCGCCCTCAAGGATCCAGCGGATAGGAGGCTGGAAACTACCCTGAAAAGTATATACACTCATACTGGTGTTATACTGCGACCAGCCATCGCCTCAGCATGGATGTGCAGTGCTGGGGTGGTTTGGTCGGATTCCCTGACTGAAAATATTGATACCCTGGATAGGGACAGTATTTTATTGACTTTAGAGCAATTAAAGGATGCTTTTCTTTATATGCGAGATGCTCAGAGGGATATTTGCACTCTGGCATCGAGAGTAAGTGCGATGTCCATATCTGCCAGAAGAAGTTTATGGACGCGGCAATGGTCAGGTGATGCGGATTCCAAACGGCATATGGAAGTATTGCCGTATAAAGGGGAGGAATTATTTGGGGTCGGTCTATCGGATTTGGTGGCCACGGCAACAGCCGGGAAATCCACCTTTTTACCTCAGGTCCCCTCCCAACAGAAAAAGACACCGTCTTTTCAGCCGCAGTCCTTTCGTTCCTATAGGAACAAGCGGGCGAAAGGACAGTCATATCTGCCCCGAGGCAAAGGAAAGGGTAAGAGAGTGCACCAAGCAGCTTCTTCCCAGGAGCAGAAGCCCTCCCCGGCTTCTGCAAAGCCCTCAGCATGACGTTGGGGCTTTACAAGCGGACTCAGGGGCGGTGGGGGGTCGACTCAAGAATTTCAGCGCACAGTGGGCTCACTCACAGGTGGACCCCTGGATCCTGCAGGTAGTATCTCAGGGTTACAGGTTGGAATTCGAGAAGTTTCCCCCTCGCCGCTTCCTAAAGTCTGCTCTGCCAACGTCTCCCTCAGACAGGGCGACGGTATTGGAAGCCATTCACAAGCTGTATTCTCAGCAGGTGATAGTCAAGGTACCCCTCCTACAACAGGGAAAGGGGTATTATTCCACACTATTTGTGGTACCGAAGCCGGACGGCTCGGTAAGACCTATTCTAAATCTGAAATCTTTGAACCTGTACATACAAAAATTCAAGTTCAAGATGGAGTCACTCAGAGCAGTGATAGCGAATCTGGAAGAAGGGGACTTTATGGTGTCCCTGGACATCAAGGATGCTTACCTGCATGTCCCAATTTGCCCTTCACATCAAGGGTACCTCAGGTTCGTGGTGCAAAACTGTCATTATCAGTTTCAGACGCTGCCGTTTGGATTGTCCACGGCACCTCGGGTCTTTACCAAGGTAATGGCCGAGATGATGTTTCTTCTGCGAAGAAAAGGCGTATTAATTATCCCTTACTTGGACGATCTCCTGATAAGGGCAAGGTCCAGAGAACAGCTGGAGGACGTAGTAGCACTAACCCAAGTAGTGCTGCAACAGCACGGGTGGATTCTGAATTTTCCAAAATCTCAATTGACCCCGACAACACGTCTGCTGTTCCTGGGAATGATTCTGGACACGGTTCAGAAAAAGGGGTTTCTTCCGGAGGAGAAAGCCAGGGAGTTATCCGAACTTGTCAGGAACCTCCTAAAACCAGGAAAAGTGTCTGTGCATCAATGCACAAGAGTCCTGGGAAAGATGGTGGCTTCTTACGAAGCGATTCCATTCGGCAGATTCCACGCACGAACTTTTCAGTGGGATCTGCTGGACAAATGGTCCGGATCGCATCTGCAGATGCATCAGCGGATAACTTTATCGCCACGGACAAGGGTGTCTCTTCTGTGGTGGTTGCAGAGTGCTCATCTGTTAGAGGGCCGCAGATTCGGCATACAGGACTGGGTCCTGGTGACCACGGATGCCAGTCTGAGAGGCTGGGGAGCGGTCACACAAGGAAGAAACTTCCAGGGAGTATGGTCAAGCCTGGAGATGTCTCTTCACATAAATATACTGGAGCTAAGAGCGATTTACAATGCTCTAAGCCTGGCAAAACCCCTGCTTCAGGGTCAGCCGGTGTTGATCCAGTCGGACAACATCACGGCAGTCGCCCACGTAAACAGACAGGGCGGCACAAGAAGCAGGAGGGCAATGGCAGAAGCTGCAAGGATTCTTCGCTGGGCGGAAAATCATGTGATAGCACTGTCAGCAGTGTTCATTCCGGGAGTGGACAACTGGGAAGCGGACTTCCTCAGCAGACACGATCTACACCCGGGAGAGTGGGGACTTCATCCAGAAGTCTTCCACATGATTGTGAACCGTTGGGAAAAACCAAAGGTGGATATGATGGCGTCTCGCCTCAACAAAAAACTGGACAGGTATTGCGCCAGGTCAAGAGACCCTCAGGCAATAGCTGTGGACGCTCTGGTAACACCGTGGGTGTTCCAGTCAGTGTATGTGTTTCCTCCTCTGCCTCTCATACCAAAAGTACTGAGAATTATACGGCAAAGGGGAGTAAGAACGATACTCGTGGCTCCGGATTGGCCAAGAAGAACTTGGTACCTGGAACTTCAGGAGATGCTCACGGAAGATCCGTGGCCTCTACCTCTAAGACGGGACCTGCTTCAGCAGGGACCGTGTCTATTCCAAGACTTACCGCGGCTGCGTTTGACGGCATGGCGGTTGAACGCCGAATTCTAAGGGAAAAAGGCATTCCGGAAGAGGTCATCTCTACACTGGTAAAAGCCAGGAAGGAGGTGACTGCACAACATTATCACCGCATTTGGAGAAAATATGTTGCGTGGTGTGAGGCCAGGAAGGCCGCCACGGAGGAATTTCAACTGGGTCGATTCCTACATTTCCTGCAAACAGGATTGTCTATGGGACTCAAATTAGGGTCCATTAAGGTTCAAATTTCGGCCCTGTCGATTTTCTTCCAGAAAGAATTGGCTTCAGTTCCTGAAGTCCAGACTTTTATAAAAGGAGTACTACATATACAGCCCCCGGTTGTGCCCCCAGTGGCTCCGTGGGACCTTAATGTAGTTTTGGATTTTCTCAAATCCCATTGGTTTGAGCCACTCAAATCGGTGGATTTGAAATATCTTACATGGAAAGTAACCATGCTACTGGCCCTGGCTTCAGCCAGGAGAGTATCAGAATTGGCGGCTTTATCGTATAAAAGCCCATATCTGATTTTCCATTCGGACAGGGCAGAACTGCGGACGCGTCCTCAGTTTCTGCCTAAGGTGGTGTCAGCGTTTCACCTGAACCAGCCTATTGTGGTGCCTGCGGCTACTAGCGATTTGGAGGATTCCAAGTTGCTGGACGTTGTCAGGGCATTGAAAATATATATTTCAAGGACGGCTGGAGTCAGAAAATCTGACTCGCTGTTTATACTGTATGCACCCAACAAGCTGGGTGCTCCTGCTTCTAAGCAGACGATTGCTCGTTGGATTTGTAGCACAATTCAACTTGCACATTCTGTGGCAGGCCTGCCACAGCCTAAATCTGTCAAGGCCCATTCCACAAGGAAGGTGGGCTCATCCTGGGCGGATGCCCGAGGGGTCTCGGCATTACAACTCTGCCGAGCAGCTACGTGGTCGGGGGAGAACACGTTTGTAAAATTCTACAAATTTGATACCCTGGCTAAAGAGGACCTGGAGTTCTCTCATTCGGTGCTGCAGAGTCATCCGCACTCTCCCGCCCGTTTGGGAGCTTTGGTATAATCCCCATGGTCCTGACGGAGTCCCAGCATCCACTAGGACGTCAGAGAAAATAAGATTTTACTTACCGATAAATCTATTTCTCGTAGTCCGTAGTGGATGCTGGGCGCCCATCCCAAGTGCGGATTGTCTGCAATACTTGTACATAGTTATTGTTACAAAAAAATCGGGTTGTTATTGTTGTGAGCCGTCTGTTCAGAGGCTCCTACGTTTGTCATACTGTTAACTGGGTTCAGATCACAAGTTGTACGGTGTGATTGGTGTGGCTGGTATGAGTCTTACCCGGGATTCAAAATCCTTCCTTATTGTGTACGCTCGTCCGGGCACAGTATCCTAACTGAGGCTTGGAGGAGGGTCATAGGGGGAGGAGCCAGTGCACACCACCTGATCCTAAAGCTTTATTTTTGTGCCCTGTCTCCTGCGGAGCCGCTAATCCCCATGGTCCTGACGGAGTCCCAGCATCCACTACGGACTACGAGAAATAGATTTATCGGTAAGTAAAATCTTATTTTATTTATTATTACCAGTTATTTTTATAGCGCACATATATACTGCTGTGCTTTACAGAGAAGATTTTGTCATTAACAGGGTTAATTTTTGTTAGGAGCCAATTAACCTACCAGTATATATTTGTATTGTGGGAGGAAACAGGAGTATCTGGAGGAAACCCACGCAAGCATGGGGAGCATATACAAACTCTACACAGTTAGGGCCGTGGTGGGAATGGAACCCATGACCTCAGTGCTGTGAGGCAGCAATGGCTAACCATTACACCGTCCATACTGCCATGCCCCTGTATTATTGTTGCAAGCCCTTTTAGTCATGCACTGACCCTATTTTAAACCTGGGGGCACCTAAAAAATACTTTCGCCCCGAGCTCCTTAAGGTCTAGAAACAACCCTGTCACCAATTTAGGATTTTTAAATATTGTTTATTTTCAAATGTAACATGCCACCACATGTTGGCTATACCCCCAATTCAGTACAGGGGAGGAGGGTGCCAAAACATATCCTTGCTCCGGCACCATGGCACCCAGCTACACCTCTGACAGTATCCTGATGATAGGTCAATAGTTATAATGTTGATAAGCAATAGGTCGACATTCATGCATATGGTCAACATGGTGAAAAGGTTGACAGGTTCAAATGGTCAACATGACAATGGTCGACACAGCATACGGTCGACCTTTTGTTTTTTTTTGAATTTTTAGGACTTTTTCATACTTTGCCATCCATATGGACTACAATTCAGAATTGTAAACTGCCAAGCGAAACAAGGCACCTTTCCTGTAGCATGGTGGGCATTTCGACCATTTGGTGTCGATCTAGACACTGTCGTCCTTCTGGCTGCTGACATTTGTAGTGGTAAACTTATAATGTGTTCATCGCTGGACATTCCCCACCCTTTTTATGCTCTGCATGGGAGGTCAGTGAAAAGTGCTAGAACAGTCATATAGAGGTCACAGATTTCTTGTTTTACAGATTGTAGCTGGAGTATATACAATGGGGCTAATTCCAAGTTGATCGCAGCAGGAATTTTTTTTAGCAATTGGGCAAAACCATGTGCACTGCAGGGGGGGCAGATATAACATGTGCAGAGAGAGTAAAGTGCCCTACACACTGAAAGATTATCTGTCCAATCTTTCTGGTTGGATCAAAAATCTGGTAATGTATGGGAGCAAATGACAATTGACCATTTGCTCTCAAACACTGGACAACAGTCAAAAATGGTCTTTCAAACAAATTTGTTAAGTTTGTTTTGTTAAAACAATTGATCTTAACAACCGTTTCTGTCTATTTTCTGGATTTTGGGAGCAAATGGTTGATTGCCATTTGCTCCCAGACATTGCCAGATTTTCTTTCCAATCAGACAGATTGGACAGATAATCTTTAAGTGTGTAGGGCCCTTAGATTTGGGTGGGTTATTTTGTTTCTGTGCAGGGTAAATACTGGCTGCTTTATTTTTACACTGTAAATTAGATTGCAGATTGAACACACCACACCCAAATCTAACTCTCTCTGCACATGTTACATCTGCCTCCCCTGCAGTGCACATGGTTTTGCCCAACTGCTATCAAAATTCATGCTGCGATCAACTTGGAATTACCCCCAGTATTCCTTATAATTCACTAGTGCTTTAAGTTTACATAACATTAGTGAGACACCCACTTTAGAAGCTGAAACTGCCCTTGGTATGTCTTTATACGCAACAATTGGTGGCAATCCGCTATTGCTAAAAATGGCATGTAAAGAGCTGCCCAGAAAAGATAAAAGACGCCCACCGATGCGATCACAAATCTGCGTATCCATTAGTAGAATCACAATGCATACATAAAAAATGATCACCATCCACAGTAGCGGCTGACCCATGCCTACTCAGAATAATGCAATTGCAGTCACACCAGGCGCCATGTTTTTCATTGCAGCGATCACAGATACACGCCTCGAAAACGGCCATCACACGCCTGCCTTTTCCCAACCATTCCCCACAAACACCATGTTACCACGGTCACCTGTCACTCAAATTGCAATCACTTTACACTTAGGCAGCAAGCGCAGAGCAATCACACTTTCTCTTACGTCCTAGAGGATGCTGGGGACTCCGTAAGGACCATGGGGTATAGACGGCTCCGCAGGAGACATGGGCACTGTAAAGCTTTAGAATGGATGTGCACTGGCTCCTCCCTCTATGCCCCTCCTCCAGACCGCAGTTAGTTCCTGTGCCCAGAGGAGACTGGATGCATTGCAGGGGAGCTCTCCTGAGTTTCTCTGAAAAAGCTTTTGTTAGGTTTATTATTTTCAGGGAGCGCTGCTGGCAACAGGCTCCCTGCATCGTGGTACTGAAGGGAGAGAAGCAGACCTACTTAACTGATAGGCTCTGCTTCTTAGGCTACTGGACACCATTAGCTCCAGAGGGTCGGAACGCAGGTGTCGTCCTCGCCGTTCCTCCCCCGGAGCCGCGCCGTCGTCCTCCTCACAGAGTCGGAAGATAGAAGTGAGTATAAGAAGAAAGAAGACTTCAAAGGCGGTAGAAGACTTCAGATCTTCATGAGGTAACACGCAGTGGTAATTGCTCCCAGTTCACACACACAGGCGCCACAGTAAGGGTGCAGGGCGCAGGGGGGGGCGCCCTGGGCAGCATAAATATACCTCAAATATACCTCAAATAAGACTGGCAGAGTACTTATATACTGCGGAGGCAGTATAATTTCAAATCCCCAGTATAAAGATTTAGAGCGGGACCGAAGCCCGCCGTCGGGGGGCGGAGCTTGATCCTCCAGCACTAGCCAGCGCCATTTTCTCCTCAGCATGCTGCAGAGAAGCTGCTCCCGGACTCTCCCCTGCTGTTAACAAGTACAGAGGGCCAAAACTAGGGGGGGGGGGCACATTATTTGGCGAAAAAATTTGGTGATTACACATATATATAAAAAGCGCTGACAGGCTGGGATATTTGTCTCAGTGTACAGTGGCGCTGGGTGTGTGCTGGCATACTCTCTCTCTGTCTCTCCTTGGGGCCTTATTGTGGGTCAGTACCCATAATATTAGGTATCCCAGTGTGTGGGGGTCTCAGTACGTGTGTGTCAACATGTCTGAGGTGGAAGGCTCATCTAGGGAGGAGGCAGAGCAGATGGTGGTGGTGTCTCCGTCGGCGCCGCCGACACCTGGTTGGATGGATATGTGGAATGTTTTAAATGCTAATGTGACTTTATTACAGAAAAGATTGGACAAAGCTGAGTCCAAGGAAAAAGCAGGGAGTCAATCCATAGCTTTGGCTGTGTCACAGGGCCCTTCGGGGTCTCAGAAACGTCCCCTTTCACAGGTAGTAGACACTGATACTGACACGGATTCCGACTCCAGTGTCGACTATGATGATGCTAAGTTGCACCCAAGGGTGGCCAAGAGTATTCAATATATGATTGTTGCCGGAGGCGTATCTAGGGTAGGGCGAGTGGGGCACGTGCCCTGGGCGTTTTGGCAGGCCCAGGAGAGGGGGGCGCCGCCGGCGTCCAGGGCATCATGCCCCACTCACCCCCATTAACCCTAAATGTGAGGGGAGGAGAGCGCAGCGTCTCTCCCTCCCCTCATCGCCGCCAGCACTAGCAGCGCTGCCAGCAGCGCTGCTGTGTCCGGTCTCCGGCGTTAGCCAATCAGAGCTTGTGGACCGGCTCCTGATTGGCTGCCGGTCCGCGAGCTCTGATTGGCTAGCAAACCGGCGCCAGACAGCCGCCGGAGACCTGGAGCGGTGAGGGGAAGGAGAGGCGCTGCGCTCTCCTCCCCTCACATAGCAACAACTTACAAGCGGCCGGTAAGTGACGGGGGGGGGGGGGGGGCGGCGGCACAGTGGGGCATGTATCTGGCACCAAATGGGGCATGTAACTGGCACTGAGTGGGGCCTGGCACTGTGGGGCATGTATCTGGCACTGTGGGGCATGTAACTGGCACTGTGGGGCAATGTAACTGGCACTGTGGGGCAATGTATCTGGCACTGTGGGGCATGTAACTGGCACTGTGGGGCATGTATCTGGCACTGTGGGGCATGTAACTGGCACTGTGGGGCAATGTAACTGGCACTGTGGGGCAATGTATCTGGCACTGTGGAGCAATGTATCTGGCACTGTGGAGCAATGTATCTGGCACTGTGGGGCATGTATCTGGCACTGTGGGGCATGTAACTGGCACTGTGGGGCAATGTATCTGGCACTGTGGGGCAATATATCTGGCACTGTGGGGCAATGTACCTGGCACTGTGGGGCAATGTACCTGGCACTGTGGGGCAATGTACCTGGCACTGTGGGGCAATGTATCTGGCACTGTGGGGCAATGTATCTGGCACTGTGGGGCAATGTATCTGGCACTGTGGGGCAATGTAACTGGCACTGTGGGGCAATGTATCTGGCACTGTGGGGCAGGTATCCGGCACTGTTAGGCATTGTATCCGGCACTGTGGGGCAATGTAACTGGCACTGTGGGGCAATGTAACTGGCACTGTGTGGCATGTATCTGGCAATGAGTGGGGCATTTATCTGGCACTGAGTGGGGCATGTATCTGGCACTGTGGGGCAATGTAACTGGCACTGTGGGCCATTTTCAGTGGCCACATCCCTTCTGGAGCATGGCCACACCCCTTCTGGAGCATGGCCACACCCCTTCTGGAGCGTGACCACACCCCTTCTGGAGCGTGACCACGCCCATTTTTCACCGCACGCGCACATGCTTCTTTTTGTGTGGTTTTTTTTGGGGGGGGGGGGGGGGGGGGGGGGCACCATTTTCCATCTTGCCCTGGGCTCCGAAAACCCTAGTTATGCCTCTGATTGTTGCACTAAAAGATGTTTTGCATATCACTGAGGACCCCTCTGTCCCTGACACGAGGGTCTGCATGTTTAAGGAAAAGAAACCTGAGGTAACTTTTCCCCCATCTCACAAGCTGAACGCCCTATTTGAAAAAGCTTGGGAAACTCCAGATAAGAAACTGCAGATTCCCAAGAGAATTATTATGGCGTAACCTTTCCACTCCCAGGACAGGTTACGGTGGGAATCCTCACCCACGGTGGACAAGGCTTTAACGCGCTTGTCAAAAAAGGTGGCACTACCATCCCCTGATACGGCAGCCCTCAAGGATCCTGCTGATCGCAGACAGGAAACTACCTTAAAATACGGGTGCCCTACTAAGGCCAACAGTAGCATCGGCATGGGTGGGTAGCGCAGTTGCAGCGTGGGCAGATACCTTGTCATCTGACATTGACACCCTAGATAAAAATACCATTTTGTTGACCTTGGGTCACATTAAAGACGCAGCATTTATATATGAGAGAAGCTGTGAGAGATATTGGGCTGTTGGGTTCAAGAGCCAATGCCATGGCAATTTCTGCTAGATGGTCCCTGTGGACTCGCCAATGGACAGGTGATGCTGATTCAAGACATATGGAGACTTTGCCTTACAAAGGTGAAGTTTTATTTGGGGAGGGCCTCGCGGATCTGGTTACCACAGCTACCGCGGGTAAATCTTCTTTTTTGCCTTATGTTCCCCCACAGCAAAAGAAAACACCTCAATATCAGATGCAGTCCTTTCGATCGCATAAGTTCAGAAAGGGTCGGGCTCTTCCTTCCTCGCCAGAGGTAGAGGGAAGAGAGCGCCTGCTACGGCTAGTTCCCAGGAACAAAAGTCCTCCCCGTCCTCTACAAAATCCACTGCATGATGCTGGGGCTCCGCTGAGGGAGTCCGCGCCGATGGGGGCACGTCTTCGACTCTTCAGCCAAGTCTGGATTCAGTCGGACTTGGATCCTTGGGCAGTAGAAACTGTATCCCAGGGATACAAACTAGAATTCGAAGATGTGCCTCCTCACCGATTTTTCAAATCGGCCTTGCCAGTTTCCTCCCCAGAGAGTGAAACAGTGGCAGCTGCCATACAGAAGCTGTATCATCAGCAAGTGATTATCAAGGTTCACCTGCTACAACAGGGGAAGGGTTTTTATTCAAGCCTTTTTGTGGTCCCGATACCGGATGGCTCGGTCAGGCCCATTCTGAATCTTAAATCCCTGAACCTGTATCTGAAAAGGTTCAAATTCAAGATGGAATCTCTCCGGGCAGTGATCTCCAGCCTGGAAGGGGGGGATTTTATGGTGTCACTAGACATAAAGGATGCATACCTTCATGTCCCCATATATCCTCCTCATCAGGCGTACCTGAGATTCGCTGTACAGGATTTTCATTACCAATTTCAGACGTTGCCGTTTGGGCTTTCCACGGCCCCGACAAGGTAATGGCGGAAATGATGGTGCTCCTGCGCAAGCAAGGAGTCACAATTATCCCGTACTTGGACGATCTCCTGATAAAGGCGAGTTCAAGAGAAAAATTGTTACAAAGCGTATCTCTCTCCCTGAGAATACTACAACAACATGGCTGGATCCTAAATCTACCAAAGTCGCAGTTGGTTCCAACAACTCTACTGTCGTTTTTGGGCATGATTCTGGACACAGAAAAACAAAAGGTCTTTCTCCCAGAGGAACAAACCCAAGTACTCCAGAACATGGTCAGAGACCTGTTAAAGCCAAAAAGAGTGTCAGTTCATCAATGCACTCGTGTATTAGGAAAGATGGTGGCGGCCTACGAGGCCATTCCATTCGGCAGGTTCCATGCAAGGACTTTTCAGTGGGACCTTCTGGACAAGTGGTCAGGGTCCCACCTGCACATGCATTGGAAGATTGCCCTGTCCCCCCGGGCCAGGGTATCTCTCCTGTGGTGGCTCCAGAGTACTCACCTTCTAGAGGGTCACAGGTTCGGCATTCAAGATTGGGTTCTTGTGACCACAGACGCGAGCCTCCGAGGATGGGGAGCAGTCACACAGGGAAACAATTTTCAGGGAATATGGTCAAGCCAAGAGGCTTGCCTACACATCAATGTGCTGGAATTGACGGCCTCAAACAAGCAAAGAATTTTCTTCGCAACCTACCTGTTCTGATCCAGTCAGACAACGTCACGGCCGTGGCGCATGTGAACCGCCAGGGCGGGACAAAAAGCAGAGCAGCAATGGCAGAAGCCACCAGGATTCTTCGCTGGGCGGAAAATCATGTAAGCGCTCTGTCAGCGGTCTTCATTCCAGGAGTGGACAACTGGGAAGCAGACTTCCTCAGCAGACACGATCTCCATCCAGGAGAGTGGGGACTTCATCGGGAAGTCTTTACAGAGGTGACAAGTCGTTGGGGACTTCCTCAAATAGACATGATGGCATCACGCCTCAACAGGAAGATTCGGACGAATTGTTCCAGGTCGAGGGACCCTCAGGCAGCGTCGGTGGACGCCCTACGGACACCGTGGGTGTTTCAGTCGGTCTATGTGTTCCCTCCACTTCCTCTCATCTCAAAAATATTGAGAATCATAGGCCCTCATTCCGAGTTGTTCGCTCGGTAAATTTCATCGCATCGCAGCGTTTTTCAGCTTAGTACGCATGCGCAATATTCGCACTGCTACTGCGCCAAGTAATTTTACAATGAAGATAGTATTTTTACTCACGGCTTTTTCTTCGCACCGGCGATCGTAGTGTGATTGACAGGAAATGGGTGTTACTGGGCGGAAACACGGCGTTTTAGGGGCGTGTGGATAAAAACGCTACCGTTTCCGGAAAAAACGCAGGAGTGGCCGGAGAAACGGGGGTGTGTCTGAGCGAACGCTGGGTGTGTTTGTGACGTCAAACCAGGAACGACAAGCACTGAACTGATCGCAGATGCCGAGTAAGTCTGAAGCTACTCTGAAACTGCTAAGAAGTGTGTAATCGCAATATTGCGAATACATCGGTCGCAATTTTAAGAGGCTAAGATTCACTCCCAGTAGGCGGCGGCTTAGCGTGAGCAACTCTGCTAAATTCGCCTTGCGAGCGATCAACTCGGAATGAGGGCCATAAGACGAACAAGAGTGCAGACGATACTCATTGTTCCAGATTGGCCTCGAAGGGCCTGGTATGCAGATCTTCAGGGACTGCTCTCAGAAGATCCGTGGCCTCTTCCTCTCAGGGAGGACCTGCTACTACAGGGGCCGTGCGTGTTCCAAGACTTACCGCGGTTACGTTTGACGGCATGGCGGTTGAACACCAAATCCTAGCTAAAAAGGGTATTCCAGAGGAGGTCATCCCTACTCTTATTAAAGCTAGAAAAGATGGTACGGCGAAACACTATCACCGTATCTGAAGAAAATATGTGTCTTGGTGTGAAGCCAAGGATGCTCCTACTGAGGATTTCCAACTAGGACATTTTCTCCATTTTCTACAGTCAGGTGTGGATATAGGCCTGAAGATAGGCTCCATTAAGGTGCAGATTTCTGCCTTATCCATATTCTTTCAGAAGGAATTGGCTTCTCTCCCAGAAGTCCAGACTTTTGTAAAAGGAGTGTTGCACATCCAACCTCCTTTTGTGCCCCCAGGGGCACCATGGGACCTTAACGTGGTGTTACGGTTCCTTAAGTCACACTGGTTTGGACCGCTTCAAACAGTTGAATTGAAGTTTCTCACTTGGAAAGTGGTCATGTTATTGGCCTTGGCATCTGCGAGGCGGGTGTCCGAATTGGCGGCCTTGTCTTACAAGAGCCCCTATCTGATTTTCCATGCGGATCGAGCAGAGTTGAGAACTCGTCCTCAATTTCTGCCTAAAGTGGTTTCGTCATTTCATATGAACCAACCTATTGTGGTGCCTGTGGCTACGGGAGCCTTGGAGAATTCCAAGTCCCTTGATGTAGTCAGGACCTTAAAGATTTATTTAGCCAGAACGGCTACGGTTAGGAAAACAGATGCACTGTTTGTCCTGTATGCAGCCAACAAGGTTGGCACTCCTGCGTCTAAGCAGACTATTCCTCGCTGGATCTGTAACACGATTCAGCAGGCTCATTCTACGGCTGGATTGCCGGTACCAAATTCAGTAAAGGCCCATTCCACTAGGAAGGTGGGCTCTTCTTGGGTGGCTGCCCGAGGTGTCTCTGCATTACAGCTTTGCTGAGCAGCTACTTGGTCGGGGTCAAACACTTTTGCTAAGTGCTACAAGTTGATACCCTGGCTGATGAGGACCTCGTGTTTGCTCAGTCGGTGCTGCAGAGTCATCCGCACTCTCCCGCCCGTTCTGGAGCTTTGGTATAAACCCCATGGTCCTTACAGAGTCCCCAGCATCCTCTAGGACGTAAGAGAAAATAAGATTTTAAACCTACCGGTAAAATCTTTTTCTCCTAGTTCGTAGAGGATGCTGGGCGCCCGTTCCAGTGCGGAAACTCTGCAAGACTTGTATATAGTTATTGCATACTTAAGGGTTAAGTTATAGTTGAGATCGGCCTCTGGCTGATGCTGTTTTGTTCATACTGTTAACTGGTTATTGTATACCATGTTGTACGGTGTGTATGGTGTGGGCTGGTGTGTATCTCGCCCTTAGATAACAAAATCCTTTTCCTCGTTCTGTCAGTCTCCTCTGGGCACAGTCCTAACTGAGGTCTGGAGGAGGGGTATAGAGGGAGGAGCCAGTGCACACCCATTCTAAAGCTTTACAGTGCCCATGTCTCCTGCGATGCCGTCTATACCCCATGGTCCTTACGGAGTCCTCAGCATCCTCTACGGACTAGGAGAAAAAGATTTACCGGTAGGTTTAAAATCTTATTTTGACCTCCACGCACGTGCAATGCATTCACAGCGGATGCGTAGTCTGACATTAATAGCTCACTGCGTGCGTTCTCACATTTGCAAATTATGGTAATCTAGGTGATTCATCACGTCCTACGGGCACTCTTCACACTGTCGTAAGGGGCTACGCCCCCTTAACCCCAGCACGACTTTGTGGTTGGGGGATTTACGGGTGCGGTGGACAGGGGGATGGGGGAGGGTGACCGGAGGTGGCATGGGTGGGGGAGGGCCACTTAGAGTGGTTGGGTGGATGGGGGAGGGTATTTGGAGGTGATGTGTGCAGGCTAGGGGCAGGGGAGTGGGGTAGAAGGATGTGGGAGGTTGGTCTGAGGTGCAGAGAGTGGTGGAGTGGTAGGGTTTTTGGGGGGGGTTGTGAGTGGCGGGGCAGGTATGGTGGTGCCTTGGTTGGTGGAGGGGCTTGTGAGGCACAGCGGCTGTTGAATGGCTGAGTGCGGTGTTGTGGCGGGTGGGGTAGGGGGTCCGGAGGAGCTGTGGGTGTTGGAGGGTTGGTTAAGTTGGTGCCGCACCAACAGGAGGGGTAGGGGTTCAGGAGGCGTTGCGGGTGGGTGTGTAGTTGGTTTGGGTGGGCAGGGGTTGGAAGCGTGAATGTTTGTGTTGTGGGTGGGGCTGGAGGAGTGGTGCTGCAGGTGGGGGAGAAGAGGGTGTGGGCTTGGGGTGCCTGAGGTAGGTGAGTGGTATGTGGGTCAGTGTTGAGGGTGGTGGGGGGTCGGTTGTGCTGCTGTGGACAGGTAATAGGTGCAACAGGCTGTGGACAGACAAATAGTGTGATTTGAGGGTATTAGGTGCGTCAGTGTTTGAGACTCCTCCAAAAAGTTGAATTGGCCAGATATGTGACTGTATGAGTCGGGCGTCCCATTGGCGGGATGCACTAACCTGTTCTGCTGCGGAAAGACTCCGTTCTGCGTCCCCGACTGACCAGCGCTGTCCCTCGCTCCCAGTCCCTGTAGTTGTCTTATCTCCCATTGCGCCTCTTCCATGCTGCGGCCACTCTGATCTGTGCGTTGTGTCTTGCGCACGCGCATATGACCCAGCCTCCCTCCTTCTGTCGTCCCACAGGCCAGTGTGCGCATGTTATGCGCATGAGACAACGAAGAGATGAAAGGGTCCAATGCGGTGAGGAGGCGGAACGGAAGATGCGTAAACTACAGGGACGGTCATCGAAGGTCTGTGCCGGCCAGCGGGAGATGCAGAGAGGGGTTTTTTTGGCAGCGGAAGAGGTTACTACATCCCAGGCTAAGTCTGCAGACAGAGGTAGCTCCGGCGCAACCGCAATGGTCAATGGTGAGAGTTTCGTCCTTGCCGCCCAGCATGGCACCTCCATGTCTATCTGCGGCAGGTGCTCATATAGCGGTGCCTGACCTAGCGTCCCTTGGCCTGGAGTGTAGGTGTGATCCGCCAGTCATGGTATCTACCTGGCAGAGGAGCTGCGGGCGGCCACCTGCTGCCTGCAACTACCCTCCATATCCGTTGTGTTCCCCTCACTGCAGATGCTGTCACTGGCCATGGTGTACCTCTTACTGCTGCTCCGGTTAGGCATGGTCACCTCCCTATACTGTAGGATGGTAGTGTCACTGGGCGCCTTGTTCCTCAGTCTGCTGCTGGCACGGGGCATGGTGTAGCTCCCTGCAGATGCAATTTCCGCCCATCGGTGTGACTCCGTCCAGCGTTAGCCACACAGTCACAGAGTGACAGATCTGGGCTAATATATAGGCCCTGTATACGCAACCAGTTCAGCAACATGCCCGCGACACTCCCATAACACTGTACATCTTCATGGATCTGAATAGCCACCTCCCAGTCCTGTCCAGGAATGTCCAGTACATTCCCAGTACATTTCTGGAATCATGCATCTCAATCGGCACTGTACCTCAGTGTGTACACACCATGGAACACATCTGCTGTACGGGTTTTCAGGGATATTTGCGCATGTGCAGTAGCAAAAAAACCTCATCTCTGTGAACATGCGACTCAGAATCAGGCCCTATATATCTTTGTTGTTATATACAATGTATATTTGTTTTACACCAACTGCACTGGTCATTTGAATTTTTGCAGGGAAACACAGATACGTAATATACTGTATATGTGTTCATTGGTATTCGTGCAATCACTGGTTTATAGTTTTGTTTTGTACATTGAGGTGATTGGCTGTTCTAAAAACTACTAGAATTTTCATGTTTATTACCTCTCTCTCTCTCTCTCTCTCTCTCTCTATAGACTGTATATAAGTATGTTATACTCTGCACACACCTAGTTATGGCCCTGCTGGTGACGTGTCCTGTCAGGGATGATACACCGCTTTACAGAAGGCCGAGCTTCTCTAGTAAACAGAAATATGATGAAATGGGGAATCTATTAAACCTCAGTTTATTGTGTACTATTGAAACCCACACATATCGTATGCCGGTTCCAAGTCCAAACCACTAAATTTGCTATCTTGCAGTATGGAGGCTCAAACCTGAAAACTGCAGGCTACGTGTGGCGGTCTGCAAGTGCATGCTGTAACTTGTAGTGCCACAAGTGGCATCATAAAATAATAAGTGTTGCTCCATAAAATAAGTAGTAATATTGCTCCCTTAATATATTCATATATGTATTTTGCCCCTTTACAGTAAATCATTTATTGCCCCCTTAATAAATAATGAATGGTATCATTATTTGTCTGTCTAGTCTGCCCCCTTTTATGTTCTGAATAGCAAGATACTGTAGATTGTAAATGTCGATCTTATTACTAAATACTGTTAGGAGCTATGGAATTTGAGGTACAGTTTTAACATTAGAAAGTCATGTTTTTTAAACTGCAACAAAAACCACAAAAAAGTGTTGTTTCTGGAAACCGCGTGTAAAAATATTGAATGTACATGCAATGCCGATGTTAGCACAGGTGAGTGATCAGGACAGATGGTACCAGAAATGGGGTGGTAAAATGATGGGTGTTTCTGGGCAGTAGAAGTGATTGCAAAATAATATTGTTTTCATGGGCGTGTTATGGGAGTGTTGCAGACGTGTCAGTGCAAGCTGCTGTTCCCCAGATGCACAGCTGCTGTCATAGAGGCCACAGCCAGACCTGGAGATACTGCACCTGCCATAGGGTGGCGTCTAAAGAATCACTGCCGTTATTACAGCATGCAAAGACGCAGAAAGCGGGCGTCTCAGGCATATAGCACAGTCAGATGAACACTACTATACCAGGGGACAGCTGATGCGAGCATCCGCATATTGGCCCTCATTCCGAGTTGATCGCACGGTAGCAGTTTTTTGCAGCCGTGCAATCAGATAGTCGCCGCCAAAGGGGGAGTGTATTGTAGCTTAGCAAGTGTGCGATCGCTTGTGCAGGGGAGCGGGGCAAAAAGTTTTTGTGCAGTTTCTGAGTAGGTCTGAACTTACTCAGCCGCTGCGATCTCTTCAGCCTGTCAGGTCCCGGAATTGACGTCAGACACCCGCCCTGCATACGTCTGGACACGCCTGCGTTTTCCACGGCACTCCCAGAAAATGGTCAGTTGCCACCCAGAAACGCCTTCCTGCTGTCAATCACCTTGCTATCGCCGCTGCGATTGTTTTCTTTGTAAGGTCCTATGCTGCCCTGCGTTTCCGTCGCCGATCAGTGACACGTCTGCGCATTGTGGTCGCGGTGTATGCGCAGTTCTGACTCGATCGCACAGCTGCAAATAACTGCAGCATGAGATTGGGTCGGAATGACCCCCATTATCGCTCCCGCAAGTTTGGCAACAGACGCAGGAGTGGACACAACAGCACCATCTCTGAATCTGGTCCACACAGTATAATGACGGGACACCTGCAGATGAATAGGAAAGATGCTATAGGATCTAGAAACAAGAACCCTCCCTGCACACTTACCACCACCTGTGTCATACACCCACTGTACATTAATGCAGCGATGATCATTTCTTACCATATGTTGCTTTTGTGTTGTTTGCCCATTCTTTTACTACTTCAATATTATGTTTCATCACAGCCATAATCTGCAGTGCCAGAGCTGCCTCAAAACTAGCTACTTTCCCAAACTGCGGGAGTCTCCATTCTGTCCGCTTCGCTGCCAAATCCACATGAAATATCTCATCTCCGTCCATCTCAAACATGACCTCCCCAGTTGGCTCCAGTGTCTGGTAGGTGTCTGATTCAGTCAGCACATTGTCCACTGCAGAAGAGACAGGTAAAACCATTAAAAGTAGCATGCATAGCATTGTAACTAAGGATATTATTAACTGGCAGCTATTTATATAGTGCACACATATTCCACAGCGCTCTACAGAGAGTATTTTGCTGATCACATCAGTCCATACTTGCCGGCTTTCTGGCTAGTCGGTGGTAAGGTTGACAGAACATGGGACAGTCCAGGGGCATGGAGGTGCAATCACATCATCACAGCCTGCTCCCACTACAGTATACATTACCGGCATTGTAAAGGGTGGGGCAGGGATACAGTGACAATTCAGTGCGATTCTCGTCATCGCCCACCAACTTTTCCTCCGTAAGCGGGCAGCTGCGGGGGGTGAGCGGGCAGTAGTGTGTGTGTGTGGGAAGGGAGGGAGGGGTCATGTGTAAATTGGCTCCTGTAGGCTTGCCCACTTTACCGTGTGGCCATGAGTGTCATTCGATTTTCAGGAGCCTCCCAGCTGTTCTAGGTCAGTATGAATTCAGGGACGTGCAGTCAGGGGAGGCAGTGCCTCCCCTGTCATTAATGAGTAAAATAATACAAAGAAGATACTTATGACACATAAGTATCTTCTTTATTATTTTACCTATCATTATATGTGTTAAAATCAATTTGGGAGGCACCGATCGTGGTGCCTCCCGTAGTGATTGGGAAAGGTATGGGGAGCGGGGGGCGGGCGCAGGCGGGCCCTAGCAATGGGCTGGAAAAGCCCATTGAAATAACATGGGAAAGCGGCACCATTAGTGGTGCCGCTTTCCTACAGGGACGTGCTTTCAACCTATGAAAGCACGTCCCTGTGAGTGTAGCCACAGTGATTGGCCAGCGGATCCGTCACTGGATCCGCTGTCAATCACTGTGTGGGCGTCGGTACCAGCGGAGGTGCGGGCGGCGGAGGTGCGGGATGCGGCGGGCCGGGCGGCGGAGGTGCTGGCGGCGGAAGCGGCGGCGAGACGCGGCTTTCAGGCTCCTTGTGCAGAGTTTGGCAGCGGAAGCGGTACCCATTTCAAAAATGGCGCCTCAGCGTCATTTTTGAAATTCAAGATGGCCGCCGCGAGCCAATAATGGCTCGCCGCGTCATCGCCCCGCCCCCTCCCGCTGACTTATATAAGTCAGCGCGAGGCAGCGGCTGTCAGTCCGACGGCGGAGGAGGAGCGGAGAAGAGCTCCTAAAGACTGAAGACGCCGTGGAAGTCCTGGATGGGCGGCGGCTATGCAAAAGAGCTTAGCAGCCGCCGCCCACCAGGTTTAGACGCCGGAGGAAGACCCCAGAAGCCCTGGGGAGGTGGCGCCCTCCCAGGTGAAGACGCCGGAAGCCCTGGGAAGGCGGCGGCCATGCAAAAGAGCTTAAAGGCCGCCGCCCCCAGGTGAAGACCCAGTTTAATAAAGGATTTTTTAAAGAATGTGTTGTGGTTTTTTTTCAATATTTTCTTTACAGGTGGACTACAGGTGCCAGCGGGCCCTTTATGTCCGGGCATGCTGGCACTTGTGGTTCTCCAAGTGCCAGCATGCTGGGGCAGGCTTGCTGGGACCTGTAGGCCACCTGTAAAGAACAATATTACTATTCTTTGCAAGTGGACTACAGGTGCCAGCGGGCCCTTTATGTTCGGGCATGCTGGCACTTGTGGTTCTCCAAGTGCCAGCATGCTGGGGCAGGCTTGCTGGGATCTGTAGGCCACCTGTAAAGAACAGAACATACAATGAACCTCGCACCCACCGCCACCAGGGGTGCGGGGCATAGCACTGGGGTTGTTGCTCGGGAGGGGGGACCCCATTTAGATTTTTTGGGGGCCCCACTTTCCGAGGAATTCCAGCCCTGGGCTGACTGGTTTGGGGGGTGTTTAATGGCATGGCAGGGGGACCCCACACTGAGTGTCTCCCCTGCTATGGCATTACCCCCCCTGGCTGGTTCTGCCTGGTGCTGGTTTTAGTGGTGTGGGGGGACTGCACTTTTTTTTTTTCCGGTGGGGGGGCGGGGGTGTTTAGCTGCAGTGCCTCGCCAGGCCCTGACCTCACCGCACGTCACTGGTATGAATCAGTCCCTGTTATACTTTTCTCACAAATTGATGACATTTTTCTGCATTTACATATTTAGGGAGACAATTGGCCTGATAGTGTATGAGATGTACACGCCCACCTGACACTGGACACACCACACAGCTCCTCCCCCTCACATAATAGGCTCTTCATAGCATGCTGACTAAAAGAATGGATGAAGACTGCTCTATGTCAAAATGCACAAGCTCATACAAATGTGGACGATGTAACATCTGCAAATACCTACACCCAAATAGTAAGAACTTTACTGATGAGGGAATACAAAGGAATATAGGATAAAGGACTTTCTGCAGCGGGGTACACTGTGTTCCACAGGGAATACGTCAGGGTGTAGAGCGGGATCTTGGATCCAGATGCACCATCAGGCAAAGCTTTGACTGTCCCAGGATGCATTGGGGCCTCCTCTATAACCCCGCCTCCAGACACTGAGAGCTCAGTTTCGAGTGGTGCCTGCAGGTCATCTAACAGGTGGGCTGCCCTGGGCAGCCCTGAAAAAGCTGAAGACTTCAAGGGCTGCAGTGCTGTTATTTCAGGGTGACATACTGTGCTGTGTCTCCGTCACTTCCCACGCGGTGTCGCATACTCCCACGGCTCATATCCCGGGTACTTGCGGTGGAGACTCTCCGGCTTAGGCACATGGTCGCATATGCTCTCCTGGTTCGCATGGCTGCTACGAAGAGAGGAGGTAAGAGGGTCCCCCAGATGGGACCCGCCACTAAATCATGTTCCTGTCGCAGTCTAGGGAGACGGACTGTGACGCTGGTGTGGACACTGTTACCGAGCAGGGACCCCACTATATCCGCCAGGGCATAGGAGTACAGGTCGGGTGTACTAACGCCTCTATTGGTAAGGCTCCGTAGTACCGGCGGTGAGGCCCATCATAGGGGAGTCGGCCCTTGACCTGCAGCCCCTCCCCCGGCCCAGGGCACCATCTCCTCGCAGATTTCCCGCCATGGACCTGCCTCACACTCTCCCTCAGTTCCTCACAGAGACGCTGGGTGCCATCTTCTGAGCATAGCTTCGGCTGGTCTCCGGGACTGCAGGGCAAGGTCTGCCCTGTAAAGCTGCCTGCACACAGCGCTGAGACTTTACAGACAATTGAGTATTCTACATGTCTTTATACAGATAGCGTTAGTTAAGAAAGAGTGTACCTGTTACAGAATATATTGTACGAGTATTCTGATATATACCTCCGGTCTAGGACCATGCTGTGTGTTATATATATATATATATATATATATATATATATATATATATATATATATATATATATATATATATTCTAGTCCAGTGCAGTTTTATTGTGCTTATAATAATCTCTGCATTGCCTGTGAGTGCATGTGACTGTACCTGCTGTATGGTTTCACTCATGTGTATCCCATCTAAGGTAGCTATCACTATATTCTATACCCGGAGGAACTAGGTGCGTCAGGGTCCTCTAATATAGTGTACACAGTACTTATCGCTATATGGATATTGTGTTACAGTCACGTACAGCAGGATTTAGTTCATAAGTATTATGACGCTGTTTGTGTACTTTGTCCGCAAGTTGTGTACTTCATCGTACTAATAGCCTGATTGTTGCTTTATTACAATGTCTAACAATAAGGGCAGTAAAACCCTGGAAGCTCCTGTAATTTACAGGGTATGCTCCAGAGGTTTTCCTGAGGGGGAAGTATTGTGTGATGGTCTGTGTACTACAGTAAATGTCATACACCTCCCAGTCAGCCTGCAGCTCTTGTAACTACAATGGAGCCACCCTGGGCTATGTTCACCACCCTCCTGGGGACACTGGTGGACCATTTAGCCCCCCTGTGGGACCTCCGGTGTCACTGCCACCACAAGTTGTCCCTATAGTAAATCCGCCTTGGGCGGAAAATTTGTCGACCCAGCTGCACAAGTAGAATCAGTCTTAGACAGAAATCTACTCCAGGTCAATCCCGTGTCTCTGGGTCCTCTAAGCGGGCTGCTATCTCCTCACAATCCACTGACCTCTCTGATGTTTAATCTGACGAGGAGGGGGAGCATACGGTCCTGTCAGACTCTGAATCATGTGTTATTGACAAGGATTCTACCTTACAGGTTGATGTCCCTGGTCTGGTGGATGCTATTAAGCAGATCCTTCAAATCACTGAGGATGTGGATTCCACTACAGTGGCCAAGAAAACTGATATGTTTAAACAACAGGAGGTGGTTAAAACTGTATTAACCCATTCTGATCATCTTGTGGACATCAGGATGGAACCCTGGTCTACTCCAGGTAAGAAATTCTCGTTTCCTAAACGGGCCTTGGCTCGCTATCCTCTCCCTGCAGAGTTATGTAGTAAATGGGAAAACCCACTGCCGGTGGATTCTCACGTCACCTGTCTCGTGGTGTTGTCTACTCTGCCTGTCACCACTGTCACCTCACTGAAGGAACTGACAGATAAGCGTGTGGAGGGATGCCTGAAGTCTATATATTACCTCGCAGGGGCCATCCAAAGGCCCACCATAGCTGCCTCTTGGGCCGCAAAGGGTATTGAGGTGTGGGTTCAGGCGTTAGAGGATGAGCTGCCCGAGGATATTTCTGACAAGGCCAGACAATACCTGTCTCACATATGCACCGCCGCCTACTACATTCAGGAGGCTTCCTCTGAGGCGGGGGTACTTGCAGCCAAAACATCATCCACGTTTGTCCTGGCTCACCGCATACTGTGGTTATGGTCGTGGAAAGTGTCTTTGGACTCCAAGAAGACCTTGGAGGTACTCACCTTTACTGGGGACATTTTAGTTGGAGAGGACCTAAATAAAATAGTGTCTGAATTAGCAGCTGCTAAGACTGCTTTTCTTCCTCCTACTAATCCTTCTGCTCAGAAGGCGAAGACTACCACTTTTCGTTCCTTTCGATCTCAAGGGAAAGCCAAGGGTCAGTTTTACCCCAGACAATCTCGTGCTTCCAATGCCACCAAGCCCAAGACGAAACAGTCCTGGGCAGCCTGTCAGCCTGCTGCAATACAAGACAAGCCTGCCGCATAACAGGGCGGGCCTCCCCCCGGGGGACCCCAGGGTGGGAGGCCGACTTCTACAGTTCACCCAGGTCTGGTTAAAGACCACTTCAGATGCTTGGGTACTGGAAGTTGTCTCTCACGGGTACGCTGTCTCCTTCAAGAGGCGTCCCCCTCACCAGTCCTGTGCTACGTTACTCCATTCGGATCTGTTAAAGGCTCAGGCACTGCAAACGGTGGTTGGTTCTCTTCTGAGTACAGGAGTGGTTGTGTCGGTACCTCAGTCCCAGCGTGGCAGAGGCTATTATTCGACCCTGTTTCTTGTGCAGAAACCCAATGGGTCTTTTCGGCCTATTTTTAACCTCAAGTCACTGAACAAATTTGTGAGGGTCGCCAAGTTTCATATGGAAACATTGCGCTCGATTGTGCTGGCGATGGAACCCGGAGATTACATGGTATCCCTGGATATACAGGATGCTTATCTGCATATTCCTATTGCCATATCACATCAGCAGTTCCTGCGGTTTGCTATTGGCAACAGTCACTACCAATCCCAGGCTCTGCCATTCGGACTGGCCACGGCTCCTCTGATCTTCTCCAAGGTTATGGCCATGATGACGGCACACCTCCGTCACCAGTGAGTCAGACTACTGCCGTACTTGGACGACCTGCTGATTCTGGTGAGTTCCCACAATATCCTCCTCAGTCATCTACAATTGACAGTGAGTTGCTTACAAGCCCATGGATGGCTGATCAACTGGAAGAAGTCCTCGCTGGTCCCAGCTCAGTACATTGTGTACCTAGGGGCACTCCTGGATACACACAGTCAGAGACTGTTCCTGTCTCCAGACAAGGTCCTGAAAATCCAGGACAGGATAAGATACTTCGTCTGTCGTCCCAGAGTGTTGATTCACTCGTTGATGCAGGTACTTGGCCTGATGGTGTCGACGTTCGACATGGTGGAGTAGGCTCAATTTTATTCCTACCCTCTGCAATGATAAATTCTTTCCAAGTGGGACGGCCTGCCTCATCGGATCAGAACTCAAATGATCTCCTTGACTCCGGAGGTTCATTTGTCGCTGACCTGGTGGCTACAGGACCAGCAATTGAGCAGGGGACGTCCCTTCTGGATCCCTGACTGGGTCCTCCTGACGACAGATGCCAGTCTGAGGGGATGGGGAACGGTGTTGGAGCAACATTCTTTTCAGGGCTGGTGGACCAAGGAAGAGTCACTCCTTCCAATAAACATCCTAGAGTTGAGGGTGGTGTTCAATGCATTAATCACTTGCCCTGCCTCTGGTACAGAACATACCGGTTCAGGTACGGTCAGACAACGCTATGACAGTTACATACATAAACCATCAAGGCGGCACTCAAAGCCACATGGCTATGAAGGAAGTGTCAAAAATCCTTTGTTGGGCAGAACGCCATCTGCCAAGTATACCGGCAGTGTTCATTCCGGGTGTCCTGAACTGGGAAGCGGACTACCTCAGTCGACAGGACGTACACGCCGGAGCGTGGAGCCTTCATCCAGAAGTCTTTCAACTCCTAGTGGACAGGTGGGGTCTACCGGACGTAGACCTAATGGAGTCTCGACACAATCACAAGCAGCGTTCGTGGACGCACTGGCAATTCCATAGAACTTCCGGCTGCCTTACGTGTTCCCTCCAATGTCACTCCTGCCCAGGGTTCTAAGGAAGTTCAAACAGGAAGGAGGAATGCTGCTCCAGCGTGGCCCAGACGGCATTGTTTCTCAGACCTACAGGGTCTATCGATGATGCATACCCTTCTACTTCCTCAACGACCCGACCTCCTCGTACAGGGCCCTTGTCTCTACCCGGCTTTGATAGTGTGGCTCTTGAAGCATCACCCCTGAGAGCCAAAGGATTTTCAGAGGCGGTTATTCAGATGATGTTGAAAGCCCACAAACCGGCACCTGCCCGGATTTATTGCAGGGTTTGGAATTCTTACTTCACCTGGTGTGCTGAGAAGAATTACGATGTCCATGGTTTCAGAACGTCCAGGATACTGGCTTTTTTGCAAAGAGGCCTGGACTTAGACCTTCGTCTGGCCTCCCTCAAGGTTCATATATCTGCCTTGTCGGTTTGGTTTCAGAGAAAAATTGCCTCTATACCTGATGTTCAGACATTCATTCAGGGCGCTATTCGGATTCAGCCTCCCTATGTCCCTCCTGTGACCCCATGGGATTTATCTGTTGTGCTGAATGCTCTGCAAGAGTCTCCATTTGAACTTCTTGAGTTGGTGGACCTTAAATGGCTCACAGCCAAGGTCCTGTTGTTGATGGCTACTGCCTCTGCGTCCGCCTTTTCTCATATTCCACCGGGACCGGGCAGTTCTACGAACTCGCCCAGGTTATTTGCCTAAGGTGGTGTCATCTTTTCACCTTTTCACCTTAACCAAGAGAACCAAATTTAAGACCGAAAATCTCGGGACATTGGTTAATATTATCCTGTGATACTTCTGTTTATCCCAGTGACACTTTTGCCTAATTGACAAACGAGTCCTAGCCAATATTATGGAACGAGTTTTAATAATTTACATGTGGCTCACCTATCTACCAACGCAGCTTATTATGTGGCCTAGCACTTTTTCATGAACTCTTATTTAATAGGATTTTATTGTATATAGAGTTAATAAATGTGTTATTTTTAACAAGCCATCCCAATATAATTTTTTCACCCAACTGCCAGCACTGGTATATCGCTGTTTTGATCAATTCGTAAAAGGAGAGTTATGGTAGACTTACCATGGTTAACTTTCTTTCTGCGAGGTGCACTGGGTTCCACAGGGAATACATCGGGGTGTAGAGCGGGATCCAGAGGCACCAACAGGCTAAAGCTTTAGCTGTCCCAGGATGCACTGGGGCCTCCTCTATAACCCCGCCTCCAGGAACTGAGAGCTCAGTTTCGTTAACTAGTCCAATGCAGGAGCAGGTAAGAGAGAAGGCATATGTTAGTCACATAGAACCACGTTCTCATGACAGGAGAAGGTACCAGCGGCTAATGCCATACAAACCCACAAAAGCTAGGTGCATCAGGGTGGGCTCCCTGTGGAACCCAAAGTACCTCGCAGGAAGAGAGTTAACAATGGTAAGTCTACCATAACTCTCCTTTTCTGCAGCAGGTTACATTGGTTTCCACAGGGAAACATCGGGGATGTCCTAAAGCAGTTCCTCTAGGGGAGGGACGTGCCTTAGAAGGTACGAGAACCCGGCGTCCAGAGGAAGCATCCTGGGAGGCGAAGGTATCATAGGCATAGAACCTAAGAAACGTGTTCGCTGAGGACCACATAGCCGCCTTGCAAAATTGTTCTGCAGACGCACCACGGCGGGCCACCCAAGAGGGTCCAACAGACCGAGTAGAATTGGCTTTAATCGCAGCAGGAGCTGGGAGTCCAGCCTGCACATAAGCTTGTGCAATCACCATTCTAATCCATCTGGCCAAGGTTTGTTTATTCAGCCACGTTTGTGGAAACCAAACAGGACAAAAAGGGCATCTGACCTCCTTATAGAGGCAGTCCTCTCTACATAGATACGGAAGGCCCTTACCACATCCAAAGAACGTTCTTTGGAAGGCAAGTCCGAAGAGATAAAGTCCGGAACCACAATCTCTTGATTAAGGTGAAATGATGACACCACCTTGGGCAAATAACCTGGTCGAGTACGTAGAACTGCCCGGTCACGATGAAATATGAGACAGGACAAAGCGCCTACATCCGACACCCGTCTTGCAGAGGCAATAGCCAGCAAGAACAGGACCTTGGCCCTAAGCAATTTAAGGTCCACCGATTCAAGAGGTTTAAATGGAGACTCTTGTAGGGCATTCAGCACAACAGACGGAGCCACAGGAGGGACATAGGGAGGCTGAATCCGAATAACACCCTAAATGAAAGTATGAACATCAGGTATAGATGCAACCAAACCGACAAGGCACATATGTGAACCTTGAGGGAGGATAGATGAAGGCCTAAGTCCAGGCCACTCTGCAAAAAAGCCAGGACTCTGGAAGTTCTGAATCTATGCACATCGTAATTCTTATCAGTACGCCAAGTGAAGTAAGAATTCCAAACCCTGTAATAAATTCGGGCAGAGGCCGGTTTGCAGGCTTTCAACATAGTTTGAATAACCGCCTCTGAAAATCCTTTGGATCTCAGGGGTAATGCTTCAAGAGCCACGCCGCTAAAGACAGTCTGGCCAGGTCTGGGTAGAGACAAGGGCCCTGTACGAGGAGGTCTGGTTGCTAAGGAAGCAGAAAGGGATGCCCTGTCGATAGACCCTGCAGGTTTGAGAACCAATGCCATCTGAGTCATGCTGGGGAATCTAGAAGTAGCAATCCTCCTTCCTGTTTGAACTTCCATAGGACTCTGGGCAGGAGAGACACTGGAGGGAATACGTAGTGCAGCCGAAAGTTCCATGGAACAGTGCATCCACGAACACTGCTTAAGGATCCCTGGTTCTTGATCTGAAGACCGGAACCTTGTGATTGTGTTGAGACGCCATGAGATCTACGTCCGGTAGGCCCCACCTGTCCACTCGGTGTTGAAATATTTCTGGGTGAAGACTCCACTCTCCGGCATGCACGTCCTGGCGACTGACGAAGTCCGCTTCCCAGTTTAGGACGCCTGGAATGAACACTGCCGATATGGCTGGCAGGTGGCGTTCTGCCCAACAAAGGATCTTTGACACTTCCATCATTGCCATGTGGCTTCGAGTGCCGCCTTGATGGTTTATGTATGCCACCATGGTGGCGTTGTCTGATCGTACTTGAACAGGCCTGTTCTGTACCAGAGGCAGGGCAAGAGATAGTGCATTGAATACTGCCCTCAGCTCTAAAATATTTATTGGGAGGAGTGATTCCTCCTTGGTCCACTGACCCTAAAAAGAGTGTTGCTCCAACACCGCTCCCTATCCCCTCAAACTGGCGTCCGTTGTCAGCAGGACCCAGTCAGGGATCCAGAAGGGACGGCCCCTGCTCAATTGCTGGTCCTTGAGCCACCAGGTCAGTGACAGATAAACCTCTGGAGTGAAGGAGATCATTTGAGATATGATCCGATGAGGTAGGCCGTCCCACTTGGAAATAATTAACCGTTGCAGACAGCGGGAATGAAATTGAGAGTACTCTACCATGTTGAAGGATGACACCATCAGATCAAGTACTTGCATCGCCGAATGTATCGACACTCTGGGGAGACAAATTAAGTGTCTTATACTGTCCTGAAGTTTCAGGACTTTGTCTGGAAACAGGAACAGTCTTTGACTGTGGGTGTCCAGGAGTGCCACCAGGTGCACCATGCTCTGAGCAAGGACTTCTTCCAATTTATCAGCCATCTATGGGCTTGTAGGAAACTCCTCGTCAGTGGCAGATGACTGAGGAGGCCTTCGTGGGAATTGGCCAGAATCAGCAGTCGTCCAAATACGGCACTACTCTGACTCCCTGGTGACAGAGGCGGCTATCATCACGGCCATGACGTTGGTGAAGATCCAAGGAGCCGTGGCTAGTCCAAATGGCAGAGCCTGGAATTGGTAGTGATAGTTGCCAATAGCAAACCGCAGGAACTGCTAATGCGATATGGCAATAGGGATATGCAGATATGCATCCTGTATGTCCAGGGATACCATAAAGTCTCCGGGTTCCATAGCCAGTACAATCGGGCGGTGTTTCCATACGAAACCTGGACATTCTCACAAACTTGTTTAAAGCTTTGCAGCTGAGGATAGGTCGGAAAGACCCATTGGGTTTCGGGACCAGAAACAAGGTCAAGTAGTATCCTCTGCCTCGCTTCGACTGAGATACTTTTACTCAGCACTCCTGTATTCAGGAGAAAACTCACAACCGTTTGTAAAGCTTGTGCCCTTATCGGATCTGAAGGGAGATCTGTGGTGCAAAACTGGCAAAGTGTACGTCTCTTGAAAGAGACAGCGTACCCGTGAGAGACAACTTCCAGTACCCATGCATCTGAAGTGGTCTTTAACCAGACCTGGGCGAACTGTAGAAGTCGGCTTGTCTTTTTTTGCAGCAGGCTGACAGGCTGCGCGGGACTGTTTCACCTTGGGCTTTGTGGTTTTGGGTACAGTATGTCTGACCCTTAGCTTTCCCTTGAGGTCGAAAGGAATGAGAAGTGGTACCCTTCGCCTCCTGTGTAGAAGGATTAGTAGGAGTGAAGAAAAGCAGTTCTAGCAGCTGCTAATTCAGACACTATTTTATTTAGGTCCTCTCTAAATAAAATGTCCACAGTGAAGGGGAGTACCTCCAATGTCTTTTTGGAGTCTAAGGTGGTCATTCCGAGTTGATCGCTAGCTGCATTCGTTCGCTGTGCAGCGATGAGGCTAAAAAAGGCACAATGCGCACGCACAAAGTAATATTACAACGAACGATGTAGTTTCTCACTAGCTCTAGCGAAGCTTTTCAGTCGCACTGCTGGCCACATAGTGATTGACAAGAAGAGGGCGTTTTTGGGTGTCAACTGACCGTTTTCAGGGAGTGTTCGAAAAAACGCAGGCGTGGGTGGGTGAACGCAGGGCGTGTTTGTGACGTCAAAACAGGAACTGAACAGTCTGAAGTCATCGCAAGCGCTGAGTAGGTATTGAGTACTCTAAAACTGCACAAAAAAAAGTTTGCCGCCGCTCTGCGATCCTTTCATTCGCACTTCTGCTAAGCTAAAATACACTCCCAGTGGGAGGCTGCATAGGATTTGCATGGCTGCTAAAAACTGCTAGCGAGCGAACAACTCTGAATGACCACCTAAGTCCACTTTCCACAACCTTAAACACAGTATGCGATGAGCCAGGACGCTTTGGCTGCCAGTATTCCCGCTTCAGAGGACGCCTCCTGAATGTAATAGGCGACGGTGCAAATGTGAGACAGGTATTGTCTGGCATTGTCAGAAATATCCTCGGGCAGCTCTTCCTCTAGTGCCTGAACCCACGTCTCAATACCTTTTGCGGACCAAGAGGCAGCTATAGTGGGTCTATGAATGCTCCCTGTAAGGGAGTATATAGTTTTCAGGCATCCCTCCACACGCTTATCTGTCGGTTCCTTCAGTGAGGTGACAGTGGTGACAGGCAGAGTAGACGACACCACGAGGCGGGTGACGTGAGAATCCACCAGAAGCGGATTCTCCCACTTATTACATAACTCTGCAGGGAGAGGATAGCGAGCCAAGGTCCGTTTAGGGAGCGGGAATTTCTTCCCTGAAGTAGACCAGGGTTCCCGCCTGATGTCAAGATGTTCAGAATGGGTTAATACAGTTTTAACCACCTTCTGCTGTTTAAACTTATCACTTTTCTTTGCCACTGCAGCGGAATCCTCATCATCAGTGATTTGTAGGATACGCTTAATAGCAACCACTAAGGCAGGGACATCAATTTGTGAGGGAGAATCCTCATCAGTAACACAGGATTCAGTGTCTGACAGGACCGTATGCTCCCCCTCCTCTTCAGATGAAACATCAGAGAGGTTTGTGGATTGTGAGGAGGAAGCAGCCAGCTTAGAAGACCCAGGGACACGGGAGTAAACTGGGGTAGATTTCTGTCTAAACAGAGACTGATTCAACTGCTGCAGTTGGTTAGACAAATGTTCTGCCGAAGGCGGATTATCCATAGGCACAATTTGTGGTGGAAATGGCACCGGTGGTCCCATAGTGGGGGCTAAACGGTCCACCAGAGTACCCAGGAGGGTAGTGAACATAGCCCAGGGTGGCTCCATTATAAATATAGGAGCTGCGGTCTGACTGGGAGGTGCATGGCATACATTTAGTACACAGACATTCATACAATAATTCCCCCTCAGGTAAACCTCTGGAGCATGCCTTGCACGATACAGGAGCTTCCAGAGATTTACTTCCCTTCTTGCTTGACATTATGAATAAAGCAACAACTGGGCTAATTAGTGCACTGAAGCCAGGCAAAGTACACAACCTGCAGATAAAATCCTGGTCTTACGTGACTGTAACACAGTAGAATATACGTATAGCGATAAATACTGTGTACATTATATGAGAGGACCCAGATGCACCTAGCCCAGGGTACAGAATATAGTGATAGTTATATCTGGAAAACACCTGAGAGTGAAACCATACAGCTGAAACAGGCACACATAGACACAGGCAATGCAGAAATTATTATTATAACAATAAAGCTGCACTGGGCTACACAGCGCGGTCCTAGACCGGAGGAATATATCAGAATACTTGTACAATATATTCTGTAATAGGTACACTCTTTCTTAACTAACGCTGTCTGCATTAAGACATGTAGAATACTCATATGTTTGTAAAGTCTCATGGCTGTGTACAGGTGACTTTACAGGGACGATCTTGCCCTGCAATCCCGGAGACCAGCAGCAGCTATGCTCAGAAGATGGCACCCAGCATCTCTGTCAGGAAAAGAGGGAGAGCGTGAGGCAGCTCCAGGGTGGGAAATCTGCGAGGAGATGGCGCCCTGGGCTGGGGGAGGGTCTACAGGTCAAGCGCCGTACCCCTATGCTGGTCTTCCACCACGGGTACTACAGAGCCTTATTAAATGGGGTTTTAGTACATCCGACCTGTACTCTTATGCCCTGATGGTCTAGTGGGGTCCCTGTCCAGCAACAGTGTCCACACCAGCGTCATGGTCCATCTCCCTAGACTGCGACTGGAACGCAATTTAATGGCGGGTCCTGCCTGGGGGACCCTCTTACCTCCTCCCTTAGTGGCAGCCACGCGAACCAGGAGAGCAGTCTGCGACTGTGTACCTAAACCGGGACGTCTCCGCCACAAGTCCCTGGGAACTGAGCCGCTGGAGTATAAGACGCCGCTTGGGAGGTGATGGAGCCGCAGCTCAGAGAAGTTTTCTTAGAAAGCTTTTTTAGGGCTGCCTGTTAAGGGACCTGCTGCTGCAGGCACCAACTCGAAAATGAGCTCTCAGTGCCTGGAGGCAGGGTTATAGAGAAGGCCCCAATGCATCCTGAGACAGCTAAAGCTTTAGCTTGTTGGTGCCTCTGGATTAAGATCCACTCTACACCCCGATGTTTCCCTGTGGAAACCAATGTAACCTGCTGCAGAAATAAGATGACAGACTATGATCTCTAGTAGACTCTTTTGGAACCTGAGTCCGGAATTCGCGGTGGGCACATGCTCAGAAGGAGCCCGACAGGGGAGCAGAAGTGCCAGGCATGTGCAGTAACGAACTGCCGACACCAGAAGTGTGGCGGAAGTACCGCAATTTAAGTTTAAATTGTTGAAATACTTTCTCTCTTAAAAAAACACTTGTTTATCACTGTGTCCAATTAAGAAAAGTTTTCTTTATGCACTAGACCACTTTATTAATAGTATTGAACAATTAGCCAACAGTGCTGTTAATTAATAGGATGTGATGTCATAACCAGATACTTAAGTACCATGGGTATAAATATGCACTTATGGGGTCATTCCGAGTTGTTCGCTCGCTAGCAGTTTTTAGCATCCGTGCAAATGTTAAGCCGCCACCTACTGGGAGTGTACTTTAGCTTAGCAGAAGTGCGAACGCTTGCATCGCAGAACGGCTACAAAATCATTTTGTGCCGTTTTAGAGAAGCTCAAAACCTACTCAGCACTTGCGATCACTTCAGACCATTCAGTTCCGGATTTGACGTCACAAACACGCCCTGTGTTCGCCCAGCCACGCCTGCGTTTGTTCTGGCACGCCTGAGTTTTTCCAAACATTCCCTGAAAACGGTCAGTTGACACCGAGAAACGCCCACTTCATGTCAATCACTCTGCGGCAGCCAGTGTGACTGAAATGCATCGTTAGACCTTGTGTGAAACTACATCGGACGTTGTAATAGTACGTCGCGCGTGCACATTGTGCCGCATACGCATGCGCAGAAGTGCTGTTTTTTAGCCTATCGCAGCGAACAAATGCAGCTAGCAATCAACTTGGAATGATCCCCTTAGTCCCTGTATCAGGTATATTCAATTGTAGTAGGAAACTGCCGTCTTGTCGGAAAGACGGCAGTTTCAGACTATTTTAAGTCGTAAGGGATTCCGACCTATTCAATGGTCCAAAAATTTTTCTGACAAGTCAGGAATTCCGACTTGTCGGAAAGCACGTGGATCAGCGGAATAGCAGCGGATGCACGTGCTTTTGTCGGAAACGCAGCCAAGTTTTTGGCCCAGTTTCCGAAAATGTCATTCCGACTTTAAAAAATGTTGAAATGACATTGTCGAAAACGGCCAAATCCTGTCAGATTTAGCCGTTCATTGTATACTGCTTTGTCGGAACCATTGAATATATGCCATGTCTTTACCCCTTGATGAAGTCTGATAGACGAAACGTGTTGGGCTACCTTTGCTGACCTCTGATTGAGATACGATACATATCCTACTCGTCTTAAATAATACTGATTGCACTGCATTTATTATATTTTTTTAATACAGGTTGAGTATCCCTTATCCAAAATGCTTGGGACCAGAGGTATTTTGGATATCGGATTTTTCCGTATTTTGGAATAATTGCATACCATAATGAGATATCATGGTGATGGGAACTAAATCTAAGCACAGAATGCATTTATGTTACATATACACCTTATACACACAGCCTGAAGGTACTTTTAGCCAATATTTTTTATAACTTTGTGCATTAAACAAAGTGTGTGTACATTCACACAATTCATTTATGTTTCATATACACCTTATACACACCGCCTGAAGCTCATTTAATACAATATTTTTAATAACTTTGTGTATTAAACAAAGTTTGTGTACATTGAGCCATCAAAAAACAAAGGTTTCACTATCTCACTCTCACTCAAAAAAGTCCGTATTTCGGAATATTCCGTATTTTGGAATATTTGGATAAGGGATACTCAACCTGTATCCGTTTTTAGGGTAAAAAAAATAAGAATTTACTTACCGATAATTCTATTTCTCGGAGTCCGTAGTGGATGCTGGGGTTCCTGAAAGGACCATGGGGAATAGCGGCTCCGCAGGAGACAGGGCACAAAAAGTAAAGCTTTTCCAGATCAGGTGGTGTGCACTGGCTCCTCCCCCTATGACCCTCCTCCAGACTCCAGTTAGGTACTGTGCCCGGACGAGCGTACACAATAAGGGAGGATTTTGAATCCTGGGTAAGACTCATACCAGCCACACCAATCACACCGTACAACTTGTGATCTAAACCCAGTTAACAGTATGATAACAGAGGAGCCTCTGAAAGATGGCTCCCTAAACAATAACCCGAATTAGTTAACAATAACTATGTACAAGTATTGCAGATAATCCGCACTTGGGATGGGCGCCCAGCATCCACTACGGACTCCGAGAAATAGAATTATCGGTAAGTAAATTCTTATTTTCTCTATCGTCCTAGTGGATGCTGGGGTTCCTGAAAGGACCATGGGGATTATACCAAAGCTCCCAAACGGGCGGGAGAGTGCGGATGACTCTGCAGCACCGAATGAGAGAACTCCAGGTCCTCTTTTGCCAGGGTATCAAATTTGTAGAATTTTACAAACGTGTTCTCCCCTGACCACGTAGCTGCTCGGCAAAGTTGTAATGCCGAGACCCCTCGGGCAGCCGCCCAAGATGAGCCCACCTTCCTTGTGGAATGGGCCTTAACAGATTTAGGCTGTGGCAGGCCTGCCACAGAATGTGCAAGTTGAATTGTGTTACAAATCCAACGAGCAATCGACTGCTTAGAAGCAGGTGCACCCAACTTGTTGGGTGCCTACAGTATAAACAGCGAGTCAGATTTTCTGACTCCAGCCGTCCTTGAAATGTATATTTTTAAAGCTCTGACAACGTCCGTCCTCCAAGTCGCTTGTAGCCGCAGGCACTACAATAGGCTGGTTCAGGTGAAACGCTGATACCACCTTAGGGAGAAAATGCGGACGCGTCCGCAGCTCTGCCCTATCCGAATGGAAAATTAAATAAGGGCTTTTATAAGATAAAGCCGCCAGTTCAGATACTCTCCTGGCGGAAGCCAGGGCCAGTAACATAGTCACTTTCCATGTGAGATATTTCAAATCCACATTTTTTAGTGATTCAAACCAATGGGATTTGAGGAAATCTAAAACTACATTTAGATCCCACGGTGCCACCGGAGGCACCACAGGAGGCTGTATATGCAGTACTCCTTTGACAACAGTCTGGACCTCAGGGACTGAGGCCAATTCTTTTTGGAAGAATATTGACAGGGCCGAAATTTGAACCTTAATAGATCCCAATTTGAGACCCATAGACAATCCTGATTGCAGGAAATGTAGGAAACGACCCAGTTGAAATTCCTCCGTCGGAGCACTCCGATCCTCGCACCACGCAACATATTTCCGCCAAATGCGGTGATAATGCTTCGCGGTGACTTCATTTCTTGCCTTAATCAAGGTAGGAATGACTTCTTCTGGAATGCCTTTTCCTTTTAGGATCTGGCGTTCAACCGCCATGCCGTCAAACGCAGCCGCGGTAAGTCTTGAAAGAGGCAGGGACCCTGTTGAAGCAGGTCCCTTCTCAGAGGTAGAGGCCACGGATCGTCCGTGACCATCTCTTGAAGTTCCGGGTACCAAGACCTTCTTGGCCAATCCGGAGCCACTAGTATCGTTCTTACTCCGCTTTGCCGTATGATTCTCAATACCTTTGGTATGAGAGGCAGAGGAGGAAACACATACACCGACTGGTACACCCAAGGTGTTACCAGCGCGTCCACAGCTATTGCCTGCGGATCTCTTGACCTGGCGCAATACCTGTCCAGTTTTTTGTTGAGGCGAGATGCCATCATATCCACCATTGGTCTTTCCCAACGGTTTATTAGTATGTGGAAAACTTCTGGATGAAGTCCCCACTCTCCCGGGTGAAGATCGTGTCTGCTGAGGAAGTCTGCTTCCCAGTTGTCCACGCCCGGGATGAACACTGCTGACAGTGCTATCACGTGATTCTCCGCCCAGCGAAGGATCCTGGCAGCTTCTGCCATTGCACTCCTGCTTCTTGTGCCGCCCTGTCTGTTTACATGGGCGACTGCCGTGATGTTGTCCGACTGGATCAACACCGGTCTTCCTTGAAGCAGAGGTTCCGCCTGGCTTAGAGCATTGTAGATTGCTCTTAGTTCCAGAATGTTTATGTGAAGAGACTTTTCCAGGCTCGACCACACTCCCTGGAAGTTTCTTCCTTGTGTGACTGCTCCCCAGCCTCTCAGGCTGGCGTCCGTGGTCACCAGGATCCAATCCTGTATGCCGAATCTGCGGCCCTCCAATAGATGAGCCCTCTGCAACCACCACAGAAGAGATACCCTTGTCCTTGGAGACAGGGTTATCCGCAGGTGCATCTGAAGATGCGACCCTGACCATTTGTCCAACAGATCCCTTTTTGATGTACAGACACCTTTCCTGGTTTTAGGAGGTTCCTGACCAGGTCGGATAACTCCTTGGCTTTTTCCTCGGGAAGAAAAACCTTTTTCTGAACCGTGTCCAGAATCATCCCTAGGAACAGCAGACGAGTTGTCGGCATTAATTGGGATTTTGGAATATTCAGAATCCATCCGTGCTGCTTTAGCACCTCTTGAGATAGTGCTAATCCCATCTCTAGCTGTTCTCTGGACCTTGCCCTTATTAGGAGATCGTCCAAGTATGGGATAATTAATACGCCTTTTCTTCGAAGAAGAATCATCATCTCGGCCATTACCTTTGTAAAGACCCGAGGTGTCGTGGACAAACCAAACGGCAGCGTCTGAAACTGATAGTGACAGTTTTGTACAACGAACCTGAGGTACCCCTGGTGTGAGGGGTAAATTGGAACGTGGAGATACGCATCCTTGATGTCCAAGGATACCATAAAGTCCCCTTCTTCCAGGTTCGCTATCACTGCTCTGAGTGACTCCATCTTGAACTTGAACTTCTTTATGTACAGGTTCAAGGACTTCAGATTTAGAATAGGCCTTACCGAGCCATCCGGCTTCGGTACCACAAATAGAGTGGAATAATACCCCTTCCCTTGTTGTAGAAGAGGTACCTTGACTATCACCTGCTGAGAGTACAGCTTGTGAATGGCTTCCAAAACCGTCTCCCTTTCGGAGGGGGACGTTGGTAAAGCAGACTTCAGGAAACGGCGAGGTGGATCTGTCTCTAATTCCAACCTGTACCCCTGAGATATTATCTGCAGGATCCAGGGATCTACCTGCGAGTGAGCCCACTGCGCGCTGTAATTTTTTGAGACGACCGCCCACCGTCCCCGAGTCCGCTTAAGAAGCCCCAGCGTCATGCTGAGGCTTTTGTAGAAGCCGGGGAGGGCTTCTGTTCCTGGGAAGGAGCTGCCTGTTGCTGTCTCTTCCCTCGACCTCTGCCTCGTGGCAGATATGAATAGCCCTTTGCTCTCTTATTTTTAAAGGAACGAAAGGGCTGCGGTTGAAAAGTCGGTGCCTTTTTCTGTTGGGGAGTGACTTGAGGTAGAAAGGTGGATTTCCCGGCTGTAGCCGTGGCCACCAAATCTGATAGACCGACTCCAAATAACTCCTCCCCTTTATACGGCAAAACTTCCATATGCCGTTTTGAATCCGCATCGCCTGTCCACTGTCGCGTCCATAAAGCTCTTCTGGCCGAAATGGACATAGCACTTACCCGTGATGCCAGTGTGCAGATATCCCTCTGTGCATCACGCATATAAAGAAATGCATCCTTTATTTGTTCTAACGACAGTAAAATATTGTCCCTGTCCAGGGTATCAATATTTTCAATCAGGGACTCTGACCAAACTACCCCAGCACTGCACATCCAGGCAGTCGCTATAGCTGGTCGTAGTATAACACCTGCATGTGTGTATATACTTTTTTGGATATTTTCCATCCTCCTATCTGATGGATCTTTAAGTGCGGCCGTCTCAGGAGAGGGTAACGCCACTTGTTTAGATAAGCGTGTTAGCGCCTTGTCCACCCTAGGAGGTGTTTCCCAGCGCTCCCTAACCTCTGGCGGGAAAGGGTATAATGCCAATAATTTCTTTGAAATTATCAGCTTTTTATCAGGGGCAACCCACGCTTCATCACACACGTCATTTAATTCTTCTGATTCAGGAAAAACTATAGGTAGTTTTTTCACACCCCACATAATACCCTGTTTAGTGGTACCTGTAGTATCAGCTAAATGTAACGCCTCCTTCATTGCCAAAATCATATAACGTGTGGCCCTACTGGAAAATACGGTTGATTCGTCACCGTCACCACTGGAATCAGTGCCTGTGTCTGGGTCTGTGTCGACCGACTGAGGCAAAGGGCGTTTCACAGCCCCTGACGGTGTTTGAGGCGCCTGGACAGGCACTAATTGATTGTCCGGCCGCCTCATGTCGTCAAACGACTGCTTAAGCGAGTTGACGCTATCCCGTAATTCCACAAATAAAGGCATCCATTCTGGTGTCGACCCCCTAGGAGGTGACATCCCCATATTTGGCAATTGCTCCGCCTCCACACCAATATCGTCCTCATACATGTCGACACACACGTACCGACACACAGCAGACACACAGGGAATGCTCTACACGAAGACAGGACCCACTAGCCCTTTGGGGAGACAGAGGGAGATTCTGCCAGCACACACCAAAAAAGCGCTATATATGACAGGGATAGCCTTATAATAAGTGCTCCCTTATAGCTGCTTTATATATATCAAAATATTGCCATTAAATTTGCCCCCCCCTCTCTGTTTTACCCTGTTTCTGTAGTGCAGTGCAGGGGAGAGACCTGGGAGCCGTCCTGACCAGCGGAGCTGTGAGAGGAAATGGCGCCGTGTGCTGAGGAGATAGGCCCCGCCCCTTTTCCGGCGGGCTCGTCTCCCGCTATTTTGTGAATCCAGGCAGGGGTTAAATATCTCCATATAGCCTCTGGGGGCTATATGTGAGGTATTTTTAGCCTTTTAATAGGTTTTCATTTGCCTCCCAGGGCGCCCCCCCCCAGCGCCCTGCACCCTCAGTGACTGCGTGTGAAGTGTGCTGAGAGGAAAATGGCGCACAGCTGCAGTGCTGTGCGCTACCTTTAGAAGACTGCAGGAGTCTTCAGCCGCCGATTCTGGACCTCTTCTTACTTCAGCATCTGCAAGGGGGCCGGCGGCGCGGCTCCGGTGACCATCCAGGCTGTACCTGTGATCGTCCCTCTGGAGCTGATGTCCAGTAGCCAAGAAGCCAATCCATCCTGCACGCAGGTGAGTTCACTTCTTCTCCCCTCTGTCCCTCGTTGCAGTGATCCTGTTGCCAGCAGGAATCACTGTAAAATAAAAAACCTAAGCTAAACTTTCTCTAAGCAGCTCTTTATGAGAGCCACCTAGAATTGCACCCTTCTCGGCCGGGCACAAAAATCTAACTGGAGTCTGGAGGAGGGTCATAGGGGGAGGAGCCAGTGCACACCACCTGATCTGGAAAAGCTTTACTTTTTGTGCCCTGTCTCCTGCGGAGCCGCTATTCCCCATGGTCCTTTCAGGAACCCCAGCATCCACTAGGACGATAGAGAAAAAATGTTTATGCTCCATAAAACATAATTTTTTAATGTTCTTTGAAAATCTTTTTAAATCTTCTCGTTGTTACAAATAATTTATATATATATATTTTTTATACACTGGGTGTCTGGTCCTTTGTTAACTGGAATATTGTTGTGAGACACCATTGGTCACTCATACCCCCATCCCCCTGTTCCATATATATATATATATATATGCTGAAAAAATTGAAGAAGCAGGGAGCGCCAATAGTGCATTAAAAGAGTAAAGATATTTTATTTAAAAAAAATCCAACTTGGTAACAAGTGAAACCCGTACCATAAGAGGCGGTCAAACCACCGCTCGTATAACCGGCATAAGATTTACCCCACTGTGTAAAGCAGCATTCTTTAATTCCAAATCCAAATGTCAGACCACGCCCATACGCGTTTCGTCATTCGACTTCGTCAGTAGGCCTGGTCTTTTCTGTTGTTCACAGTGGTTCTATCAGTCCTCTCAAGAGGGTATCAGTACTCACGACGCCTGTGGTCGTGAGTACTGATACCCTCTTGAGAGGACTGATAGAACCACTGTGAACAACAGAAAAGACCAGGCCTACTGACGAAGTCGAATGACGAAACGCGTATGGGCGTGGTCTGACATTTGGATTTGGAATTAAAGAATGCTGCTTTACACAGTGGGGTAAATCTTATGCTGGTTATACGAGCGGTGGTTTGACCGCCTCTTATGGTACGGGTTTCACTTGTTACCAAGTTGGATTTTTTAAAATAAAATATCTTTACTCTTTTAATGCACTATTGGCGCTCCCTGCTTCTTCAATTTTTTCAGCAGGACTACTACCCATCCGGGATTGGGTATTATTGGGGAAGCGACAGCTGGAAATCCCAGAAGTGCACACTGACAAGAGTCGTCCATCAAATGCTATTGGCAGTCAGTGAATCTGAGGAATATTGTCCCTAGTTCATCCTTGGACTTATAGTTCCACGGGACTTTCTACATATTACAAAAACTTTCACCTTGTGATTTGCGCTCATACTATCTGTCCATATATATATATATATATATATATATATATATATATATATATATATATATATATATATATAAAAAATAAGATTATAGCCCTACCAGGAAATCTTTTTCTCGTAGTCCGTAGAGGATGCTGGGGATTCCGTAAGGACCATGGGGATAGACGGGCTTTGCAGGAGACATGGGCACTTTAAGAAAGAACTTTAGGTATGGGTGTGCACTGGCTCCTCCCTCTATGCCCCTCCTCCAGACCTCAGTTAGAGAAACTGTGCCCAGAGGAGACGGACAGTACGAGGAAAGGATTTTTGTTAATCCAAGGGCAAGATTCATACCAGCCCACACCATTCACACCATATAACTTGTGATATACTAACCAGTTAACAGTATGAAAAAAAAAAACAGCATCAGTCCGAGACCGATGAAAACAATTTAACATAACCCTAATGTAAGCAAAACTATATACAAGTCTTGCAGAAGTAGTCCGCACTTGGGACGGGCGCCCAGCCTCCTCTACGGACTACGAGAAAAAGATTTACCGGTAGGTTTAAAATCTTATTTTCTCTTACGTCCTAGAGGATGCTGGGGACTCCGTAAGGACCATGGGGATTATATCAAAGCTCCCAAACGGGCGGGAGAGTGCGGATGACTCTGCAGCACTGAGTGAGCAAACAGGAGGTCCTCCTCAGCCAGGGTATCAAACTTATAGAACTTTGCAAAGGTGTTTGAACCCGACCAAGTAGCAGCTCGACACAGTTGTAATGCAGAGACCCCTCGGACAGCCGCCCAAGAAGAGCCCACCTTCCTAGTGGAATGGGCCTTATCCGATTTTGGCAACGGCAATCCAGCCGTAGAATAAGCCTGCTGAATCGTGTTACAGATCCAGCGAGCAACAGTCTGTTTTGAAGCAGGAGCACCAACCTTGTTGGCTGCATACAGGACAAACAGTGCATCTATTTTTCTGACCCTAGCCGTTCTGGCCACGTAAATTTTCAAAGCCCTGACCACATCAAGGGACTCAGAATCCTCCAAGTCTCGCGTAGCCACAGGCACCACAATAGGTTGGTTCATATGAAAAGATGACACCACCTTAGGCAAAAATTGAGGACGGGTCCGCAATTCCGCTCTATCCATATGGAAAACCAGATAGGGGCTTTTATGAGACAAAGTCGCCAATTCCGACACTCGCCTAGCCGAAGCCAAGGCTAACAACATGACCACCTTCCAAGTGAGATATTTTAACTCCACCGTTTTAAGTGGTTCAAACCAGTTCGACTTAAGGAAACTCAACACCACGTTAAGGTCCCAAGGCGCCACCGGAGGTACAAAAGGAGGCTGAATACACAGCACTCCCTTCACAAAAGTCTGTACTTCTGGGAGAGAAGCTAATTACTTCTGAAAGAAAATGGATAAGGCCGAAATCTGAACCTTAATGGAGCCTAATTTTAGGCCCAAATTCACTCCAGTTTGTAGGAAGTGAAGGAAACGGCCCAGATGGAATTCTTCCATAGGAGCATTCCTGGCCTCACACCAAGAAACATGCTTTCACCATATACGGTGATTATGTTTAGCTGTCGCGTCCTTCCTAGCCTTTATCAGCGTAGGAATGACCTCATCCGGAATGCCCTTTTCCGCTAGGATCCGGCGTTCAACCACCATGCCGTCAAACACAGCCGCGGTAAGTCTTGGAACAGACAGGGTCCCTGTTGTAACAGGTCCTGTCTTAGAGGAAGAGGCCACGGATCTTCTGTGAGCATTCCCTGCAGATCCGGATACCAGGCCCTTGGCGGCCAATCCGGAACAATGAGAATTGTCTGCACTGCTCTTTTTCTTATTATTCTCAACACCTTTGGGATGAGAGGTAGAGTGTCAGATTGTGTTTAGGCTGTGTCCCCGGAGGGGGCGCTAGTGGGTCAGTGGAGGTAGATGGGAGAAAACGAGGAGGCTGGATAACGTTCTTGCGCATGAGCGCAATGGTATTTATTTAGCAGATTATTTAAACAGAACGGCAGGCAGAAATAATAATAACAAATGTAAATGTCAATCACACAGCGTAATAGCTGAAAGTCTATGGCAACGGAATGAAGGATGACTGAAGAAATAATAACCGGTAAGATGATAAACAGATGAAATGGTGCTTGTAAAGATGACTCTGGTTTGGAAACCAGTGCAGGTTTTAAAACATGGAACTTTGGCAATGATGATGTTAATTGGCAAACCTGGTAGCAGAGGCAGGAGTCTGACTATCCACAGTGCAGGTGGAGAAGCACTGACAGCAAGCAAGCTGTATCACAGGTGGAGGAATGGAACACACCTGGAGTCAGTCTCAACTGCAAGGCTGAAGCACACGAGGTGTTTGATGAGTGTGAAGCCTGTTGGTAAATGCAGGTATTGCTGGGACTTGAAGTTCCACGGAGCTGAGAAATAACCAGGAGTACAAGTCTTGAGTAGAGAGCCAGGAACACGGAGGAAACAGGAACAGATCCTTTCACATGGGTCGCAGGAGTGACACAAAGTCCAGGATGCCTGCAGACTGATCCTTCAGTCTCTTATGTACCCCTTGGTTCACAGGGATTGGGTGAGTGAGGGAAAGTGGGTGCGGCCAAGCACCGGATTGGCCGCTGTATGCTGGCTGTTTGCAAACTGTCATGGCGGCGCCCACGCCGCGGCCCAGCGGGAACGCGGCGCGCTACACGCCCGCTGTCACAGGAGCGCTCCCAGGCCCGTGATGGTGTCCTACGGCAGGGACACAGATGACAGGTGACCGCAGGGAGCCAGGACGGAGTCCGCAGCGGCGGACGGATGTCAGCTTGGTGAGTCGATTCCTGACAGTACCCCCCCCTTTAAGGGTGGACACCGAACACCCACGTGGCTTGGAAGGATGAGTGCTGTGGAAGACACGGACCAACCTTGGAGCATGGACATCTGATGAATTTACCCAACTCCTCTCCTTTGGGCCATAACCGGACCAATCGACCAGGTACTGGAGACGTCCATACCGGCAACGGGAGTCCAGAATTTTGCCGATCTCGAATTCCACGCCCCGCTGAGTTCGAATTTTGGGGCCAACTGGAAGAGAACTCTGAAAACGGTTCAGGACTAGAGGTCTGAGGAGAGAAACATGAAAAGCGTTAGGTATTCGAAGAGAAGGTGGTAACTTCAGTTTGTAGGCCACAGGGTTGATGACTCTTTCGACAGGGAAAGGACCAATGAAACGGGGTGCAAACTTCATGGACGGGACCCTAAGACGGAGGTTACGGGTTGACAGCCAAACCTTGTCCCCAGGTTTCAGGTTAGGAACCGCACGTCTCTTGCGGTCGGCAAAGTATTTGTACCGGCTGGAGGCCTTTTTGAGAGACACGTGAATTTTTCTCCAAATTGACGAGAACTGAGTCAGAGCAGTAGTGGCAGCAGGAACATCCATATGAGGGAGTTCTTGGAAGTCTGGAACACGGGGATGTTGCCCATATACTGCAAAGAATGGTGTTGTTTCAGTAGCAGTATGGTATCGGAAGTTGTGGGCAAACTCGGCCCATGGGAGCAGATCGAACCAGTCATCCTGGGAAGATGAAACATACAATCTTAAAAACGTCTCTAGTTCTTGATTAACTCTCTCTGTCTGCCCATTCGTCTGAGGATGGTACGATGACGAAAACTTCAGTTTGACCTGCATGGCAGCACAGAGGGCCCTCCAAAACCTCGCTACAAACTGTACCCCCCGATCAGATATTATTTCTAAGGGTAGACCATGTAAGCGGAAAATCTCCCGTAGGAAGATTTGGGCAAGTTTCGGGGCAGAAGGGAGACCCTGGAGAGGAACAAAATGAGCCATCTTGGTGAATCTGTCCACTACAACCCAGATGGTATTGTGTCCTTGAGAAGGAGGAAGGTCGGTGATAAAATCCATGGACAGGTGTGACCAGGGACGACTAGGAACAGACAATGGTTGTAACTGACCTGCTGGAGACTGACGAGGAGTCTTATGCTGCACACACTTAGGACAGGATGCCACGAAATCCTGGATGTCAGCCTTCATCTTTGGCCACCAGTATGTCTCAGAGAGAAACTTGAAGGTCTTCAGGACACCAGGATGACCGGTGAACTTGGATTGATGGGCCCAAGATAGCAACTTGGGACGGAGTTCTGGGGAAACAAAAGTCTTACCAGGAGGAGGAGCTGGGGAGACTTGAGATGCAGCAAATACCACTGGACTCAGGATGGAATGAGGCACTGAGTCAGGCGTTTCCTCTTCGGATTCCATGGATCGGGATAAAGCGTCAGCTTTAATATTCTGCGAACCTGGGCGGAAATGAAGCTTAAAATTAAAACGTGAGAAAAACATAGCCCACCTGGACTGGCGAGGATTAAGGCACTGAGCTGCCTTTAAGTATAGCAGGTTTTTATGATCCGTGTAGATATTGAACGGATGTTTGGCCCCTTCTAGGAGGTATCTCCATTCCTCGAGAGCCAGCTTGATCGCCAGTAGTTCTTGATCTCCAACGGAGTAGTTAGTTTCTGCTGGAAGGAATTTGCGAGAATAAAATCCACAAGGGTGGACTTTCCCATCGGTTCCCTTCTGGGAGAGAACAGCTCCAACCCCAACTGTAGAGGCATCCACCTCCAACTCGAACGGTTTGTTTACATCTGGCTGAGACAGAACTGGAGCAGACATAAAGGCCAGCTTGATCTTCTGGAAGGCTGCTAAGGCTTCTTCTGACCAGTTGGAATGGTTTGCCCCTTTCCGAGTCAGGTTGGTAATAGGAGCGATGAGAGTGGAGAATCCCCGAATAAATTTCCTATAGTAGTTGGCAAAACCCAGGAACCGCTGGATAGACTTGAGAGAATTTGGAATGGACCAATTGGCAATAGCTTCCAATTTTGTCGGGTCCATTTGAAGATCCGATCCGGAAATTATATAACCCAGGAAGGGTATAGAGGGTACTTCAAAGGTGCATTTAGATAGTTTACCGTAAAGACGGTTCTCACGAAGACGTCGGAGGACTTCTCGGACTTGTAGACGATGAGATGGAAGGTCTTGGGAGAAGATGAGGATATCATCCAAGTAAACAACGAGGTACTTATACAGGACATCACGAAAGATTTCGTTCACAAAGTGCTGGAACACTGCTGGAGCATTACTCAACCCGAATGGCATTACCAGGTATTCGTAATGGCCATCTCGAGTGTTAAAAGCTGTCTTCCACTCGTCACCACTCCGGATTCTGATGAGATTGTAAGCACCGCGGAGATCTAACTTGGTGAAGATGCGGGCTCCTTTAACTCTGTCAAATAATTCGGTAATGAGTGGTAATGGATAACTATTTTTGATGGTAATGTCATTGAGACCCCGGTAGTCAATGCATGGTCGCAGTCCTCCATCCTTCTTTTTAACAAAGAAGAAACCTGCACCAGCGGGTGATGATGAAGGACGGATGAATCCCTTCTGTAGATTCTCCCTGATATAATCGCTCATCGCCTCAGTTTCAGGAACAGACAACGGGTAGGTGCGCCCCCTAGGTGGCTTCTTGCCAGGAAGGAGATCGATGGGACAATCCCATTCCCTATGGGGCGGCAGGACATCAGCAGCCTTCTCACTGAAGACATCTGAGAATTCTTGATAAGCTGCTGGGAGACTTGACTGTGTCTTTACTTCGGTAGACTTTATGGGACACACTTGGGCTAAACAGGATTGATGACACTGTGAACCCCATGAGGTAAGCTGCAACGTTGACCAGTCAAACTGTGGATTATGTAGCTGGAGCCAGGGCATGCCCAAGACGATCTCCTGGGTGGCTTGAGGGATGACTAAGAACTTAATCAGTTCAGAGTGTAAGAATCCAACTCCCAGGACCACTGGGGCAGTTTGATGAGAAATATTCCCCTTGGAGATTCGACTACCATCCACAGCGGTAATATAAACTGGACAGGAAAGTTCACATGTAGGTAAGCAGAATTTATTTACTGCAGCTTGGGTGATGAAATTTCCTGCAGCTCCACAGTCCACTAATGCTGATGTGGACTGGAGCCCAACTGAAGTCTCTAACGTCACAGGAAGGATAAGGTCTTGATTAGAAGGAGCTTGACAAAAAGATCCCAACTTGACTCCTCCTTTACAAGTCAGGATCTGGCGTTTCCCGAACGCACTGTGCAGGAGTTAATCTGGTGGCCCGCAGCCGCACAGTACAGACAGAGTCTCTCACGCATTCTTCTTGCCCGCTCTTCAGGAGTTAGGCGGGACCTATTTATCTGCATAGGCTCGTCAGAAGAAGGAGACTGGAACTGTACTGAAGGTATCGTCCTTGATCTGCGTGGCTCACTCCGAGCGCGTTCATTATTGCGTTCGCGGATACGAGAGTCCAACTTAATGCACAAGGAAATCAATTCAGACAATTGAACAGGAAGGTCGCGGGTCGCCAGTTCATCTTTGATCCGGTCAGAAAGTCCATGCCAGAAGGCTGCTACCAGGGCCTGATTATTCCACTGAATCTCTGCGGCCAACGTCTGGAACTGAATGACATACTGTCCCATACTACGGGTACCTTGACGAAGTTGAATCAGGTCAGCAGAAGCTGATGTTGCACGACCAGGCTCGTCAAAGATCCGTCTGAAGGTTGACACGAAGTCTGTGTAGTTGTTAATCAGAGGGTCAGCACGTTCCCACAGAGGAGACACCCAGCTCAGAGCAGATCCAGAAAGTAAGGAGATGATGTAGGCAACCTTGGATCTTGGCGTGGGGAAATTATGTGACAACAACTCAAACTGGATTTCACATTGGTTGAGAAACCCGCGACATAACTTTGGACTGCCATCATACTTGCTTGGCACGGGCAGGTGCAGACGTGACACTGGAGCTGATGCAGCCGGCATAGAGGAACACACAGCACTGGCAGGTGCTGGAGTAACAGGAACAGTAGGAGTGAGTACACTAGGCAGGGATTGCTGTAGTGTATCTATCCGGGAGGACATCCCTTGCAGGAATTGAAACATCTGCTGCTGCGCAGCCTCTTGACCATCCAGACGGGAGACCAGATTTTGCAAGGCCTCTGACCCCACACTCCGTCCACCATCCGAGTCCATCGATCCTGGACTTACTGTCAGATTGTGTTTAGGCTGTGTCCCCGGAGGGGGCGCTAGTGGGTCAGTGGAGGTAGATGGGAGAAAACGAGGAGGCTGGATAACGTTCTTGCGCATGAGCGCAATGGTATTTATTTAGCAGATTATTTAAACAGAACGGCAGGCAGAAATAATAATAACAAATGTAAATGTCAATCACACAGCGTAATAGCTGAAAGTCTATGGCAACGGAATGAAGGATGACTGAAGAAATAATAACCGGTAAGATGATAAACAGATGAAATGGTGCTTGTAAAGATGACTCTGGTTTGGAAACCAGTGCAGGTTTTAAAACATGGAACTTTGGCAATGATGATGTTAATTGGCAAACCTGGTAGCAGAGGCAGGAGTCTGACTATCCACAGTGCAGGTGGAGAAGCACTGACAGCAAGCAAGCTGTATCACAGGTGGAGGAATGGAACACACCTGGAGTCAGTCTCAACTGCAAGGCTGAAGCACACGAGGTGTTTGATGAGTGTGAAGCCTGTTGGTAAATGCAGGTATTGCTGGGACTTGAAGTTCCACGGAGCTGAGAAATAACCAGGAGTACAAGTCTTGAGTAGAAAGCCAGGAACACGGAGGAAACAGGAACAGATCCTTTCACATGGGTCGCAGGAGTGACACAAAGTCCAGGATGCCTGCAGACTGATCCTGCAGTCTCTTATGTACCCCTTGGTTCACAGGGATTGGGTGAGTGAGGGAAAGTGGGTGCGGCCAAGCACCGGATTGGCCACTGTATGCTGGCTGTTTGCAAACTGTCATGGCGGCGCCCACGCCGCGGCCCAGCGGGAACGCGGCGCGCTACACGCCCGCTGTCACAGGAGCGCTCCCAGGCCCGTGATGGTGTCCTACGGCAGGGACACAGATGACAGGTGACCGCAGGGAGCCAGGACGGAGTCCGCAGCGGCGGACGGATGTCAGCTTGGTGAGTCGATTCCTGACATAGAGGAGGAAACACATAGACTGACTGGAACACCCACGGGGTCACTAGGACGTCCACAGCCACTGCCTGAGGGTCTCTTGATCTGGTGCAATACTTCTGTAGCTTTTTGTTGAGGCGGGACGCCATCATGTCTATCTGTGGCAGTCCTCACTGACTTACAATCTGTGCAAGACTTCCTGATGAAGTCCCCACTCTCCTGGATGCAAGTCGTGTCTGCTGCAGAAGTCTGCTTCCCAGTTGTCCACTCCCGGAATGAACACTGCTGACAGTGCGCTTACATGATTTTCGGCCCAGCGAAGAATCCTGGTGGCTTCCGCCATTGCCACTCTGCTCCTTGTGCCGCCTTGGCGGTTTACATGAGCCACTGCGGTGATGTTGTCTGACTGGATCAGAACTGGTAGGTCGCGAAGCAAGGTCTCCGCTTGACGAAAGGCGTTGTATATGGCCCTCAGCTCCAGTACGTTGATGTGAAGACAAGTCTCTTGACTTGACCAAAGACCTTGGAAGTTTCTTCCATGTGTGACTGCTCCCCAACCTAGGAGGCTCGCGTCCGTGGTCACCAGAATCCAGTCCTGAATGCCGAACCTGCAGCCCTCTAGAAGGTGAGCACTCTGCAGCCACCACAGGAGAGATACCCTGGCTCTAGGGGACAGGGTGATCATCTGATGAATCTGTAGATGTGACCCGGACCACTTGTCCAGTAGGTCCCATTGGAAGGCCCTCGCATGGAACCTGCCAAAGGGAATGGCCTTGTATGATGCCACCATCTTTCCCAGGACTCGAGTGCAGTGATGCACTGACACCTGTTTTGGCTTCAATAGGTTTCTGACCAGAGTCATGAGTTTCTGAGCCTTTTCTATCGGAAGATAAACCTTTTTCTGGTCCGTATCCAGAATCATGCCCAAGAAGGTCAGACGAGTGGTAGGAACCAACTGCTACTTCGGGATATTGAGAATCCAGCCGTGTTGCTGTAACACCTTCAGTGAAAGTGACACGCTGTTCAGCAACTGCTCTCTTGATCTCGCTTTTATGAGGAGATCGTCCAAGTACAGGATAATTGTTACACCCTGCTTGCGCAGGAGCACCATCATTTCCGCCATTACCTTGGTGAAAATCCTTGGGGCCGTGGAAAGCCCAAACGGCAACATCTGAAATTGGTAATGACAATCCTGTACCGCAAATCTCAGGTACGCCTGATGAGGTGGATATATGGGAACATGAAGGTATGCATCCTTTATGTCCAGAGATACCATAAAATCCCCCCCTTCCAGGCTGGCGATGACCGCTCTGAGCGATTCCATCTTGAACTTTAACCTTTTCAAGTATAGGTTCAGGGATTTTAAATCTAAAATGGGTCTGACCGAACCGTCCGGTTTCGGACTACAAACAGGGTTGAGTAGTATCCCCTTCCTTGTTGAAGCAGGGGAACCTTGACCGCCACCTGTTGAAGATACAATTTGTGAATTGCATTTAACACTATCTCCCTTTCTGGGGGAGAAGCCGGTAGGGCTGATTTGAAAAACCGGCGAGGAGGCACCTCTTCGAATTCGAGCTTGTAACCCTGAGAAACAATTTCTATTGCCCAGGGATCCACCTGTGAGTGAACCCAGATGTGGCTGAAAAGTCGAAGACGTGCCCCCACTGGGGCGGACTCCCTTAGCGGAGCCCCAGCGTCATGCGGTGGATTTTGTAGAGCCGGGGAAGACTTCTGTTCCTGGGAACTAGCTGTGTTGTGCAGCTTTTTCCCTCTGCCCTTACCTCTGGCAAGAAAGGACGCACCTCGTACTCTCTTGTTTCTCTGTGACCGAAAGGACTGCATTTGATAATGTGGCACTTTCTTAGGCTGTGAGGGAATATAAGGCAAAAAATTTGATTTACCAGCTGTAGCTGTGGAGACCAGGTCCGAGAGACCTTCCCCAAACAATTCCTCACCCCTGTAAGGTAAAACCTCCATATGCCTCTTTGAGTCGGCATCACCTGTCCATTGCCGGGTCCATAGGACTCGTCTAGCAGAAATCGACATAGCGTTGACTCTAGAACCCAGTAGACCAATGTCTCTTTGAGCATCACTCATATATAAGACAGCATCTTTAATATGTCCTAGGGTCAATAAAATGGTATCCTTATCCAGGGTCTCAATCTCCGCTGATAAAGTATCTGTCCACGCTGCTACAGCGCTACAAACCCAAGCTGACGCAATTGCCGGTCTGAGTAAGGTACCAAAATGTGTGTAAATGGACTTCAAAGTAACCTGCTTGCGATCCGCAGGATCCCTAAGGGTAGCCGCATCTTGGGATGGCAGTGCTACCTTTTTGGATAAGCGTGTCAACGCCTTCTGCCAAAAAGGTAGTTGGAGGGTATGCAGTAACAGGGCCAGGACAGGGGTGACAGGGTCAGAACAGGGGTGACGGGGCCAGGACAGAAATGACAGGGACAGGATAGGGGTGACAGGGCCAGGGTAGGGGCAGCAGGACCAGGATAGGGGTGACTGGGTCAGGATAGGGATGACAGGGCCAGGATAGGGGTGACAGGGCCAGGATAAGGGTGACAGGGCAAGGCCAGGAGTGACAGAGCAAGGCCAGGGGTGACAGGGACATGACAGAACACAGGGCACGGGAGAGATTGGTATTAGGGACAAAACAGTGGTGACAGACAGATGTATCTTACTGTGCTGGCTGCTGCTGTTCCACTCCAACCTGTTGGGATCTGCTGCTGGTGGAGACTTGGCATGGCTGACTCTCTCAGGCTGGAGTCCTGCTTCCTCTGCCTGCCCGCATCCCTTCCCCCTCTCCTCAGTCACACACCGCGGACCTCGCACAGCTGCCGGGCACTGTGGTAAGGGGAGACTGGGAGTGACTGGTTAGCCCCCCAGGAGACGCTGCGGCTGGAGGGAGGAGGGGGTCATAGCATGCATGCGGCGCAGACCTCGCGGCTGCCGGGCACTGTGGTAAGGGGAGACTGGGAGTGACTGGTTAGCCCCCAGGAGATGCTGCGGCTAGAGGGAGAAGGGGGTCGAAGCCTGCAAGCACCTCGGACTTCTGCAGTGCTGCCCGCCGGCTAAAGTGTGTGAAGGAGCTGGGTGCACCTCACTGTGGGAGGCAGCGCTGCAGCTAGTGGTGGGGTTGCCGGGGCTGTAGATAACAGAGGCAGTACGGAAAGTGCACAGCGGCTGGTGACCCACAAAACTGCAACTAATAAGCGTGGAGTGTACCAGAAAGTGACGCTCCTCCGCGTCAGAGAGACCCTGCTGAGTATGCTGATGTGGGGGGGGGCAAGCACACTGTGAGCCGGTGCCCGTCTGTCTGTACGGCATAACCCCTCACACACCCCCATATCTCCCAACTGTCCCGATTTTCGCGGGACAGTCCCATTTTTTCGGGTCTGTCCCACCCGCGGGCCACAGTGTCCCGCGGTGGGGGGGGGGGGGGGGGGGGCAGTCCGGAAGCTCCTGTACTCGCTGTTCTGCTTAGTATGCACACAGCGTCTATTTAGTGGAGATAGAGGGAGAGGGGGCATCAGGGGGTACGGATTAAGTGCCTCACAGTTTTAGCCCCCCCCCCCCCCCCCGACTGGAGTAGCTCTGTCCCAGCTCAGAAGCTCCCCCGTCCTGCCAGCAACAGCATTGTGCTACAGTCAGCATACGTTGCTGCGTGTTGGCAGGTCTGTGGTGTTACAGGGAGGCAGCCGCCTCCCTGCTTTCTTCTGCCTGTGCGGGTGTGTAGGGGGGAGCAACCACCCCCTCTGGATTTACCCCTAGCTGAGGGGCCAAAATCCCATTAAAAAAAATCCGGAATTTGTATAAGGGGCGTGGCCACGAGGACCGCAATTAGGCCACGCCCCCAAACCGACAGCAGGCACAGCAATGAGATAGGGTTCCTGTCTCAAGTGCCCTGGGCCCCCCGGACTCATAATCCGCCGCTGGGGGCATGCCAGCAGCTCACAGAGCGCTGGGCATGCCCCCTCACTGACGAAAACAGGGGCGTGGCTCACAATTGCGGTCCACCCGTGAATCCACGCCCCCTTTCCCGTTCGCCATGCCCCCTTTTTGCTGTGCGTGTGTCCCTCCTGCCTGAAGAAAGCTGGGAGGTATGCACCCCTGATTGTGCCATGCCCATACCATCTGCTCCTGCTCCAAGTCTCCTATAGATTTGCCCAGATTGTGGCTCATTTGACTAACTCCGCCCAGTGTTTTGACTCTGCCCAGCGTTAGCAAATGAAGCACAAAGTCACAGATCTGGGCTATTAAATAGGAGATATATATATATCCAAAATTGAGGAACACTCGTTGGAAGTTCTGTTACAACCAGATAAGTGTTCTTGGTTATAATTTCACCCACCTGCCCATTTTCTGTATAATTTATCATCACACTCAGAAGCGCTTATTTTCTCTACTACTATATATATATATATATATATATAAATATATATAAATATATATATATATATATATATATATATATATATAAACAACATGCAGGTCCGGCTCTCCCATTAGACCAGGCATGTCCAAACTGCGGCCCTCCAGCTGTTGTGAAACTACATATCCCAGCATTCCCTGACACAGTTTTGCTGTCAGAGAATGCTAAAGCTGTGTTAGGGCATGCTGGTATGTGTAGTTTCTCAACAGCTGGAGGGCCGCAGTTTGGACATGCCTGCATTAGACAGTCCAATAGCGCTGGGTGCCTCCACAATTATTGGGATATACACAGCGTCTGGTGCGGCACTCCAATCGACGGGAACAAAGTACACTTACATCCGTAGTGAAGACAACTTTTCAATGCTTTTACTTGTGCATTTTCATCAGGTCAAGTGAACAAAAACAAAAGTGCTTACCTAAATAGTGTCTGCAGACGCTAATCACCACGCTTCCGGGCCACAGGCACGCGCCTGGTCCGTCGGCGCTCACACATGACATCATCACCCACGGCCAGTAACTATAGCAACACCAGTACACAATGCAGCATGCAGACATATTGGATATGCATTACAGGCAGAACAAACACAGTAATTGGCATATAAAAAGATCAAACTAGAAGGACTTATTACAATGTACACCAAACATTACAAGTCGACATAAAATCAATATGGACCAGCATATACCAGCATGATATTAACATATAGGACAAGTAGCATCTAAAGGCCAATACATAGTATAGGCACATCAAGGTACAGACCATGGCTGGGTATAAAGGCATATATAATGGATCATACTGTGACTGCACTCTAGACTGGTGGGCACCATAATCCCTACATAACAGGTACCCAAGGTATGTATTGCTGGGTAACACCTGCGGCTATACAGTGCCAACTACCCATGGAACTTATAGAAATACATTGAGCCCTAAATGCTCATTAAGGCCTCTGGGGTGCAGTGTCCCCAGGCGGTGGATCCACCTGGTTTCAAGGCGAAGGAGTTTAAGGCACCTATCACCAGCCTGGGTAAGGGGGGGGGGGGGACGTGATCGATCATTCGATAGCGTAGTGCCACTAGCGGATGTCGTGCCGCCGCAAAGTGTCGAGCGACCGGCTGGTCACTCGAACCTTTGGCATTGGCCGCTTTAATTGCTGACCGGTGGGCTGCCATACGCTCTTTAAACATTCTTTCTGTTTTGCCTATGTATGACAGCCCACACAGACACAGTAGCTGGTAAACTACGAACTTAGAAGAACAGGTAAGTGTATAGTTGATAGTCAAGGCTCTACCCGTGAGTGGATGAGGGAAACTTTTACCACTAATCATAAACTGACATGTAGTGCATGTACATCTAATACACCCTCTAGAATTGGCCTGTAAATCTCTGTGGATTTGGAGAGATATCTGCTTTAACAAGCATATCCCTAATGTTACGCCGTCTGGTGTAGCATGACATCAATTTTGTCTGTCCCAAATTCAGTTCCTTATCAGATTGTAGTATATGCCACATGCTCTTGGAGATTTGATTAATGCCACTACTCGCTGGGCTAAATTGGCCCACCCACGGCAGAATAGTATTAGACTCAATGGGGTAAATTTACTAACATTCGTAATTCTCCCGAGTTGGTGGGAGATTAATCACGAATGACATCGAAAGTGTAAAAGTGCAATTTTTTGAATTTTTTACGGCTAATTTACTAAACTGTCGTATTCTGCATTTTCGTTTTGACCGATGTCGATGTCATTCGGTTTTTTTTGCAGTGTTTTACGGGAGTGAATAGCTAAACACTGCCGACTTTTACACAATGAATCACGGCCGGATCTGTGAGATCCGTGCTGGGGTTCATTGTGCACCTTTTTTTTGTAAAGAAAATAGTTTCAAATTAAGAAAAAAATTGCGTGGGGTCCCCCCTCCTAAGCCAAACCAGCCTCGGGCTCTTTGAGCCGGTCCTGGTTGAATAAATATGGAGAAAAAAATTACAGGGGTTCCCCCATATTTAATCAACCAGCACCGGGCTCTGCGCCTGGTCCTGGTTCCAAAAATACGGGGGACAAAAAGCGTAGGGGTCCCCCGTATTTTTGAAACCAGCACCGGGCTCCACTAGCTGGACAGATAATGCCACAGCCGGGGGTCACTTTTATACAGTGCCCTGCGGCCGTGGCATTAAATACCCAACTAGTCACCCCTGGCCAGGGTACCCTGGGGGAGTGGGGACCCCTTCAATCAAGGGTCCCCCCCCCCCCCCCAGCCACCCAAGGGCCAGGGGTGAAGCCCGAGGCTGTCGCCCCCATCCAAGGGCTGCGGATGGGGGGCTGATAGCCTTTGGTAAAAGTGTTTGATATTGTTTTTAGTAGCAGTACTACAAGGCCCAGCAAGCCTCCCCCGCAAGCTGGTACTTGGAGAACCACAAGTACCAGCATGCGGCGGAAAAACGGGGCCCGCTGGTACCTGTAGTACTACTACTAAAAAAAATACCCCAATAAAGACATAACACACACACCTTGAAAGTATAACTTTAATACATACATCCACACCACCATATACACATACTTACCTTATGTTCACACGCAGGTCAGTCCTCTTCTCCATGTAGAATCCATGGTGTACCTGTTGAAAAAATTATACTCACAAAATCCAGGGTAGAAGGCTCCTTGTGTAATCCATTTGTAATCCACGTACTTGTTAAAATGAAAAAACGGATACCCGATCTCGAACTGAAAGGGGCCCCATGTTTTTACATGAGACCCCTTTCCCCGAATGCCAGGAACCCCCTCTGACTTAAGTCCAAGAAGGTTCCATCAGCCAATCAGGGAGCGCCACGTTTGGCACCCTCCTGATTGGCTGTGTGCTCCTGTACTGTATGACAGGCGGCACACGGCAGTGTTACAATGTAGCGCCTATGCGCTCCATTGTAACCAATGGTGGGAACTTTGCGGTCAGCGGTTGACCGAGAGTAACCACAACACTTTCCCACCCCTTCCCACTGATATACATGCACGGATCTCATGGATCCGTGCATGCCTATCCAATCACGGTAAAAAAAAGCAGGTCTGTTTTTTTTTAGCACTTTATTACGAATTGTATTTTTTCACGGCAGTGTTTGGTTATTTTGTGCTTTGCACTTTTTAGTAAATTACCGAGTTCTACCAATTTGCTGGCGTATTTGACCGTGTATTGATTCGTATTTTTTTCCAAGGACTTCCAAAATATTACGAATGCCCTCATCACTGCCGAGATTTTTGCTTAGTAAATTCCCGAGACACTTTGAAGAAAAAACGGCATCTCGGTCTACCGATATATTGGCGCGTCGCTGTGTGTGTACGGTGGTCGGCCAACCGCCCGTACACATGCTGCGGCGGCCGGCGGTGATTGACAGCTGAACTGGGCAGGCGTGTGTACACGCCCGCCCAGTTCATGACGTCAGTCCCCGACGGATCGGGCAGTGTGTATGCTCAACACACTGCCCGACCCGTCCATAGATATATCTGCCGATCAATTGATCAGCAGATATATCTTTCCAGTGTGTACCCACCTTTAGGCTCCATGAACATTTTTATAAAACGCCTGTGGCCAATAATACCACCACGCCTGCTGTAAATCCAGTTGAAAAATTCTGTAGGAGCTCCATTAAATCAACATACGATCCACCAGTGCCTAAATCCATCACTCAAATGCTTCACACGACTTTTAGATGACTCTGTCCATAAATACAATAGAGAAAATCCAGTTTACCGTCACAATCTTACGAAAGGGGAACGTACTGCTCTCCAAAACCTATCTAGATATAATGATGTGGTAATTCGCCCCGCGGATAAAGGCGCGGCGATTGTTATACAGAATACTGATACCAACCATAACGAAATATTGAGACAATTGAGTGACCTATCTGTGTATGAAAAACTTCCAAGAAACCCTGGAGCAGTGTATAAGCGAGTCACTCCGCTATTATATACAACTCCTAAGATTCATGAGGACCCCATCAGTCCGCCGGGTCGTCCAATTGTATCAGCAATGGATCGTTGTACCAACCTGTATCCAAGTATAAAGACACTCTATTGCAGCCGTGTATAATACATGAGAAATCATATGTAAAAGACACCACCAGTTTTTTGGAACAGATTCAGAAATTCTGCAGTGCACCATTTGATTTATTAATGTGCACATTAGATGTACAAAGCTTGTACACTTCCATACCCCATTTAGAAGGTCTGAGAGCAGTAGAGGATTTCCTTGGTAATAGTCAATACTATTGTAGTCCCCCTATCTCATTCATTATGCAATTATTAACATTAGTACTACATAGAAATTATTTTTTATTTGATGGACAATATTATTTACAGAAGTCTGGTTGCTCTATGGGGTCTAATGTCTCACCCACGTACGCTAACATCTACATGTCATTTAAACAACATGCCAGACTGTTCTTAAGGTATATAGATGATTTAATTATATTCTGGGCAGGAACGGAACTGGAATTTGTAAGTTTAGTTAACTCCATCAATGCCTGTAATGGTCCTATTAAGTTCACGTGTAAAAGCAGCTTCCAGGAGATTGAGTATTTGGACGTTAAGCTGATTAATCATGAAGGGCGGTTGATCAGTTCAATGTACAGTAAGAGTACAGATCGTAACACGTTGCTAAGATTCTCTAGCCACCATCCAATGGCATTAAGATTGGGACTACCCTACTCACAAATGTTGAGGGTTGCGAGGATTAACAACGACAGAGGGCTACTAGAAGAGCAATTAGAAGAAATGGTCAGAAAATTCTCTCTTAGGGGATATCCTACACAACCGTTGCAGCAACACAAATTGAAAGTACTGAATACACCTCATGAAATTTTATTTCAATCATCGGCCAATAAACAGAGCAGCAATAAATCAAAACGTGACCGCATCATTTGGACCTCTACATATTCCACCAGTAGCCGTATTACTCAATCTGCCACTAAAGCTTTATGGCCAATTGTCAGCACGGATAAGAAGCTACAAAGCTTCAAGAACCAAACCCCTATGGCCAGCTTCCGTCGTGGGAGAAATATTAAAGATATGATAGTCCTGATTTCAAACAACCGATCAGTTCATTCTTAGGCAGAGGAAAAAAGGATGTCCGATACATAAATTGTGCTACTTGTAGCCATATGGATTTGGGTGCGGCATTTAGACATCCACATAGTGGGAAATATATCCCCATCAACCATGTTGTAACATGCACAACGCCATTTGTCAGATACATAATTAGATGCCCATGTGGGCACTATTATGTAGGCAAAACTATCCGCCCTTTCAAGGAGAGGGCTACACAACATCGATCTGCAATCAAAGCAGCCCTACAAACGGGAAACAGTGACCAGCCGGTTACTAAACATTTTGCTGAGCGGGCGACACAGCATGGCTAGTGTAAAATACATGATTATAGACCATCTACCAGAAAACAAAAGAGGCGGAGACCGCAATAAGCAACTTTTGATTATGGAAGCTAAATGGATCACTAGATTGGACACTGTCTGGCCTAGAGGTCTTAATGATAAAATTTGTTGGAACTCTGTAGTATAAACCTTCTATATATGGTTTTCTCTAACTATGTAGTATGACAATAGTTTAATTAACAATAATTTTGATAAATATATATGCCTTTTAAGGAATAGGCTTAAATTCTATATATTGTTGAAATATGATATTTCCTTGTAGGATGCCAGTATATTTACGTGGAGGCTGTATGTGGATATAGTCTGCCATGTTTTTAATTTGTGTAAGTTTTTGTTTCTGTTCTTCTAACACAGCTGGACGAAGTGGTTACCGATGGGTCTCTCTAGACAGAGCTGACGGCGCTAGAAGGATGCGGACAGCGTCCCTAGTAACCCGCGCTGCTGTGTGCAGGAGTTCCTAAGGCAATGGGTATACGTCATGGGTGGTAGAGCGCACATTGGCTCACGGGATACCAGGTGACGTCACCAGTGTGCGTCCTGTCGCCTCTGCACGACCCACGAGCCCGCCGTGTTTGATTGGAATTCACAGTATTGGGCACATATATAAGCGGGGTAAGTTTAGTCATGCTTGTATCGTCTTTTCACTTTGTCATGTTTTGCACATCCTGAAGACGGTGTTATCTAGCACCGAAACGTTGATGAAGATTTTTATGCTTATCGTTTGAATACAACATTGAAAAACCCTCTGAGTGCCGTCCCCTCTGTATTTATATATATATATATATATATATATATATATATATGTGTGTATGGAAATAAAATGGATTTGCACAAATAATCCTGAAAGTCTTCGGTTTCAATTATTCTCCGTCCCAGAGTCATATATCGATGTAAGCCACAACTAAAGGCTCAAGGATCAAACATGTGAAGTAAACAGATAGGGGTGCACAGTGTGAGAAGGTTTGTAAAAACACCTCTATAAAACATCAATGCTCACATACAGCTAAGCTTCAGAATGACAGCCTCACAATCCATTCATCGGGCTTCCGGATAGCAGTCAGTACCGTCAGCGCGGATATGTTTAGCCCAGGTTTCTAGCCTATGTATTTTAAACCCTCAGGCAGATGTTTGTGGTTGCTCTACTGAGAGCTTTGGGGCTTTTGGTAAAAGCTAAATAAGGGTTCCTGGACTTAATGTGGTGTGAATGTGAGAGAGAGAAAGGAGGGCTCTATCCACAAGGCCCATTTCGGGTATTTTGGCCATCAGCTTGAGAGAGCAGACTAATTAATAAATGCACCGTCTCACTACCTGGGGAAACTGTTATGAGACACTGCTATTAACTGATTGTAAGTACTGTGCATACTCCTCTGTTTGTGGTATGGACTTTAGGTCTTACCACTCAGAGAGGGTATCTATTAAGTTTAATAATTGCCCAGATGGGATACGATTTAATTTTATGTTTTGTTTTTGTACTGCACAATAAAACTAGCCATGGCTAGATTGCACGAAAACCCTTAACTGGTGTGCTGTTTTCCGTGCTGCTATGTGTTTGTAGGTGCCCATCTACCCCAGGAGAGGGCATTCCTATCCTGATCTCATCACAATACATGAAATTGCATGTGAGGTTTTCTGCTTAGAAAACCCTGCGGTGCGAGAAAAAACCCCCAAAAAAAACAGTCCAGTGCTCTCCACAGCTCCCGGTTATCACCCCTCCATCTTTCCACTGGGGAAGGGGCTGCTGAGAGGATGAGGGGGCTGCTCGGTCATACACACACAGGGATCACACACACTCACTGCTGCAGAAGAATGAATGCTGACAGCCTGAATGAAGAAGACACTGCTTTGGAAGGTAATTACTGGTAAATCTAATTGGAAGTTTCTAATTGCTAAATTTGTCATTGGGGGAAGGGGGGAGAGAGGATGGACCAAGAAGAGTAATCCATTGAAGCTAGGTGCATCAGGGTGGGCGTCCTGTGGATCCCATGGACCTTGAAGAAGAAGAGTTAACAATGTAAGATTTTACCATAACTCTTATTTTCTTCTTCAAGGTCCATTGGCTCCACAGGGTTAACGATGGGATGTCCCAAAGCAGTTGTAATAGGGAGGTTACACTCCTAAGCTGATAGGAGGACATTGCGGCCAAAGGATGCATCCTGAGAGGCAAACATATCAAAGGCATAGAACCTAATAAAAGTGTGAGCAGAAGACCATGTAGCGGCTTTGCATAGTTTGTTCAGTAGACGCGCCATGGTGGGCTGCCCAAGAAGGACCCACAGAGCGAGTAGAATGAGCAGAGACTGTCCTTGGAACTGTAAGATAAGCCTGCGTGTAAGCCTGTGAGATGGTCATGCGGAGCCAACATGCCAGTGTTTGTATATTGGCTGGCCACCCCTTGCTTGTGGAAACTATAGAGAATGAATAAGAAATCCATCTTTCTAATGGAACGAGTATGGTCCAGCCATATTTTCAGAGCACGGACCACATCCAGTGAACCTTCCTTCCTCTTGTGACAGATCCGGTCTTTGGAAGGCTGGTACCACAATTGGCTCATTTATATGAAACTTGGAGACCACTTTAGGTAGGTATCCCTGTTTAGACTGAAGAACAGCTCTGTCCTGATAGAAAATCAAAAAGGGAGAGTGACCCCATGTCAGAAACTCTACGGCAGTGTTTTTCAACCACTATGCCATGGCACACTAGTGTGCGCTGAGCAGTCTCCAGGTGTGCCGCCATAGAAGCAGAGCCAGGCCCGTCAGTGTTTTGCCGCTACTGAGGCCCTGGAACGATCAATACTGGTTGGTTTAGTGGTTGCAGAGCCAGTTCTAATATTGGGCCCGGGCAGTAATGGGCTCTTCTGGTTTTCTCAGATGTGGCTCAGGCATTACCTATGGAGAAGCTGCAACAGGACATCCTAGGACACACAACTGCACCACCATTATATTTGAGTGTGCCTTGGCAATATTTAAATCTTGTTCAGTGTGCCATGAGTTGTAAAAGGTTGAAAATCTCTGCTCTACAGGCTGAAGCAATAGCCAAGGGGAAAATAATTTTTGCCGTCAACCATTTGAAGATAAATCCCAAGAAGCCACAGGAAGAACAAAGGGAGGCTGGATTCAAAGTACTCCCTGTATAAATGGATGGATATCTGGTAGTGGAGCAAGTTTTCTCTGAAACCAAACTGACAGGGCAGAAACCTGCACTTTCAAAGAAGCCAGGCAGAGGCCCATGGTGAGGCCTCCCTGCAGAAATGCTAGGAGTTTAGTAACCCTAAAAATCAGAGGTTCATAGTGACGATGAGCACACCATTGATGGTAAGAGTGCCAAACACAGTAATAAATGCCGAGCACTTAGTAGGGTTTGAATGACCGCATTAGAAAACCCTTTATCTCTTAGGATGAATGACTCAAGAGCCAAGCCGTCAAAGACAAGCAAGCTAGGTCCGGGTGAAAACAGGGTCCTTGCCAGAGCCACTAGGGTGATATTGCCACCTTCCTCTTTGAATTTGCTTAGTACTCTGGGAAGAAGAGATACTGGATGGAAGAGATAGGCCAGACAAAAGTTCCATGGAACTGTGAGAGCATCCACGAAGGCTGCATCTGGATCTCGTGTCCTTGCCCCATATACAGTACTTTGTGATTGTGTTTGGAGGTCATAAGGTCCACGTCCGGAAGACCCCAGTATTTCACCAGAAGCTGAAAGACGTCTGGGTGTAGAGACCACTTGCCTGCGTGCACGTCTTTGTGACTGAGGAAGTCTGCTTCCCAGTTGAGGACTCCCGGAATGAAGATCGCCGAGATGGCTGGAAGATGAATCTCTACCCAGGCAAGAATTCTAGTTACTTCCTGCATGGCCGCGGCATGTGAGTGCCCCCTTTCCGATTGATATAAGCTACTGTCGTGGTGTTGTCTGACTGTAGTTACACAGGAGCACCCTGAAGAATATCCTAAGCCATTTGAAGGGCCCGGTAAACTGTTCAAAGTTCTAGAACATTTATAGGAAGAACCAACTTCCTTTATAGGAAGAACTAACTCTGTTATGGACCAATGCCCCTGAAAGAAGTGACTGCACATGACAGTTCCCCATCCACGGAGACTGGCATCCATTGTGAGAAGAACCCAGTGAGGAATCCAAAATGGGCGAACCTTGTCCAGATGGCAAGGGACCACCAGGCAAGGGACACTCTAACTTCCTGAGACAGAACCATTGTCTGATATGCTGGTGCTGGTGTATTCCATTGCATCTGGCCAGCATGAGACGCTGAAGAGGTCTAGAGTGAAATGTCTGTATTCCATCATGTCGAAGGTGGATATCATGGAACTTAGAGACTGCCTCAATGGGGTCGATTCTATTCGGCAACTTATGAATAGCGCCAGGAATTAGCTCCCGACGCTATTCAGTTCAGCTGCTAGTGACCCGCAATTGTCGGGAATTCTTCTCTCATCCACGGGGGATGAGAGAAAAAACCCGACAAAAGTGCTGCCTCGCGGCCGGCGCAAGGCTGATTCTGTCGGGAATCAGCCTCGCGCCGGGGAGTTAAGTCGGAGAATGCCCGTTTTCCCGACAATTCAACCTGTTTAGTCGGCGAGAACGGGCTTTCGCCAACTTAACTTTAGCTGAATTGAATAGCGTCGGGAGCTAATTCCCGGCGCTATTCATAAGTTGCCGAATTGAATCGACCCCAATGAGTGGATTGACAACCTGCATCTGTGAAGCAGGGTGCGGATACGTAACTGTAGTGCTGCAATCTTGTCCAGGGAAAGAAAGATGCGCTGTACCTGAGCATCCAGCAAAGCCCCTAGATCAGGGGTGGGGAACCTTTTTTCTACCATGGGCCATTTGGATATTTATAAAAGCTTTCGGGGGCTATACATAAATTCTCAACTTAAAAATTAGCCTGCTATATTTGGTAAAAAATTTAATTAACTCACCCCTAATCTGATGGTTGGAATTGCTTCTCTTTGGTCAGGCTTTTGATGTTAGCTGGCGCTGATGATGTTGCTACTCGCAACTGGTTTTCCAGGTTTGCGTCAGTCAGTCTGGAGCGCAATGGTAAGTTTGTAACTCTTTGCAATAGTAAGTTTTGAAAATAACTGCTCAGAGCAGTAAGTTGTTCCAAACAGAGTTGCATACTGTACATGAACAAGCCTTCTTGGTAATTAAAAGATCATCTGTGCTCGTATACAGTATATGTAAAAGGAGCAACTCTACTGCAATGTAGATTTGTAATAATAAAAAAAGGACAGCTGGGTTATTTGGGATCTGGTCAGGATCCCGGCAGTCAAAATATCGACGCCAGAACCTCAACACCAGCCACCCATCTAGGATAACAAGCCCGGCGCCAGAATCTCAGTAGCTGGGATACCAAAAGAGCCATTTCCACACTGCCGGAGAGGTAAGACGTGCGGGGGTGGGGGTCAAGTTAGGGTTAGGCTGCAGGAAGGGGGGTTAGATTTATGCTGTGGGAAGGGAGGGGTTAGGTTTAGGAACTCCCAGGTAGGATTAGGGTTAGGCTGCGGTGGGGTTCGGTTAGGTTTAGGCTACATAAAGGGAGGGTTAGATTTAGAGGGGTAGGGGAGAGGGGTTACATACTTATCCATCCTCTGTCGGAATTCTAACCATTGGGAAGCCGCGGTCGGTATTCTGACCGCCGTATCCCAGCCGCTGCCATATCAGCACCAACCTGATTATTTAGTTATTTGCACTGTAAAGTGTATGTGTGGTGCTGTACAAAATGAAGAACAAGAATAAAATATAATATAAATGTTTATAGTATTTTTTTATTAGATTATTGGCCCTCATTCCGAGTTGATCGCTCGCTAGCTGCTTTTAGCAGCAGTACAAACCCTAAGTTGACACCCTCTGGGAGTGTATCTTAGCTTAGCAGAAGTGCGAACGAAAGCATCGCTGAACCTCTACTAAAATAAATAGTGCAGTTTCAGAGTAGCTTAAACCTACTCCTACCTTGCGATCACTGCAGACTGTTTAGTTCCTGTTTTGACGTCACAAACACGCCCTGCGTTCGGCCAGCCACTCCCCCGTTTCTCCAGCACTCCCGCGTTTTTCTCCGGCACGCCTGCATTTTTCAGCACACTCCCTGAAAACGCTCAGTTACCACCCAGAAACATCCACTTCCTGTCAATCATTCACCGATCAGCAGTGCGACTGAAAAGCGTCGCTAGACCTTGTCTGAAACTACGTCGGCTTTTGTGAAAGGACGACGCGCGTGCGCACTGCGTACCATGCACAGAAATTAAGATTTTTTTTTGCCTGATCGCTGCGCTGCGAACAACGGCAGCTAGCGATCAACTCGGAATGAGGGCCATTGTAAGGAGCAAATAGTAGGTAATATAGGGAGAGATCGTTAGACCAACTACTAAATACCACTAAATTCCAAGAATAACATTGGTTGGAAACTACCTATTTCACTTATAATTTTTACCTTTATTCTCCCTGAGGGCAAGCAGTAGAAGGAGCTGCAGGGGGCCCAGCATGAGGCAGCCCCGAGGCAGCACAGTGCGGCCCTTCTCCCCTATCGACCACCGCAGGTAGGAAAGGAAACATGATTGGTGGAGAAAAGCCGAGACCCAGGGGAGCGAAGCCGGGACCCAGTGGAGCGGGGAGAGATCAGCGTCAGCGTGATCATGTGCAGGAAGAGGGATGGAGGCCGCTGCTCACTGTTTGTGTCTCCCAGATGCTGCACTGCTCCGCCCTCCTTCTTCATCACCACAGTGACAAAGGAATTGGAAGTTGGAACCAGCGGCGGGGCCCCCATCTCTGGCCGGGCCTGGGACTGGAGTCTCTGTAGTCCCCCCTTGATGGTGGCCCTGGGGATTGGCATCGGGGGAGCAGTTAGAGTTAATAATTAGAGTTAGAGAATTAGGGTTACTAGAATGCTGCAGCATCTTAGGTACGCACTGGATGCCGCTGTAACAGCACCACCTGGATCCGGAAGAAGATGCTGGATCCACCACTGCCACCATGAGATGTAAGAAGCCACTAGACCACCAGGGACGGTTTGTTGACAGTTCATCATGTTGACATGCAGTATCATCTTGATACAACAGGCAGGTGAAACAGCGCAGAGGAGGGTGTCCAGTGTCCCCTGTGGAATCAGAGAAAAGGGTAGACTGGTATGTACCAAAATCCCATTTTATCTTTCATACACTAGGGGACACTGGAATGGATTACACTGGGGACGTCCCAAAGTTTCCCCAACGGGTGGGAGAACTCTGCAAAACAAGTTGACCAAACCTGGAGGCCGAAGCTGCAATAGTGTCAAACTTATAAAACTTGATGAACGTGTTAACAGATGACCAAGTGCCCGCATAGCATAACTGCGTTGTGGAAGCAACGCGCTGCCCAGGATGCACCCACTGACCGGATGGAGTATGCTGAAATAGCCTGACAGATAGCCAGACGTATCCATCTGGCTAAAGTCTGCTTAGAGGCTGGCCAACCACTTCAGACTGCATTGTATAACACAAACACGTAAATTTGCAATGCTCTTACTACATCCAGGGTGGATGGTTGTCCAGATTCACCCTGGGTGATTGGTTGACTTTTGTGGAACGCAGATACCACCTTTTGGAAGGAATGAAGCCTGTGTCCTGAGTTCTGCTCTGTCCTCATGAAAAATGAGGTATGGAGGTTTACACGACAGTGCCCCCATTTCAGAGACACAACGCATTGAAGCCAGTGCCAAAAAGGAGAACGGTCTTCCACGTGAGATATTTTAGGTCCACATCTTCCAGCGGCTCGAACAGGGAAGATTGCAGAAAAGTGAGCACCAGATTTAGATCCCATGGAGCTGTAGGCGGGACAAAGGTAGGATGTAACCTGAGCACCCCCTGAAGAAATGTTTGTGCATCAGGTAGAAGGGCTAGTTGTTGGTGACAGAAAATTGAGAGTGCTGAAATCTGTACTTTCAAATAACCCAGACGAAGACCAGCATCCAGGCCATCTTGTAAAAACAGCAACAGTCGAGAGAGAGGAAAAGTCCTGGATGGTATACCGTTTCTTTCACACCATGAAATATAAGAGCACCAGATGCTGTGATAATGACCAGCCGTAACAGGCTTCCGGGCACGTAAATTGTAGGAATGACTGCTTCTGAAATTCCCCTACTGCTTAGTATAGTGGACTCAACAGACACCTCGTTAAACGCAGCCGCGCTACATTAAGGTGCACGAATGGGCCCTGGTGCAGAAGGTTTGTACGAAGTGGCAGGGTCCAAGGATTGTCCGCCAGTAGCATTCGCAGGTCCGAGAACCAACTTCTCAGAGGCCAGTCTGGCGCAACTGACTCGTGTTTTATGTGTTTTGGCACTCGAGGAAGAAGTGGGATCGGTGGAAAGAGGTAGTCTAGATCGTAAGGCCAAGGGACTGTGAGAGCATCTACCGCCTCCACTGACGGATCTCTTGTTCTCGATACGCATCATGGGAGTTGATGGTTTAGCAGTGATGCCATGAGATCTATCTAAGGACATCAAGGGTTTGAAACACTTCTGCATGTAGTGCCCATTCTCCCGGGTGAAGGTCCTGGCAGCTGAGATAGTCCGCCACCCACTGTGAAGAGGATAACCCAATGTCTTTCAGTCCAGTTGAGAATTTGAGTGACCTCTCGAATCGCCATTGTACCGCCTGTTGATGTAGGTGACCACTGTCGTGTTGTCGGACTGAACTCTTACTGTTTGAAAACTAAGAAGATTTTTTATTTTATTTATTAAGCTATATATATAGTGCACACATATTCCGCAGTGCTTTATAGAGAATATTTGGCCATTCACATCAGTCCCTCCCCCAGTGGAGCTTACAATCTATATTCCCTATCACATGTACACGTACACACATTCACATTCGCTAGGGTTAATTTTTATTGGGATCCAATTAACCTACCAGTACATTTTTGGATTGTGGGAGGAAACCGGAGCACCTGTAGAAAACCCAAGCAAGTACGGGGAGAATATACAAACGCCACACATTTAGGGCCATGGTGGGAATCAAACCCATGACCTTAGCGCTGTGAGGCAGTAATACTAACCATTACACCATTTGTACTGCCCTTGAGATGAGACGCTTTCAGTAATGTGTTGTAAATTGCTCTGAGTTCCAGTACATTTATGGGCAACTTGCGTTCCTGAGTTAATCACCTTCCCTGGAAGTGAGCGTCTAGGACCACTGCGGCCCATCCTCTGAGACTCGCATCGGTAGTCAGGATTATCAAGTTCCAAATTATGAATCTTCGACCCGCTGTCAGGTGGTTGGTCTGGAGCCAACCTGATTTGAGGTGACAACTGGACCGTTTTATGGAGGTGCAGGTAAGAGCCTGACCACTGAGACTGCAGGTCTGAAACGATCCGGAGGGGAAGCGTCCCAGTTGTAGAGCCTCGAAAGAAGCAACCATCTTCCCTAACAGTCGAATAGAAAGGTGAATTGACACCTTCTTTGGTTTAAGAACCAACTGGACCATTTGACGATTGTCATGTGCCTTGTTTATCGGAAGAAACACACATAGCCTCTTCATATTCAGAATCAATCCCAGAAATTGAAGACTCCGAGATGGGATAAGGTTTGATTTGTTTAAATTGATGATCCAACCGTGTTGTATCAGAGTCTAGTACGTTAGTAAGGCATGCTCCAGAAGGGTGGTCTCTGATGGCGCCTTGATCAATAGGTCATCTAGGTAAGAAACTATGGTGACACCCAGAGATCTTAGGTGTGCAACCATTACCGACATGACCTTGATGAAGATATGGGGTGCCGATGACAATCCAAATGGCAGAGCCCAAAATTGATAATGATCTTGCAATATTGCAAATCGTAAAAGCATTGATGCAGAGATATACGTCTTTGATGTCCATGGCCATTAAGAACTCCTCTGGTTCCATGTTCGCGATTGCAGACTGAATCGATTCCATCTTGAATTGGTAAAACGCTATGTATTGGTTCAGGGATTTTAGGTTTAGAATTGGCCTGAAGGAGCTTTCTGGTTTTGGTACTACAAAGAGGTTGGAGTAAAAACCCCGACCCCTCTGGTGTAATGGTATCAGTAACAAAACCTCCGACAGGATGAGGGAATGGATCACTTCCTGCAAGATTACAGTCCTGTCCTGGGACACTGACAGGTCTGTTGTAAAGAACTGATTTGGCAGAGAAACTGCAAAATCAATTTTGTAGCCTTGTGACACTAAATGATAAATCCAGGGATCTGTGGAGGTCTGTCTCCAGACCTGTTGAAATTACTGCAAACGGGCACCTACCTGTGGTGCTCCCAGGTGGGTAGGAAGATCATCATGCCACTTGCTTCACGGCAGGTTTGGCCTCCGGCCAGCGCACTGTCGCTTGCGGCCGACCTCTTCCTCTGCCACCTTTGCCCCAAAAGAGCTGCAGGGCACAAAAGGATTATAAGGAAGGTCCCATGTATGTTCGCCTAGTAGGCGGAGCAGTTGAAGGCAAAAAGGTGGACTTACCCCCGTGGCCTGGGAGATCAACTTCTCCAATTCAAGGCCAAACAGAATGTCCCCCATGAACGGGAGAGCCTCAACAGCCCATTTGTAATCTACATCCACCTGCCAAGAACGTAGCCAGAGTGCTCTGCGAGCTGCCACAGCAGAAACGGAAATTCTAGAGCTGACCTGAGCCCTTAGCAGTTAGCTCCAAATAGGACGCTGTCACGAACCGATCACTCACCGATGCGGGTTCTGGGGTCCATCCGTTGCCGGCGTGGTTGCTTTCAGTGCTGTGCGACTGGTCGGCGGCAGCGGTGATGCCGGGAGTGCGGGGACCGAATGGCCAGAGGCGCCTCTGTGTGTCTGCAGTACAGGAGGTGGCCATGTTGGAGACCAAATGCAGCACCTGTGGGTGTTAGCCAATCCCGTGCTTGTGCTGCCTATAAGTATAAGTGCTTTGTTGTAGCTACTCTGTACCCTAGCTCTGTGTTTTCCCTGTGGATTTCTGTGTGATTTCAGTGGTCCTGATATCGCCTCCGCTCCCAGAGGTCTGCCTGCAGCCTTCACTGCAAGTGATCCACCAGCACCCTGCTGTGCTGTCAGTCAATTGCTCTCCAAGTGGCAACAAGTGGATTCCCGGAGGCCCATGAGAGGTTATCCTGTTTGTTCAGTGACTGTCTGCTTTAATCACACAGCTTGTGGAAGTTTCTACTTAATCCTGGACCTTTTACTCAGCTCTCAGCTTAACCCATTATTCACCATTGTCGTCTGCTGCAGCTTTTCACAGTGTTACAAGTATACTGTAATCTTCACAACCTGCAAGTATTCCTTTCAGAATTGTATCTTCATTTTTGCATAATTCAAAGACAGGTCTTCACAGTTCTCCAGTTCAGCCTTTAAGCATCGGTAACAAGTCTTCAGTTATTCATCCATGTCTACAATATCCAGTTAACACTTCTTACAGTTTGGCACCAATCATTGCTTTATATTGGACAATTCTTCATTAATCTTCAGGCACGTTTTATCTTATTCATATGAACATTTCTTCAATGCATCTTTAATACTGATCCTGCTTATCTTAATGCCATTCATTGCAATACATCACTTTATATATGGTGACTAATGGTTGTCATTTAACTCCTTACTGGAATTGTAGCCTTTTAATAAATATATGAAACGGAACTATGTTTGTCCTCCCTGTTTTCACCATACTCCAGCACCTACACCTTCGGTTGGTCCAAGGTTAACGGATTCACAAAATCAGTCGGTCCTGACAGATGCGGACTCACAGATGTGTTATGCCAGGACTAATCCCTGTACCAACTGTTCTGCCCATTTACAAACAGCACTGTTCACCCAACCTGACAAGTGCTGGTCTGAGCTGATCACCTGTGGCAGTGTACATAGACTTTAGTGTTGTTTCCAATTTACGTTCTGATGATCCTTAAGAACCGGGAGGGTTGTTCTTTTGGACAACCTGGACACTGATGCATCACCTGGAGGTGGAGTCTCCCACTTTTCTTTAGAAGACTGAAAAGGGTAGGTATAAAAGAATTTTTTGAGGACCTGGAAACGCTTGTCTGGTTGTTTCCATGCCATTGCCAAGTGGTCATGCATCTGTGGCGAAAAAGGAAAAACCACAGATGATTTTGGTTGCTGACCAAACAAGTCATATTCCTGAGGTGCCAATACTGGTTGCTCCGGAAAATTCAGTACCTGTCATACTGCAGTAATCAATGGTTCAACACCTTGAGTGCTTGTTGTGGAAGGTCTTCCAGACTTTCTTCCCATTTGCCTTCCTCCACTTCCTCTTGCGGAAGGAGTTCCTTGTCCGACTCATCCAACTGAAGTACAGCAGGCAGTGGACGCATCTGTCTAAGGAAAGGAACCAATGCAGCTCCATTTGAAGAACCCATAAAAGTTACCAATCCCTCCATGGACTTAGACAAGCCTGTGGCCCAGGCTGGTTCCATCCTGCTAGACTCGGCTAATTCCAATGGCAAACTCCAGCTAGGACCGAAGGCCAAGGGGGAGCAGGAGAAGAATCATCAGTCTTATCAGCGTCCGCTGCAGTACAAGACTCACACATGGATGATCTTCCCTCTGACTGTGTAAATTTAGTATTGCACGTAATTCAATTTAACAGCTTCTGAGAAGCTTTCATGTTTGACCTGCCAGTCATAATCATAAACACACACACACATACACAATTAAGAGTGAGAATAAAGTAAAGACTAGAAGGTGATGTGTTAGAGAGGGAGGATCACACAACACCCTGGAACTCCCTGTCTCCACCAACCACTGTTACACCCCAGTGCACTCACAGCCCTACAGAAGTCTGTCAGCTGGGATGTTCATGTGTGACAGGAGAATCCAAACCGACTGCAACCTTGTAGTGGATACAGTGTTGGTCTCTGGCAAGGCAGGTGCCTGTTCTGTGTGTGAAAAAAGTAGAGGAACAGGAATGTAACTCATATGCTGAAGGAGCTGTTGTGGTGAAGCAATGCCGCCTGACTAGCGCTGTGAGAGGAAGGAGGAGGAAGAAGTAGTGGCACTGCCGATGACAGCTACTCACATACAGCTTCCTGGTCACTGCAGCTGGCTCTTTGTGTAAGCTCCTTTTATGAGGGGCTGCACATTCCAAATCCGGTATGGCAGGGCTTTTAACTGGAGATGCCCTTACAACCTATACTAATGTTCAGGGCGCCCGAACCGAGATCCCATACTTTTTAAGTAAGCAGGGAAGAGTACAGTGAGCCTCAGAAAATAAAAAAAAACAATTAAAAACAATTAAAAATTAAATCTAACAGAATGCTGGACCAGCTCCTTAGAGGCACATTTTTTCTAACTAGGGGGAAGATGGGTAATAGAGGAGGAGGAGCTTCACACTTCTAAATTAGCCAGCTACCACTAACCACGTCTCTATACACCAGTGTAATCCATTCCAGTGTCCCCTAGTGAATGAAAGAGAAATACTAGTATTTTGGACCCATCATTCACTGTGACGCTAGCTATTGTGCGGGGATTGTTTTTCCTTCACATTCTCATCTCTCTCCCATGTCTCCCCTTATTCTCTCCACAGTCTTCCCCTGTTCTCTCTTCTCTGTTTCTCTGGATTTCTCTTTCTCCCCCATATTCAGGGCCATAGAGAGCCCAGTGCTTGGTTTGGTAAACTGTGCATGTCCTTTTAATATACAACATAAAAATGGGTGAAGGGCCCAAGGGCAATTCCATCTAGCACCACGTTTCTTTTCATAATGGGCCCAGTGAAAAGGCTTAATAATGAGGATGCAGTTAATATGCCACTGGACGGGATCCCAGCAGTTCGAAATACAGACGTCAGAATCCCAATAAACAGCATAATCCCGGCATCGAAATACAGATGGGGGTCCGGATCCCGGCATCAAAATATCAACAGCCGGAATCCTGATCAATTTTCCAGCAGGATGCACTCGAGTCCTGCCACGGGGGGTGGGATGTTAGATTTAGGCATAAAAAGGGGGGTTAGGGTGCAAGGAAGGTTAGGGTTAGGTACCAATCGGGAAGGGTTAGGTTTAGGCAGTGGGGAAGGGAGGGTTAGGGACCACTGGGGAGGGTTAGGTTTAGGCACCCACAAGTGTTAGGGTGCTTTGTGGAGGGCTGTTGGGGTTCTGATGGACGGGAGGCCGCTATCGGTATACTGACCATCTGCATCCCGTCCATCAGGATATCATACTGATTCCTAATCATGGAGATATGGCTACAGCAGAAACATTTTTACATTTCCAGGGACATCTGGTTTTCCATTATACCACTGCCTTGTTGGTCTATGTATGTTTATAGATTTACTTAAATGGTGACAGTCCAAGCTAACCTTATTTATTTTTCATCCACTAGGGGTCACTGGAGTACTCTTGGGATATGGACGGGGCGTTAGCAGGAACAGGCACATTTAAATATTTAAATTAACCCTCCTCCCCCTCCATACTCCCAAGAAGCTCCTGTGTTTTTTGTGCCTACCAGGGAAGGCAAGTTCTGGACTCAGCTCCAGACTTTACTTTACAACTTTTTATTTTTTCAAGCCACAGCCCTTCCCAGCTTACTGAGAAGTTTGAGTCCGGAACTGTGTATGCTGTTAAATGCAGCAAAGGCTTGTCGGCGCTTAGATGAGAAGCACCGCCATAGACCTAAATCAGTGTTTGCTGATTTCAGCCTTGGCTACAGGAGCAGGCTGGTGCTTATTGCGAAGTCCCGTCTGAGCCTCCAGACCCTGGCAGAAGGTAAGGAGCAGCTCACATGGGGCCATTTTACTATGGGCAGCTTGTAGCGGTCGGTCAGCTCATGCTGCCGCCGCTACATGTGTGGGAGGATACAGATGTGTTTGCTGCCGTAATGTTGTGCTGCGCCTGTCAACACTCTCCCCAGATCCCCGCTGCTGTAGTATGTAAGCGGACGGTCAGCTCACGCTGCCGCCGCTTAGTGGGGGTATAGCTGGGTGGTATGCCAAGTGCTAGATTTCACTGAGACAGAGGAGCCTTTGTCAAAAGATGAGGTTTTAATTTGCTAAGAGACAAAGGGCGACTCTGTGTTTTCCTCTTTTCAGAGTCTCTTAATAAGCAGTTGACAGAAGCATGACAAAATCCAGATAAACAGTTTTCTGTGCCAAAGCGATTTCTATCTAACTACCCTTTCCCACAGTTTATGACAACTAAATGGAAAAATTTGCCACCAGTGGATTCTTCAGTTTCGCCATTTCCAGTTCCAGCTGCAACGACGCTTAAAGATCCGTCAGAGCGTAAGCTAGAAGCCATGCTAAAGTCCATTTAAACAGCAGCAGGGGTGTTGATTAGACCTGCTTTAGTTGGAGTTTGGGTTAACAAGGCTGTAGTAGCATGGGTGAAACAGCTTAGGTTAGGCCTACAACAAGGTCTTTCCTCAGACCAGCTTATACTTCTAACCGATCACATTTGTGAATCGGCTGAGTATTTGGCTACGGCATCTATGGATGTTGGACAAGTCAGTTCTCGGATTTCACCCTCAATTATTGCGGCCCGCTGGGCGCTTTGGTTGTGGTTTTGGCAGGCTGAGGCTGAGTTGAAACAGGGAATAGAGGCGTTGCCTTATACTGGCGATATGTTATTTGGTCTTGAATTAGACAAATGGATTTCTCAGGCTACTGGAGAAAAATCTGTGTTCCTACCGTTGCCCGCACCAGTACCTAAAAGGAAGTACTCTGGACCAGCGTTCAGATCTTTTAGACCTCAGTCCTTTCGAGGCCGTGCTCGAGGAACAACCACACAGAGTAGACGTGGGTGAGGATGTAACTCTGACCACGAATGCAAGTCTCAGAGGTTGGGGGGCAGTGGTCCTACATTGTCAGTTTCAGGGTCTATTGTCAGACCAAGAACGATTACTGTCAATAAATGTCCTGGAACTCAGAGCAACTTTCAACGCTCTACAACAGGCAGTTCACATACTCCAGTCTCAGACTGTTCAAGTTCAGTCAGACAACGCAACGGGAATCGCATACATCAAGGAGGGGACTCAAAGTCGCATGGCCATGTGAGAAGTTGCTCGAATCCTGAATTGGGCTGAGCATCATCAAGTGATAATATCAGCAGTGTTCATTCCACGAGTGGACAACTGGGAAGCAGATTATCTCAGTCATCAGGATTTTCATCCAGGAGAATGGGCTTTACATCTAGAAGTGTTCCAGCGGTGGGGTTACCCACAGGTGGATCTAATGGCATTTCGCCAAAATCAGACACCCAAGTATGTATCCAGAACAAGAGATCCAAAGGCAGTGGCAGAGGATGCTCTACACGATAGCATGGCTGTACAGCCTCGTGTATCTATTTCCACCATTTCCACTGCTTCCTTGGTTGCTAAAGCAAATCAAAAGAGAATCCACGACCGTCATACTAGTGGTGCCTCATTGGCCTCGGAGAGCTTGGTTCTCGGATCTCCACGGTCTACTCGCAGACGATCTGTGGCCGCTTCTGCTACGTTCAGACCTTCTACAACAGGGTCTGTTTCTTTACCACGATTTAGTACGGCTGCATTTGACAGGGTGGCTGTTGAAACCGCTCTCTTAAGATGAGAGGGCATTCCAGAGTAGGTTATACCAACCATGTTACATGCTAGGAAGCCAGTTACAGCAGCTCATTATCACAAGATCTGGCTAGCTTATATTGGTTGGTGTGAATCTCTAAAGTTTCCGACATCTTCTTTCAAGTTATACAGTCTTTCACTATTTTTACAGACTGGGTTTGATGGAGGACTACGTTTATCGACACTAAAGGTGCAGGTATCTGCTTTGTCAATTTTCTTTCAGCGGAGTGTTTCTGAATTGGGTGCGTTGTCATGCAAAGCACCGTATCTGGAGTTTCATGATGGCAGAGCGGAACTTCGGACGAATCCCGCTTTTCTACCAAAGGTAGTATCCTCTTTTAACATAAATCAACCAATCGTAGTTCCTGTTTTTTTCTGAAGGTTCAGGAACTCCAGCTACTTTGGATGTGGCTAGTGCACTTCAGATTTATGTAGCTCGAACATCAGTACGTAAAACAGATACATTGCCTCAGTGCCGTAACTAGACATTTTAGCCTGTGTGCAAGAAACAGCATCGGCGCCCCCCCCCCCATATCCCCCCAATATTTAAAACAGGGCCAGTGCGCATCATAGGCGCGCACCAAAACTATAGGGGCATGGCTTCTAGGGGAAACGGTGTGACTACAAAATAATACCAATTCATATTACGCTGCACAGTAGTCTCCATTACTCAAATTACACCGCACAGTAGCGCCACTTACACACTTTACACCAGGTAGAGAAATATAAAATAACATTCTTGTTTTAAACATCACTCAACACCCCAAGTTCTGTGACTGAGAGCAGGTGGGGAAAAGGTCACCTGAGGTCTGACTCCGGACTCGCTGGGCTGCTGCTGAACTGTGAGCTGGAATACCTCCTCCTCAACCCCCATGTCATCATGTCTCTCCCTAGAGACACTGCAGGGGGGGGGGGGCATCAGATCCAGGGGAAAGGTGGCACTATTATACAGAGGGAGCAAGAAGGAATGAGAAAGTGTTATACAGAGGGAGAGACAAGGAAGAGAATGTTATATGGAGGGAGCATGGAGGAAGAGGAGAGTGTTATACAGAGGGAGAGAGGAGGAAGAAGAGGGTGTTATACAGAGGGAGAGACAAGGAAGGAGAGAGTGTTATACGGAGGGAGAGAGGAGGAAGAAGAGGGCGTCATACAGAGAAGGAGACGAGGAAGGAGAGAGTTATACAGAGGAAGAGAGGAGGACGAAGAGAGTGTTATACAGAGGGAGAGAAGAGGAAGAAGAGGGTGTTATACAGAGGGAGAGAAGTGAGAGTGTTATACGGAGGGAGCGCGGAGGAAGGAGATAGTGTTATACAGAGGGAGAGAGAAGGAAGGAGAGAGTGTTATACAGAGTGAGAGAAGATGAAGGAGAGTGTTATACAGAGGTAGAGACAAGGAAGAGAGTGTTATATGGAGGGAGCATGGAGGAAGGAGAGAGTGTTATACGGAGGGAGCGCGGAGGAAGGAGAGGGTATTATACAGAGGGAGAGAGGAGGAAGGAGAGAGTGTTATACAGAGGGAGAGAAGAGGAAGAAGAGGGTGTTCTAAAGAGGGAGAGAAGATGAAGGAGAGTGTTATACAGAGGGAGAGACGAGGAAGAGAGTGTTATACGGATGGAGCGCGGAGGAAGGAGAGAGTGTTATACGGAGGGAGCGCGGAGAAAGTATTATACATAGGGAGAGAAGAGGAAGAAGAGGGTGTTATACAGAGGGAGAGACAAGTGAGAGTGTGTTATACGGAGGGAGTGCGGAGGAAGGAGAGAGTGTTATACAGAGGGAGAGAGGAGGAAGGAGAGTGTTATACAGAGGGAGGGAAGAGGAAGGAGAGAGTGTGTGATACAGAGGGAGAGAAGAGGAAGGAGTGTTATACAGAGGGAGAGAAGAGGACGAAGAGAGTGTTATACAGAGGGAGAGAAGACGACGGAGAGTGTTATACAGAGGGAGAGAAGACGACGGAGAGTGTTATACGGAGGGAGAGACGAGGAAAAGTGTTATACGGAGGGAGCGTGGAGGAAGGATAGAGTGTTATATGGAGGGAGTGCAGAGGAAGGAGATATTGTTATACAGAGGGAGAGAGGAGGAAGAAGAGTGTTATACAGAGGGAGAGAGGAGGAAGGAGAGAGTGTTATACTGAGGGAGATAGGAGGGAGAAGAGAGTGTTACACAGGGGGAGAGATAAGGTAGGGGAGAGTTACACAGGGGGAGAGACAAGATGAGATAAGATAGGGGGGAGAGTTAAACAGGGGGAGAGATAAGGTAGGGGGGAGAGTTACACAGGGGGAGAGATAAGGTAGGGGGGAGTGTTACACAGGGGGAGAGATAAGATGCAGAGAGTTTTATACAGAAGGAGAGATAAGAAAGATAAGAGAGAGGGGAGAGTGTTATACAGAGGTAGAGATGAAGGAGAAAGCTGGAAGAGAGTAACAGACTTACACAATTTCTGTCACCTCTGCTCCTCCGGAGTGTGGGCAGTCTGTCTGTTGTACGTGTAGTCTCACCTGCCAGTAATTAGGCCATTACCTTGTGCCTGGCTTCCAGCCATCCTGATTCGGGCGTGTTTCCTATATTACGCAGGTTGATCGCTTTATGTCCAGTATTGTACCTGTATGTTCCTGGTAAGACCGGGGGGGCATCGGAGTCTGGGAGAACCTAATTCGCCCATTCAAATGCGGCTGCCATGAGCAGAAGACTAGCACTGCAGGCACCATCCGACCACTGGGAGAAGTAATGGAGTTAGGGTTAGAATAGGTCTTGCTGCGGTCATTCATATTGGCCGCAGCTTCACTCATGAGTACTGGAACTCCCCAGTTGTCACACATTCCGCAGAGTTCCAGGTACTAAATTAGTAATATTATACTCATTTCGTAACATTATCACCAGCCATACAGCAAAAAACAAAACTAAATGGAGTAGTTTTCTTTTTTTTTTTTGAAGAATCCAGTCCAGCCTTGTCTTGTCTAGTTTAGAATCCAGTCCAGCCTTGTCTTGTCTAGTTCAGAATCCAATCCAGCCTTGTCTTGTCTAGTTCAGAATCCAGTCCAGCCTTCCCCTGTCTAGTTCAGTATCTAGTCCAGCCTTGTCTAGTCCAGTCTTGTCTGTCTAGCCTGAAAATCCTCCTGTGCCTACTATGCAAGCCCTGCAGGCATCTCTCTCAGCTATGAACTCTGCTTTCAGTGCCTTGAATCCAGAGCGGCTGGAAGTTTTGCATCAATCCTTAAAGCAACTGTAAAACCTTCTGACCAAAATTTTTCTTATCCTTGAGAGTTCACCTATCTCTAAAGAGACTCTTGCTCACAATATTGATTATCAGATTTGGTTGGTGAGAAAAGGTTTAAAAGTTTCCTGCGGCCCAGACTCTCAGAGGAGGAGCATCAGCGTCGCAGAAACTTGAATTTATGCATATATTGTGGGGGTTCAGGCCACTATCTGCAGACCTGTGAGTTGCGCAAGACAAAATGTGGCGATAAGTCCTGTCCTCTGGCCAAGTTGAGTCAGGATTCAAGACCTAATTCTGTCTCTACTGTGGCAGAGGTACTTGTCACGAAACCCACACAAAAAAGCACTCTGTCCTATAATTGGGGTCCTTGGGCTATGGAGCCCCATTATAGATTCAGGAACCAAAGGAGAATGTTTCTCATCTTTTTCCTTTCCTGTTAAATCAGAGTTGCAAACCCCAGTAGGGGAATGGTCCAGGAGCGGTGCCCGACACTCAGGGTCTAGGAGCGGTGCCCGATGCTCAAGGTTTAGGACCAGTGCTCGATGCTCAGAGTCTAGGAGCGGTGCCTGATGCTCAGGGTCTAGGAGCAGTGCCCGATTTTCAGGGTCCAAGAGGGGCATCGGATATAATGGCTCATGTGTCAATCCCAGAGGGGGTCTCAGAAGCTGTTACCCCAGATAGGGACTTGAAAGGCACAATCCCAGAAAGGGTATCTAAAGTTATAGCTCCAGGAGGGAATTTGAGAAGCACAACCCCAGAAGGGATCTTTAAAGCAGTATCACCAGGTGGGGTCTCGAAAGGCACAGCCTCAGGAGGGGTTCTAGAAGCCGTTTCCCCTGGAGGGGTCTCAAGTGGCTTAGCCCCAGTAGGGGTCTCAGAGGCCATAATCGCAGAGAGGGAGTCCATTGGTCCGGTCCCAGAGAGGGAGTCCGATGGTCCGGTCCCAGAGAGGGAGTCCGATGGTCCGGTCCCAGAGAGGGAGTCCGAAGGTCCGGTCCCAGCGAGGGAGTCCGAAGGTCCGGTCCCAGCGAGGGAGTCCGAAGGTCCGGTCCCAACGAGGGAGTCTGACGTTCCGGTCTCTGCGAGAAAGTCAGACGTTCCGGTCCCAGCGAGAGAGTCCGACGTTCCGGTCCCAGCGAGAGAGTCCGACGTTCCGGTCCCAGCGAGAGAGTCTGACGATCCGGTCCCAGCGAGAGAGTCCGACGATCCGGTCCCAGCGAGAGACCGATGATCCAGTCCCAGCGAGGGGGTCTGAGGTGCCGACCTCAGAGGGGATTCAGAAGGCCACTGCCCCAGAGGGGGTTCCAAAGGCCACTGCCCCACAGGTGGTTCCGAAGACCACTGCCCCAGGGGGAGTTCCAAAGGCCACTGCCCCAGAGGGAATTCCAAAGGCCACTGCCCCAGAGGGGGTTCCAAAGGCCACTGCCCCAGGATGGGGCTCTGAATGTCCAGCCCCAAGAGGGGGCTCCGAGTGTCCAGCCCCTGATGGGGTTCGAAAATTCACAGCCTCTAGTAAGGTCGGTAGTTACCTTGTTCCAGCAATACACTCCAGCCAGGCAGATGGGAATGAAGCGGATCCTGACTCTTTATATGATATCTCAACATCTATAGTCTTTGATGGGGACTTAGTTCAATTTATTGCGCTCACCAAACACTACGTCACCATTATGCTGTCTAGACCATCTTTGGGCATCACTTCGGAGAAGGTTGTGCTCTATCTGATTTATTCCTTTAGAGGGGAGCCTTTTGAATGAGCGTCCAATTTGAATGAGGCCGAGGATCCCATTCTTCAGGATGTCCGGGCATTCAGTGATGCTGTCATTGAGAGATATGGTCCCAAAGAGATGGCTTCAGGTTTCTCTAAGTCACCTGTCTTGTATGCTGAGAATCCTTTGCTGTCTGCAGAACCAGCCCGAAATCCTCAGGCCATAACCTTGACAGTAGGAAGTGCCTTCTTCTCTTCTGCTTGCAATACTTCTTCCGAAAATTCAGCCCCCAAGGTTGAAAAAACAATCTCTGGATTGAACCCAGCCTTGCTAGAAGGTACCTTCAGTTCAGACAATGTTTGGGGAATTACCTTAGTCAGACCTTTAGAGCCATGTAAAAAAAAAAAAAGAAGAAAAAGAAAATAAGAATTTACTCACCGGTAATTCTATTTCTCGTAGTCCGTAGTGGATGCTGGGAACTCCGGTAGGACCATGGGGAATAGCGGGCTCCGCAGGAGACTGGGCACTCTAAGAAAGAATTAGAACTACTGGTGTGCACTGGCTCCTCCCTCTATGCCACTCCTCCAGACCTCAGTTAGGGAAACTGTGCCCGGAAGAGCTGACACAACAAGGAAGGGATTTGGAATCCCGGGTAAGACTCATACCAGCCACACCAATCACACCGTACAACTCGTGATACTATACCCAGTTAACAGTATGAATAACAACTGAGCCTCACGAACAGATAGCTCATAGCAATAACCCTTTAGTTAGGCAATAACTATATACAAGTATTGCAGACAATCCGCACTTGGGATGGGCGCCCAGCATCCACTACGGACTACGAGAAATAGAATTACCGGTGAGTAAATTCTTATTTTCTCTGACGTCCTAGTGGATGTTGGGAACTCCGTAAGGACCATGGGGATTATACCAAAGCTCCCAAACGGGCGGGAGAGTGCGGATGACTCTGCAGCACCGAATGAGCAAACTTAAGGTCCTCCTCAGCCAGGGTATCAAACTTGTAGAATTTTGCAAACGTCTTTGAACCCGACCAGGTAGCAGCTTGGCAAAGTTGTAAAGCCGAGACCCCTCGGGCAGCCGCCCAAGAAGAGCCCACCTTCCTCGTGGAATGGGCTTTTACTGATTTAGGATGCGTCAGTCCAGCCGCAGAATGTGCAAGTTGAATCGTGGAGCAGATCCAGCGAGCAATAGTCTGCTTAGAAGCAGGAGCACCCAACTTGTTGGGTGCATGCAGGATAAACAGTGAGTCAGTTTTTCTGACTCCAGCCGTCCTGGAAACATAGATTTTCAGGGCCCGGACCACGTCCAGCAACTTGGAAGCCTCCAAGTCCCGAGTAGCCGCAGGCACCACAATGGGTTGGTTCAAATGAAATGCTGATACCACCTTAGGGAGGAATTGGGGACGCGTCCTCAATTCTGCTCTGTCCATATGAAAGATCAGATAGGGGCTTTTACAGGACAAAGCCGCCAATTCTGACACCCGCCTAGCCGAAGCCAAGGCCAAAAGCATGACCACCTTCCACGTGAGATATTTTAAGTCCACAGTCTGAAGTGGCTCAAACCAATGAGATTTTAGGAAATCCAACACAACGTTGAGATCCCAAGGTGCCACTGGAGGCACAAAAGGGGGCTGAATATGCAGCTCTCCTTTAACAAATGTCTGAACTTCAGGCAGTGAAGCCAGTTCTTTTTGGAAGAAAATCGACAGAGCCGAAATCTGGACCTTAATGGAACCCAATTTGAGGCCCATAGTCACCACTGACTGTAGGAAGTGCAGAAATCGACCCAGCTGAAATTCCTCCGTTGGGGCCTTTCTGGCCTCACACCAAGCAACATATTTTCGCCATATGCGGTGATAATGTTTTGCGGTCACATCCTTCCTAGCTTTAATCAGCGTAGGAATGACTTCCTCCGGAATGCCCTTTTCCTTTAGGATCCGGCGTTTAACCGCCATGCCGTCAAACGCAGCCGCGGTAAGTCTTGGAACAGACAGGGCCCCTGCCGCAGCAGGTCCTGTCTGAGCGGCAGAGGCCATGGGTCCTCTGAGATAATTTCTTGAAGTTCTGGGTACCAAGCTCTTCTTGGCCAATCCGGAACAATGAGTATAGTTCTTACTCCTCACCTTCTTATTATCCTCAGTATTTTGGGTATGAGAGGAAGAGGAGGGAACACATAAACCGACTGGTACACCCACGGTGTCAGTAGTGCGTCCACAGCTATCGCCTGTGGGTCCCTTGACCTGGCGCAATATCTTTTTAGTTTTCTGTTGAGGCGGGACACCATCATGTCCACCTGTGGCCTTTCCCAACGGTTTACAATCATTTGGAAGACTTCTGGATGAAGTCCCCACTCTCCCGGGTGGAGGTCGTGCCTGCTGAGGAAGTCTGATTCCCAGTTGTCCACTCCCAGAATGAACACTGCTGACAGTGCTAACACGTGATTTTCCGCCCATCGGAGAATCCTTGTGGCTTCTGCCATCGCCATCCTGCTTCTTGTGCCGCCCTGTCGGTTTACATGGGCGACCGTCGTGATGTTGTCTGACTGAATAAGCACCGGCTGGTTTTGAAGCAGGGGTTTTGCCTGACTTAGGGCATTTTAAATGGCCCTTAGTTCCAGAATATTTATGTGTAGAGAAGTCTCCTGACTCGACCATTGTCCTTGGAAGTTTCTTCCCTGTGTGACTGCCCTCCAACCCCAGAGGCTTGCATCCGTGGTCACCAGGACTGTATGCCGAATCTGCGGCCTTCGAGAAGATGAGCACTCTGCAGCCACCACAGCAGAGACACCCTGGCCCTTGGAGACAGGGTTATCAGTCGATGCATCTGAAGATGCGATCCGGACCACTTGTCTAACAGATCCCACTGAAAGATCCTTGCATGGAACCTGCCGAATGGAATTGCTTCGTACGAAGCTACCATCTTTCCCGTGACTCTCGTGCAGTGATGCACCGACACCTGTTTTGGTTTTAGGAGGTCTCTGACCAGAGATGACAACTCCTTGGCCTTCTCCTCCGGGAGAAACACCTTCTTCTGTTCTGTGTCCAGAATCATACCCAGGAACAGCAGACGGGTCGTAGGAACCAGCTGCGACTTTGGAATATTCAGAATCCAGCCGTGCTGTTATAGCACTTCCTGAGATAGTGCTACTCCGACCAACAACTGCTCCCTGGACCTCGCCTTTATAAGAAGATCGTCCAAGTACGGGATAATTATAACTCCCTTTTTTTCGAAGGAGTATCATCATTTCGGCCATTACCTTGGTAAATACCCTCGGTGCCGTGGACAGACCAAACAGCAACGTCTGGAATTGGTAATGACGGTCCTGTACCACAAATCTGAGGTACTCCTGGTGAGGTGGGTAAATGGGGACATGCAGGTAAGCATCCTTGATGTCCAGTGATACCATGTAATCCCCCTCTTCCAGGCTTGCAATAACCCCCTGAGCGATTCCATTTTGAACTTGAACCTTCTTATATAAGTGTTCAAGGATTTCAAATTTAAAATGGGTCTCACCGAACCGTCCGGTTTCGGTACCACAAACATTGTGGAATAGTAACCCCGTCCTTGTTGGAGGAGGGGTACCTTGATTATCACCTGCTGGAGGTACAGCTTGTGAATCGCCGCCAGCACTACCTCCCTGTCCGGGGGAGTAGCTGGTAATGCTGATTTGAGGAAACGGCGAGGGGGAGACGTCTCGAATTCCAGCTTGTATCCCTGAGATACCACTTGTAGAACCCAGGGATCCACCTGTGAGCGAACCCACCGGTCGCTGAAGTTCCGGAGACGGGCCCCCACCGCACCTGACTCCACCAGTGGAGCTCCAGCGTCATGCGGTGATTTAGTGGAAGCAGGGGAGGATTTCTGTTCTTGGGAACTGGCTGTATGGTGCAGCTTTTTCCCTCTACCCCTGCCTCTGGGCAGAAAGGACGCGCCTTTAACCCGCTTGCCTTTCTGGGGCCGAAAGGACTGTACCTGATAATACGGTGCTTTCTTTGGCTGTGAGGGAACTTGGGGTAAAAATGACGACTTCCCAGCTGTCGCTGTGGAAACGAGGTCTGAGAGACCATCCCCAAACAATTCCTCACCCTTGTAAGGCAAAACCTCCATATGCCTTTTTGAATCGGCATCACCTGTCCACTGCCGAGTCCATAATACTCTCCTGGCAGAAATGGACATCGCATTTATTCTAGATGCCAGCCCGCAAATATCCCTCTGTGCATCTCTCATGTATAAGACTACGTCTTTAATATGCTCTATGGTTAGCAATATAGTGTCCCTGTCAAGGGTATCAATGTTATCAGACAGAGAATCCGACCACGCAGCTGCAGCACTGCACATCCATGCTGAAGCAATAGCAGGTCTCAGTATAGTACCTGAGTGTGTATATACAGACTTCAGGATAGCTTCCTGCTTTCTATCAGCAGGCTCCTTTAAGGCGGCCGTATCCTGAGACGGCAGTGCCACCTTTTTTGACAAGCATGTGAGCGCTTTATCCACCATAGGGGATGTCTCCCAACGTTTGTATATAAATTAGATAACAATCAGTGCGCTTAGCAGCCAACACAAATGGTGGTTAAAAGTATCACCAATACTTCACAAACATGAACTAGAATAAAATGGATTACCACCCTTTATCTTAAGGCGCTTCTTATAAGATCGTCAGATAAATGTTCAATCTTGATGTTTACAGGGATAATTGCCCTTAAAAGATAGAACATAACACAGACATGGCATAATACTGTTACTACAATGAAATGCACAATATGTGGATATAGGTCCAGACTCGTACCGGATAAGGTGGTCTACTGATAGTAGACAAAATTCACTTTTTATGGAGCGGATCACCGACTTGGAAATGTTCTGAGTATACTTGCTGTGTAGGTAATTTTCCTTATGCAACCAATTTGACATATGTAAAGGAAATAACACTAGGATAGTGTATTACCATTAAAATTTATTTCCACAAACAACATAAATTGTCTAAAAGATGGGTTCTCACCAGACTGAGTGGTCTACCGAAGTAGACAAAAGCGTTTGGTATTAGATAACTGCCAGGCGTCCCTAGGAGTGATCGTCCTCAGCCAGGCAAGAAGTCCACCAGAGTCCTGCTACTCTCACCGACGCGTTTCAATAACAATGGTTATCTTCCTCAAGGTGTAAATGGTAGCAGTAGGCCCAAAGTATTTATCCTCCCAGGATCCTAATTGATCTAAAACCTAATACCAGACATGGATCATCTAGCCATTAAAAAACCTAAACACCTAATAAAACACTAATAGGAAAAAAGTCCATTCCATATTTTCCCGATTTTATATGAATTCGTCCTCCAATAACATGTATCCAGTTCCTGCGGAAGTGGTCATAAACTGTATGCATGTGGTTCAACAGAGAGGATTTCCTTGTCCGGATCCCCACATCCTCCGAAACCGGAAGTGACACAAGGCCCGTGCTGCACAGTCTCCAACATCCGCGTCCGTCTCGACATGGCGGCCCCCCACCGGAAGTGACGCGAACAGCATCTGTAGAAACCTTCTGATGTTTTCTACAGATGCGGTTCCTGTATTGCCTGTAAAACCATTCCCAATAATTTTGGAAATAAAAAAACAGAAGTTATCATCAATGAAAGAAAACTCATCATTAAGGAGTTTATCACATGCCATTCCGTCAGTGTAATCTATGGCGTTGAATGTACATGTGGTAAATTTTATATTGGACGTACTAGTAGAGCCTTGAAAATAAGACTAGGAGAGCACTTTAGAAACATTAAAAAAGGGTTGGAAACCCATGCTCTCTCAGCTCATTTTAAAAAAATGCATGGGTGTGACCTTAAAGAAATAAGGAATTTCTATGCCCTTAAACAAGTAAAGTCAGACCCTAGGGGAGGTGACTTGGCACAAAAATTAGCCAGAACTGAGATGCAAACTATCTTTAGGTTCAAAACATTAGAACCGTTGGGTCTCAATAAAGACTTTGAAACCAAATGGTTCCTTTGAGTTTAAATAAATAATTGAGAATTCAGGGTATTATAGATATTAAATTATACTATGGCTCTAATTGTTTTTATTTTTTTGTATTTTATGTACATATGATTTGACTACAACAAAATGGCTCCATGGAATATGATCTCTAATAGTATAAGATCCCTGTATTTCCGGAGAGGGGTATCGTGGACGTGAACTACAAGTATGCACGCTCGCGAGAGCGGGACTTCCGTATTCCGGTCAGGCGACTCCGGCTGTTCGCGTCACTTCCGGTGGGGGGCCGCCACGTCGAGACGGACGCGGATGTTGGAGACTGTGCAGCACGGGCCTCGTGTCACTTCCGGTTTCGGAGGATGTGGGGATCTGGACAAGGAAATCCTCTCTGTTGAACCGCATGCATACAGTTTATGACCACTTCCGCAGGAACTGGATACATGTTATTGGAGGACAAATTCAGGCGGGAAATAATTTTCCCAAAAAAAAAATCGGGAAAATATGGAATGGACTTTTTTCCTATTAGTGTTTTATTAGGTGTTTAGGTTTTTTAATGGCTAGATGATCCATGTCTGGTATTAGGTTTTAGATCAATTAGGATCCTGGGAGGATAAATACTTTGGGCCTACTGCTACCATTTACACCTTGAGGAAGATAACCATTGTTATTGAAACGCGTCGGTGAGAGTAGCAGGACTCTGGTGGACTTCTTGCCTGGCTGAGGACGATCACTCCTAGGGACGCCTGGCAGTTATCTAATACCAAACGCTTTTGTCTACTTCGGTAGACCACTCAGTCTGGTGAGAACCCATCTTTTAGACCAGCGGTGGCCAACCTGTGGCTCTTGAGCCACATGTGGCTCTTTCTTTATTCAAATGTGGCTCCCAACACCCTAAATCATGTGACCACAACAGATACAGAAACCGCTGCACTCCAGCCAGACACGCAGCAGCACTACAGGGACTGAAAACTGAAGGAGCCAGATACTAGAGGTGAGACACCCACAAGCAAACAGAGGACACATTAGGGACTGCTGCAATGGCACAAGTTTACTGGGGGTCTGCAGTGATACATGAGGATGGGCTAGAGTGACACATGGCAAAGCTGGCTGGAGAGACACAGGAGGGTCCTGGCAGGAGTGACGTGGAGGGTGCTGGAAGTAGTGACACATGGGAGATATGGCTGGAGTGACATAGGAGGGTGGTAGCAGGAGTGACACATGGGAGAGCTGGCTGGAGTGACATACTGTAGGAGGGTGGTAGCAGAAGTGACACATGGTGGAGCTGGCTTCAGTGAAACAGCAGGGTCTTGGCAGTAGTGACACATGGGAGAGCTGGCTGGAGTGACATAGGAGGGTGTTGGCTGGAGTGACACATGGGGGAGCTGAAGTTTATTATGTGAATCTGCCTTTTTCAGTTATTTTTTGTGAAAGTGGCTTTTTCAATGGATCTGTCTTTAAAACATTTATTTTATGTCGTTCTGGCTTTTTCAATGTATTTTAAACCAGGGGTGTGGTCTGGCAGGCACAAGGCCACATTACATTTTTGCATGCATGCCATCGGCTCGATGTCGGCTCTTTTACGTACCTAACAAGGTTTTTTGGCTCTTTGTCACTGACTGGTTGGCCAGCCCTGTTTTAGACAATTTATGTTGTTTGTGGAAATAAATTTTAATGGTAATACACTATCCTAGTGTTATTTCCTTTACATATGTCAAATTGGTTGCATAAGGAAAATTACCTACACAGCAAGTATACTCAGAACATTTCCAAGTCGGTGATCCGCTCCATAAAAAGTGAATTTTGTCTACTATCAGTAGACCACCTTATCCGGTACGAGTCTGGACCTATATCCACATATTGTGCATTTCATTGTAGTCACAGTATTATGCCATGTCTGTGTTATGTTCTATCTTTTAAGGGCAATTATCCCTGTAAACATCAAGATTGAACATTTATCTGACGATCTTATAAGAAGCGCCTTAAGATAAAGGGTGGTAATCCATTTTATTCTAGTTGATGTCTCCCAACGTAACCTGTCCTCTGGCGGGAAAGAGTACGCCATTAGTAACTTTTTAGAAATCACTAATTTTCTATCAGGGGAAACCCACGCTTCTTCACACACTTCATTTAACTCATCTGACGGGGGAAAAACCACTGGTTGCTTTTTCTCCCCAAACATAATACCCTTTTTTGTGGTACCTGGGTTAATGTCAGAAATGTGCAATACATTTTTCATTGCCGTAATCATGCAACGAATGGCCCTATTGGAATTTACACTAGTCTCGTCGTCGTCGACACTGGAGTCAGAATCCGTGTCGACATCTGTGTCTGCCATCTGAGGTAGCGGGCGTTTTTGAGCCCCTGATGGCTTTTGAGACGCCTGGGCAGGCACTGGCTGAGAAGCCGGCTGTCCCACAGCTGTTATGTCATCGAACCTTTTATGTAAGGAGTTGACACTGTCGTGTAATACCTTCCACATATCCATCCACTCAGGTGTCGACCCCGCAGGGGGTGACATCACATTTATCGGCACCTGCTCCGCCTCCACATAAGCCTCCTCATCAAACATGTCGACACAGCCGTACCGACACACAGCACACACACAGGGAATGCTCTGACTGAGGACAGGACCCCACAAAGTCCTTTGGGGAGACAGAGAGAGAGTATGCCAGCACACACCACAGCGCTATATAAACAGGGATTAACACTACACAAAGTGATTTTCCCTGTAGCAGCTATAATACACAGATTTGCGCCTAAATTTAGTGCCCCCCCCTCTCTTTCTTACCCTATTGAGCCTGGAAACTGCAGGGGAGAGCCTGGGGAACGTCCTTCCAGCTGAGCTGTGAGAGGAAATGGCGCCAGTGTGCTGAGGGAGATAGCCCCTTTTTCGGCGGGCTTCTCCCGCTTTTATATTATTTTGGCAGGGGATTTTTACACATATATAGTTTATTGGACTATATTATGTGTGTTTTTGCCAGTAAGGTACTCTAATTGCAGCCCAGGGCGCCCCCCTCCCCAGCGCCCTGCACCCATCAGTGACCGGAGTATGTGGTGTGCATGGGGAGCAATGGCACACAGCTGCAGTGCTGTGCGCTACCTTAATGAAGACCGGAGTCTTCAGCCGCCGATTTCCAGGACCTTCTTCTTGCTTCTGGCTCTGCAAGGGGGACGGCGGCGCGGCTCCAGGACCGGACGACCGAGGCTGGGCCTATGTTCGATCCCTCTGGAGCTAATGGTGTCCAGTAGCCTAGAAGCCCAAGCTAGCTGCAAGCAGGTAGGTTCGCTTCTCTCCCCTAAGTCCCTCGTAGCAGTGAGTCTGTTGCCAGCAGATCTCACTGAAAATAAAAAACCTAATAAATACTTTCTTTACTAGAAGCTCAGGAGAGCCCCTAGTGTGCAACCAGCTTGGGCCGGGCACAGATTCTAACTGAGGTCTGGAGGAGGTGCATAGAGGGAGGAGCCAGTGCACACCAGTAGTACTAATTCTTTCTTAGAGTGCCCAGTCTCCTGCGGAGCCCGCTATTCCCCATGGTCCTTACGGAGTTCCCAGCATCCACTAAGACGTCAGAGAAAAATAAATAATTGCTGACCCCTGCCTTGTTTGTTTCAAAAATAAATATAAATAAATTCTTGTCTTGTTGTGTGCAGTGGCCACCCTCAAGGGGGAGGGGGCACTGTTACAAGCTGTAGCCACAGCTTGTTTCTGTCTTATTGCCGTTGTACGGTGTACCAGCATGGCTCATTCCTGTTTGCATTTTGCTCATGTATTATTATTTTTTTATAACTGATTTTTATTAGTTTTTGCAATAGAAGTATACACCAGACAGCATGTAGTAAAATAGCAACTAGTTCTGACCACACAGATGGAGATAAAACACATAAACAATAGTATGTACATATGTAGGCCAAATAGTGATATTCAAAAGAAAAGTTTGTCAACGTGCGGGGGACGGTATCCGGACTCCAGGTCGACAGCACAAAGGTCGACACACTTTAGGTCGACGTCAATTGGTCGACACACCTTAGGTCGACATGGACAAAAGGTCGACAGGAACAAGGTCGACATGGAAAAAGGTCGACATGAGTTTTTCACGATTTTTTTCTTTTTTTGAACCTTTTCATACTTAACGATCCACGTGGACTACGATTGGAACGGTAATCTGTGCCGAGCGAAGCGGTAGCGGAGCGAAGGCACCATGCCCGAAGCATGGCGAGCGAAGCGATCCATGCGAGGGGACGCGATGCACTAATTGGGGTTCCCGGTCACTTTACGAAGAAAACGACACCAAAAAAACATAAAAAACTCATGTCGACCTTTTTCCATGCCGACCTTGTTCCTGTCGACCTTTTGTCCATGTCGACCTTTTGTCAATGTCGACCTAAGGTGTGTCGACCAATTGGCGTCGACCTAAAGTGTGTCGACCTTTGTGCTGTCGACCTGGAGTCCCAGACCCGTGGGGGACAAACAAAAGGTATTGAAAGGGAAAGAAGAAAGGGTAGGGATACTAGCAGTAACCCAGCCTGCAGGGGTAACAAAGCGGGTGGGGGGGAAGGTAAGAAGCACTTTCAATATGATATGACGCTTGAACAATTATGCTGAAGATAAAGGTATAATACTGCATACCTCGCAACGTTACTGTTCTGTGGAGCGGGACACTTGCGCGGCGAAGCCGCGCGCGTTCTCCCGAAAAGGGGGCGTGGCTTCGCGGAGGACCAGCGATCGTGAGCCACACCCCCGTTTTCGTCACTGAGGGGGCATGCCCAGCGCTCTGTGAGCAGCTGGCATGCTCCCTCTCCCTCTGTCTCCACTGAATAGACGCTGTGCGCATGCGCACAGCGTCTATTCACCGCTGCTCTGCTAAGCAGAGCAGCGTTTGACAGAGCCTCCCAACTGACCCCCCCCCCCACCGCGGGACACTGCGGCCCGCGGGTGGGACAGCGGGAGAGTCCCCAAAAAACGGGACTGTCCCGCGAAAATCGGGACAGTTGGGAGGTATGATACTGACAACAACATTGCTACAGTGGAGGCATTATAATAATATTACAGAAAATTAGCCATGGTCAGGAGTATAAAAAGACAGGGCGAGAGTGGTCAACCCGGGAAGTAAGTAGGTGGGAATAAAGGAAGGAGAAAAGTGAAGAACATATAAATGTTATTTGGTCATCTTCCAGGAGGGGTTTTCAAAGGCAGAGGTTATCTTAGATAGTTTCATGATCTAGTATAGACATATAGGGGCCCCATTTTCTGTCAAAACCGTCAAGACCAAAGTAACCTGTAAGTATAGTAGATCTCTGATCGAAATATAAGTACTGCAGCATGACCTTTAGAACTTCGGATAAAGACGGGGCAGATCTGACAACCCAGTGTTTTAATATCGCTTTCTTTGAAATAGTGAAAAGCATAGTTAACATAGGGAAAAATATTTGAATTCCTCTGATATGTTCCCATGCCGATAAATTGATGCATAAGCATGCCAGAGGGTCAGGCCGGAGAGAGAAATGAAAGTGGTTATTAATAAAAATAAATAGTTTGTTCCAGAAGCGCCGATTCTTGGTACAATTACAGAAGCAGTGGTAGAATAAGGCTCTAGCCCCTTTACATTTGGGGCATCTGTCAGAAATCGAATGGTCTATAGACGCTTGGACATAAGGAGGTAAATACGCTCTGTGGATAGACTTGATGTGAACTTCTTGTAGGTAAGCGGAGCTCAATATGGACATGGTGTGGTGGTGATGGTTCAGTAAAGAATCATAAGAAGTGATAGTGTATGAGCTTCCTTTGAAATGGCAAATATATATTGATTCAAGCTTTTTCACATTTAACAAAGATATTTACTGCTCCTCACTTCTTTAGGTTAGTGTTTCCTTAAGAAGCTTCACAGATATATTATAAGCAACATTGTATTTCAAAGCATGAATTACTCATTGTTATAACGCCAGATGTATTCCAAGGCCAGTCAAGCATATCGCCAAAAGTTCCGAACATTGGGGAGGATTTTGACCTGTCCTGACCTCCAGAAGGGATGTTCCGGTAAAGCTGATAATCGCAAAGCAATAAATATGTTTTAATTGCAATTTGTAATATTGTTTGACAGATGACGTGTTTCAGTTTTCAAGACATACATGGTGTATGCTGATTGGCTAATTGTATTGGCACACATGAATCCTTTGTTCTTTTGCTATAAAAATAAAGCCATGATGGCACCCTAACAGATCAACTATGAACTGCTTAGGTTACACAATGATCCGGTGTCACTTATTCATTCACTGATCTCCAACCGGTTGCTAAGGGAAACAGCATTCTGATTGATGACTGAAGAGAATTCATAATCAGACCTGAATAGGTTAACATACGCTATCATTTTGGGAGCATCGTCCGGGGTATTCCAGCATCTCCCCCACTGGCAATAAATCCTCTGATCTTTCAGGAACCGCTGATAACAAAAAAAAACCGGTAAGTGAGATTTATTGTGTAGATTTCTACCTGCTCACTTGAACTCAGCGCTTCCTGTGTAAATCAAGAGGAAGACCAGTCGGGAAGGTCAGAGAATATCTTAAAGAGCCCAGCGTCAGTCAGAAGAAATTTTTTTAAGGTACCATACATGTATGTTATATTGTTGAAGTATGTTATATTGTTGAATTGTGTTATATTGTTGAATTGTGGGTAAATAATTTCAGATAATTTGTCACAAGTGCACAGGGGTAATTAATCAAGTATGCAGAAAATTTAATGGGGAGATGTGGGCGCTCAGAGGGGATAGTAAATCAGTTGCTGCTGGTTTTGTAAAATAAGTATTACCGTATTTTTCGGACCATAAGACGCACCTGACCATAAGACGCACCTAGTTTTTAGAGGAGGAAAACAGGAAAAAAAATATTCTGAACCAAATAGTGTAATAAGCTTACAATCTATACTGTAGACACAGACATCAGCTTTACAGGCCATTTACATAGAATACGGTACACAGATTTTTCTGGGACAGTGTGTGACAGAGGCAGCCACACAAGCACAGCCATAGTCACAGTACAGAGCAGACGAGAACCTTTTTACCTCACAACATACAGATGACGGCGAGGCAGCAGCAGCAGTACTTTGGAGGAGGCAAGGGGAGGAAGCGGGGGAGTCACGTGATGCCGCCTCTCAGATGACGGCGAGGCAGCAGCAGCAGTATTTTGGAGGAGGCGAGGGGAGGGAGCGGGGGAGCCACGTGATGCCGCCTCTCGGATGATGGCAAAGCAGCAGCAGCAGCAGACAGGACCCGCCGCTGCCCGCACTCGTAACTACTGCCTCTCCCACCCAGTGCGCTCCCACCCAGCGCATTGAGAGCGCATTGAGAGCGCTCCATAAGGTTTTTACTCCTGCTCTGTTATTCGGACCATAAGACGCATATTCGGACCATAAGACGCATGTACTTTTCCCCCCACATTTTTGGGGAGAAAAAGTGCGTCTTATGGTCCGAAAAATACGGTATTTATTAGTGGAAAATTTACTCACAAATGGACATAAAATGGCTGAATGCCTTCAAAACTAAACAATTATAATCACATAAAAAGCAATATTTTTCTTTTTAAGAATCATAAGACCATTGCATATAATAGTAAAAACAAATAGCTGTGTCCAGGGCCTCAGTATACTAGGTGGGTACCCATCCTGTTATTATTTGATTAACTTGCATGCAAAGAAGCTGGTTAGTAGTTGTACTCAGGGTTAGTACGTATGATCCAGATTGCACTTAAAATAATGGATGCTGTGCAATGTTAAAGAGGCTTGTTAATATTTCATCATGCCGCTGATGTTAGTGCGAGTCAGAGTTAGGCTGTAATGGATATGCCGATCCTGCGGCTGTCTCACTAAAAACCAGCTGGTTTTATTAACTCACTGTTATGCTGACTTCGCGCACTGCGGCGGCTCTTCTCAGGAGGAAACCGCCCATTTGAGAGGCGGAGAAACGCGTCAGGTGACCGACTACGACTGTGGAACGCAGGTGGACCGCAACCGGAAGCCGGAAGCACCGAACCCGGAAGCCACACATCGCGGCAGCACAGCGTCCCCTGCTATCCAGGATCCCTCACACGTGCAACCTGGTCTCCGCTTCTGCCCAAGCGTGGTACACAGGGACAGTACGGGACACCAGGCACCGCTGAGAAGAGCCGCCGCAGTGCGCGAAGTCAGCATAACAGTGAGTTAATAAAACCAGCTGGTTTTTAGTGAGACAGCCGCAGGATCGGCATATCCATTACAGCCTAACTCTGACTCGCACTAACATCAGCGGCATGATGAAATATTAACAAGCTTCTTTAACATTGCACAGCATCCATTATTTTAAGTGCAATCTGGATCATACGTACTAACCCTGAGTACAACTACTAACCAGCTTCTTTGCATGCAAGTTAATCAAATAATAACAGGATGGGTACCCACCTAGTATACTGAGGCCCTGGACACAGCTATTTGTTTTTACTATTATATGCAATGGTCTTATGATTCTTAAAAAGAAAAATATTGCTTTTTATGTGATTATAATTGTTTAGTTTTGAAGGCATTCAGCCATTTTATGTCCATTTATGAGTAAATTTTCCACTAATAAATAATACTTATTTTACAAAACCAGCAGCAACTGATTTACTATCCCCTCTGAGCGCCCACATCTCCCCATAAAATTGTTTGCTTCTCTGCGCGGTGGACAGCCAGGTCCATCATTGTGGGCAGCTAGAAGGGTGAGAGTTACCTAGTGCAGAATATTTATTATTTTTGCCAAAAAAGACTAATTAATTTATCTGAGTCTGTGGGCAAATACATTTTTAATCAGCGCCCACTGTTGTCATATAGACATTCTCTATTCAAGTATGCAGAAAACCTTAAATTGTGCAAATACTGATGTGTGTTTGTTGAGAAAATAGAGCCGTTTTATAAAAGTGGCGCATGGCCAAGATATGTTCTAATGCTGATAACCAGTTTGAATTGATAAATAACCAAAGAGGTGTATGCAAATCTTGTACCTGTGTTGTTGTGTTAAGAAAATATAAAGGGTCTGTAGCACCAAGATTGCTGGCAATTACAAGCACTGAAGTCTCATTTGGTTATGTGGAAAATGATGATGAATTTTATTGTACAAAAGGTTGTCATTTTAAAAAGAGAATTGTTGGAACATTACATTAAGAATGATTGATTTAACATCATAACCTATTGGCCTAGGAACCACATAATCCCAGGTTTAAGACCCATTTGCCCGTGCAGCCTCAAACAGCTGCCGCACACACAGATAACAGACGTAGCAGTGAAAGGGCATTGTTACCCTTTGCTTTGGGATCCTTGCACTGTTGCATGTACTCTGTTGATATGCTTTTGGAAAGGTGGGGGGAGTTGGCTGTCTGCGAAACACTGAAACCAGAGCCAGCAACTAGATTCTCCTACACACACTGATAGGTATTTCTCATAACCAAGCATTCCCGGTGTTAGCTGTTACTTTCTGAAGAGAAACAAGCATTAAACTACAACAGGGATACTGATACAAGCAGGAGTCCATATAGGCAGGGGGATAGACCCTTGGAGTAACTTAACAATAATATTAGGGACGCATCTCAGTGATCCAGAAGAAATAATCTATTATGCAGGTCTCACTTGGGGAGCAGTACTAACAAATTCTCCACCAACACAGGGAGGAAGGGGCAACACTACAACCCCAGTCATTTGTCCACAGACGGATTGAAGAAGCTCTTTTAGAGATTCTTTAACAGGAGATTTTAATTCCCTCAAAAGGAGTTATTAAAATACCACATCAGGATGGGTTCAAACCCGTGGATATTGTTGATAACAGGGAGGGTAATGAATCTCTGAAAGGAATTTCAAAAGAGCAGGCTTCCCGTAGGGGACACTTGACCTAGATAGAGATTCTTTAAAAGGAGATTTTAAGTCCCTCAAAAGGAGTTATTAAAATACCACATCAGGAGGGGTTCCGCGCACGTTCACCCAGGCATGGGAGCGCGGTCTGAAAAGATGTCAGGGCCCGACAAACCCGTGGATATTGTTAACAGGGAGGGTAATAAATCTCTGAAAGGAATCAAAAGAGCAGAAGGGACACTTGACCTAGAGAAATGGGAAAAATTTGCCTCCTGTAACAAGAGTTGGATAATTAAGCATAATAGTAGAGATCAAGCATCCATCTGGATCACTGAAGCACAAGAAAGAGAAAATGAAACAATAAGAAAAGCCAAAGAAAAGAATGCCATACCGAAGGTAACAGTTCACGTTGTCCAGGAACAAAGCAAGTGGAAAATCAGAAACCCAACGCAAGGGGCCACAGGAAGGAACTCAAAAGAAGGAACCAAGCAAGATGAAAGAAAGTGTTATTTCTGCAAGAAAAAAGGACATTTCAAGAAGAATTGCAGAAAATACAAGAAATGGTGTGAAAACCAGCAAGAAAAACCTAAAGCATAACTGAGACCTAGTCCAGCAACAGCACCTCCACACTATACCCCACCCCTATACCCAGACATGCATGCACACCAAGGTACCCCTAGTATGAACAGAATGCAATTACCTACAAGCTCACTAAAAGTGAAATTAAAAAGATACGAGCAAGGTTAAAAGAGTGACGAATAATCAGCCCTATCTTAGAAGGATCTGTGGTTGAAAATCCGAATGATTTACCTGAGCTATGTGTACAGAGTATGCCCCAGTGTCCTGATACTTCATCACAAGAAACCCCAACAAGGTTAAAGCAAAGAAATTTTCTACCTAATGCTTCCCTCATGTTTAAACGAGTGGTAGACACCTGCAATCAAGCTGAGTCCAGTAAACAATTGTCCACAATCAGGGACTATAGGCAGCAGGGTGCAATTCAGGCAGAGAGGAGAAACAAGGGATCAAGACACAGCCTCTACAGCTTTTAATGCCCAGGTGCATAATGTACAGAATAAACTGACATATTTTCCAGAAAGATTGTGTCCGGTATGTCAGTTTTGCGTTCCAGAAGGATATGAACATTGCCCAAATTGTGGAAACTGGATTTCACACCATGAACCACCATGCCAAGATATCTATGCGACTAGAAATACGGAAAGACGGTCATCATTGCCTGTTTCTCTGTATCCAGCACAAGTACAGAAAATACGCAACCCAGATAATGCAGCCAGGACGAACGAACCATACATCGTACAGAGCCAACACCACAAACCATGGTATGGCAATGACCTCGCAAATATAGTTGCAGAGTCCCCAGATCCTAGATAAAACCCAATAGCAGTTTATGCCTATATGGAAAGAATTCAGACCATATGGACACCGGCATGGGTCGACTACCACCAGTTGTGTGAGGCTATACTAGGACCAGCAACTGCCCAAACAGTAAGCACCATGTTAAAAGCAGATGCAGTCGATGATTGCCCAGCCATAACGGACGTTCCGACAGAGAAAAATAGAACAACGTTTGAAAGTGGAAAGATGTACATGACAAGACTTAAGAGATGGTGTCATGCACAGACACTCAGGGCACCAGCAGCCCCAGATTTGAAACAGGAAAAGACTGAGTCCATCAGAACTTACTATGATAAAGTCACTATACGACACACAAGATGATAGAATATGAAGGTGTGCAACTCCTGTGTCGACAACAGTGTACTCAGTCACCACTGGCAGTTCGATAAAAGTGACTTTACCCACAGGAGACCCAAGGGTTTCAAGAGCTGTTTTTATGCACAACCAGATTCCTCTACGATTACTTACAGATCAAGCCATTGCACCGACTGGATTGGGAGGTTAAGCCCTACCCCTGCAAGAAAGCAAAGATGTAACCTGAAATACAAGCTGCTATACAAGACTATATCTCACAGGAAAAGTAAGACAAAGAGGAACAACAACTCCCAGCATAAACAACATTATGTTAAACACCAGCCTGGGTGGACTTGGACTAAGAAAATGACATGCCAGCAGCAGTGAGAAAGAATATGCAAGTGAAGAAAGGACAAAGTATGAAGAATAATGAATGAATCATAAAGAGAGGTGATTGGAAAAAAAGAAAAGTTGAGAAACAATATGAAGGTTGCATGAAAGTTTGGAGACTAAAGGAAGTCTGCTTTAAGAAGGACAAAGAAAGACATCTGACAAGTGGTCAGTACTACCTGGCAAGACTACAGAGATAATGCCATGATTTAAAGCAACAGAAGCTCCGGGGTTTAAAGCAAATAATAAGGAACAAGACAGAAAAAGTTCCAGAAAACAAATGATTGATGCTTCTTCTGCCAATATGAAGTACAAGCTTCTTTAGGTACTCCCCAGTGAACATAATGTCTCCAGAGGAAACAGCAGAAGGTATGATTACAGTCACCTTGCCCACTGGAGAAATACGTCTGTGCCTAATGAATACTGGAGCCAGCACACGCAGAAGACAGCAGAGGGAGATACCACAAGAACTGATGATATCAGAAATTCTTAAAGGGACAGGAGATGAGAGAAATGCAGTCACCAATACCAGCCCAATTCTTGACCTTGGAGTACATGTCCAGTGACTTTGCTGAAGCACAATGTACTAAAGCTTATCTAAGGAGAATACAGTACACACCAGCAGAAGTTTAACTTTCCAGCAACTTATCAAAGGAAAGAACAAAAAAGCCATTTAGAAGCAAGTTAAAACAGAAGTTCAGTATTGGCTCATTCCCGCAGTACCAGTTGTAGAAGAAAGGAAGCAATACTACTGGACCAGAATAGCCCTGTGGAGGGGCTATATCACCAAGTGATATATCCACAAAACACACAGCTAAATACAGGATGTGAATGAACTGCTGATTGCCACCACTACTAAAAGAAGCACCAAGAAGGGGCAGTGTCCTTAGTGAAGTTTCTGGAAGAACAAGACTGCAGAGCCTCAGAAGGAGAAATTGCAGCTAGTCAAGCAAGAGTTAATCTTCCTAGGACACTCAAGGTACCAGACATCTAACAAAAGTGAAAAGGAAAAGATTCAGACTGCAAGCTAAGATGCCAACTAGTGTCAAGCAAGTCAGATGATCATTCCTGGGCCTAGTAGGACACGAATACCTCTAGCACCAGTCTACATGCAAGTATTGTATGACAGCACTGAAAGGGAGGAGGGTCCGCATCCTACATACAGCAACAGATGAATTAAGCTATTGAACAGTTGGAAACAGCAGTTGCCTCATCTCAAGCCCTAGAACTACCTGACTATTAAAGAAGGAGGCCATACATAGAAGTCCTTATGCAAAATCATGGACTGAGGTGAAGACCAGTGGCCTACAACTTAAGCAAACTTGACAGCGGTAATCAAAGAGCACCTACCGGCATCAGAGCAGTGATAGCAGCAACAGCCCTAGAAGAGTATAAGAGCACAGACACAGTGATGAATCAGAAGTCCTAGAAGAGGACAAGAGCACAGGCATAGTGCTGAATCATGAACTTATCATCCAGGGTCCACATGCAGGTACAGAGAAGCTTCAACAAGCAAGAACCAAACACCTGTCAGTGGCAAGGCTGACCATGTATGAAGTAGCACTGCCAAAAATGCGACAAGTAACCATCAGAAGATGTATTACCCTCAACGCAGCAACCCTTTTCCAACATTAATCAATAAAGGTGTTGAATCTCAAGATTCAAAAGGAGGGACAATTACCCCAAGGCAGGAGCCACTAGTCTATCAGATTTCTCAGAGGCAATGGCATTAATCCTGCAGAAATGGAGACCACACTTTACAGACACCCAGTTAGTTCAATATGTCGATGATATGCTTATTGCTGCACAGACAGAAGAGAAGTGCAAAAAGGAAACAGTATCACTACTCATCTTTTTGGCAGAAGAAGATTGCAGAGTGTCAAAAGACAAGCTTCAGCTAGTACAGAAAAAAGTTGTCTTCTTAGGACACTGCATATCTCAAGGAACAAGGCATCTTACTGATGAAAGAACAAAGGCAATAACTCAAGCAAAAACCCCAAGAACATTAAATGAAATCAGAGCTTTTCTGGGCCTTATTGGTTATTGCAGAGAATGGATTCCCTCGGCCTCATTACTGATGCAGCCCCTATATGAATTAATAAAAAAAGGAGGCGTCAGCAGAAAACAGGGACACCATTGAAGAAGCAGTAAGACAACTAAAGCAAGCCATAATCACAGCCCCAGCATTGGGATTGCCTGATTACAAAAAGCCTTTTAACCTATTCTGCCATGAAAACAGAGGGCATTCTTTAGGGGTGCTCACCCAGAAATACGGACCAAAACAAAGACCAGTGGCATACTATTCAGCCCAGCTGGATCCGATTATCAGAGGAGCACCATCCTGTGTCCGAGCAGTGGCAGCAGCAGCAATAATGAAGGAAAAGGTGACAGACATCATTGTGTTTGATCATCCACTGTGTATACAAGTACCGCACGCTGTAACAGAAATATTAAGTCAAGAAAATAGCAAGCATCTTTCTGCAGCCAGACTTACCAAATATGAAGTGATTGCCTAGCCTTCATGGAATTAGAGACTTTACCTCTTCCTAATGTCCAAGATACACCATTGGACAATCCAGACATGAACCTGTTCGTCGATGGATCAAGATATTATGATAATGGATCCCCAAAGACAGGATATGCAGTAACAACTGAAACTGAAGTCATAGACTCTGGAGCATTGCTACCAAGCATGTCAGCACAAGAAGCAGAACTCATAGCAATGACCAAAGCCTGCATACATGCTGAGAATATGACAGCCAACATCTATACGGATTCACGCTATGCTTGGGGGGGGAGTCCCAAGATTACGCTGTTATATGGAAAAGTAGGGACTTCAAAAGTGCAAACGGAAAACCCATCAAACATGCCAGTTTGATTATGGAACTCTTGGAATAATCAAGGTACAAGCACATACTAAGAGCCAAACCATGGAAGCTAAAGGAAATGCATTTGCAGATGCAGAAGCCAAGAGAATTGCCTTACAATCAAAAGAACTTGAGCAAGTCTTAGTAGCTCAAGACGTGAAGCAAATGCCTAGTGAACAGGAGCTGATCAAAATTCAACAACAAGCATCACAAGGAGAAAAGGAGAAATGGAGACGATTGGGGCAGAAGAAGATGAACATGGACTTTGGAAGTCAAGAGAATTGAAGTACTGTCTACCAGCAGCTCTATTTCCACCTATGTTACAAGTAGCTCATGGACAAGTACACCATTCAAAGGAAGCCACGGTGAATAGAGTACAAGAGCATTGAATAGCTCCAGGCTTCAATAAAGCTGCAACAAACTTTGTAGCAGGATGCTGGATCTGTGAAATCAGCAATCCAGGAAAAAGAACCAAGACACCTCTAGGAACTATACCCAAAGCCTCTTACCCATTTGAAAGACTACAAATTGACTATATACAGTGGCGACGAAGCAGTCCATATGAATATGTACTAGTAGCAACGGACATGTTTAGTCACTGGGCCGAAGCCTGGCCAGTAAGCAAAAACCACTGCAAAGAAACTGATAGCAGAAGTAGTATGTAGATTTGGGATACCTGAGGTTATAGAATCAGATAGAGGTACACATTTCGCAAGAGAAGTCATGCAGCATATAATGAAAGATTTGGGGGTACAGCAGGCCTTCCATGTGCCTTACCAGCCCCAGGCGAGTGGGAGGGGGGACATCTGAACTTTGACCTTAAGCAAAAACTACAGAAAATGACAGAAACCAAAAGAACTTGTCCAGAATGCCTACCTATAGTCTTGTTCAGGCCTAGATAGTGTAGGTAGATATTAGGGAGAAAAAGTGGAATCAAAAAGAGGGGAAATGATAGTGTATGAGCTTCCTTTGAAATGGCAAATATATATTGATTCAAGCTTTTTCACATTTAACAAAGATATTTACTGCTCCTCACTTCTTTAGGTTAGTGTTTCCTTAAGAAGCTTCACAGATATATTATAAGCAACATTGTATTTCAAAGCATGAATTACTCATTGTTATAACGCCAGATGTATTCCAAGGCCAGTCAAGCATATCGCCAAAAGTTCCGAACATTGGGGAGGATTTTGACCTGTCCTGACCTCCAGAAGGGATGTTCCGGGAAAGCTGATAATCGCAAAGCAATAAATATGTTTTAATTGCAATTTGTAATATTGTTTGACAGATGACGTGTTTCAGTTTTCAAGACATACATGGTGTATGCTGATTGGCTAATTGTATTGGCACACATGAATCCTTTGTTCTTTTGCTATAAAAATAAAGCCATGATGGCACCCTAACAGATCAACTATGAACTGCTTAGGTTACACAATGATCCGGTGTCACTTATTCATTCACTGATCTCCAACCGGTTGCTAAGGGAAACAGCATTCTGATTGATGACTGAAGAGAATTCATAATCAGACCTGAATAGGTTAACATATACGCTATCAGAAGTAATGCCTGGGATATCCGATTGCCATGAGGTAACCAATTTGTGGAGGTATGGTTTGGAGGGAATGTTCACTATAAGAATGTCAATTTGTTTAATTTATAAGGATGGGATTCCCAGTGTTTTAGGACTTTCGCGAACGGGGAGGAGGGAACAGGAATAAAGGAGTCAAAATTTAATGATGATAGATAATGTCTCATTTGAAGAAACATAAAGAAATGGGAGGATGGAAGGGAGTATCTATCTCTCAGCGTTCCAAATTGAACGATGTGGCCACCCAGATCAAACACTTGGGAAGCGGAGCACAGCCCCCTCTCCCGCCACTGAAGGAACAGGGTGTTGTGAAGGGAAGGGGTGAAAGACGGGTTTCCCCATAAAGATACATAGGGGGAAGCAGTGTGGTCGCTCTTCAGTTTCTTGTGCAATTTCACCCAACTAAAGTAAGTATCCCTAAACAAGGGATGGTCCAGGAGGGAAGAAGGGATAGAGGTCTTCTTAGTATGCAGAAGGGTGCAGGGGGAATATGGTCTGAGGGCATTAGTGTCTAGGGCTAGATCAGTATACGTGCTTCTGCCCAACAGCCAGTCAGCAGCATAACGGAGGAAAACCGGGAGAGAATAGGAGAGAAAATCAGGGACACTAGCACCACCCACTGATTTATCCATCACAAGCTTCGCAAAGGCAATTTTAGTTTTTGTCCCTTGCCAAAGGAAACGCGTCATAGCTTTGCGGAGTCGGATTCCATCCGAGTCACGAAGGCTGGTCGGGAGAGATTGCATAATATAGAACATTTTTGGGACGATTACAGATTTAAGGACAGCAATCCTCCCCATCAAGGAGAGAGGGAGGGTGGCCCAGCCTTCTAACCTAGTAATTGTGGCTGAAATAACCGGAGAAAAATTCTGCTCATGTATTTTATGTTTTATTTCTGTTTGCATGCCAGGATTTCTCATGTACTTGTTTAGAGTACTGTTGTTGGCTGCCTGTGGTGAGTCTGTGTAATTGCAGCCTATTTCCTATGTGTTCAGCCTCACCTGTCAGGTAATTAGGTCATTATGTGGTGAGTCTGTGTACTGCAGTCTGTCTCTTGTACGTGTAGTCTCATCTGCCAGTAATTAGGCCATTACCTTGTGCCTGGCTTCCAGCCATCCTGATTGGGACGTGTTTCCTATATTACCCAGGTTGCCGTTCACCTGGGCGCCGGTGATAGTTTCATGTTCAGTATTGTACCTGTATGTTCCTGGTTAGCTTCCTGCAAACCTGTTCCTGGTCCCTGTCAGCTGTTCCTAGTCCTTGTCTGTAATTCCTGGTTCCAGTCTGAACTCCTGGTGCCCTGGTCCTGGTTTCTGTTTGGATCGCGTCCAGTCAAGAGTCCTGTTCGGTTACCAGCTCTGTCGGATGGTCCTTGGAACTCCCCCGTGTCGTTCCCTTGTGGTATCGTGAGTCTGCAGCTCTGCCGCATTCTGCGTCAGAGGCCGCATCGTTATTACCTTTCTGTTGTGTTGCTTTTGTGGTAGTTTCTACACAGTCCTTTGTTAGGTTGCGACGGAGTCTCTTCAGGCAGCTAGGCCGCTATACTTTGGTTTACTGGTCTGGTAACGACGGTGTTGTATTTGTGGGTCTTCCCGCTAGCCTTAGTTTTTATGTTTTGGTACTGGCGGCAGCGCCGCATATACTCGTTTGTTTATTTCCCGTTGGTAGTCTTTCAGGGTTTAGCTAGTTTCTCCCCTTACTCACTCGCAGTCTCGGTTGGTGCCTTGTTCACTTATAAGACCAGGGGGCAGCGGAGTCTGGGCGGACCTAATTAGCCCATTCAAACGCGGCTGTCATGGGCAGAAGACTAGCACTGCAGGCACCATCAGACCACTGGGAGGAGTAACGAAGTTAGAGTTATAATAGGTCTTTCTGCATTAATACTGGCCGCAGCTTCACTCATGAGTACTGGAACTCCCCAGTTGTCACACATTCCACAGAGTTCCAGGTACTCCATTTGTAACATTATACTCGTAACAACAGAGTAGGGCACTGTGGGAATGGACTGGGGCCTGGAGAAACATCACCAGTCAGTTAGTGAGTAATTGTTATTATATTATAGTGCAGGAACTAAGGGGGTAATTCAGATCTGATGGCTGGGCTGTGTTTTTTGCTGTCCTGCGTTCAGATAGTCGCTGCCTACAGGGGGAGTGTATTTTCGCCGTGCAAGTGTGGGATTGCATGTGTTCGCCAAGCTTCTAAAATTCAGTGTGTGCAGTTTCTGCGCAGCCCAAGACTTATCCATTGCGATAACATCAGGCTGATCGGTGCCGGAGCTGACGTCAGAAACCCTCCCTGAAAACGCTTGGGCATGCCTGCGTTTTTCCAAACAATCCCAGTAAACGGTCAGTTGCCACCCACGAACGGCTTCCTCCTCTCAATCACCTTTCATACGCCAAACAGATTTTTTGCATCATCCCGCCGCTAACCAGCGATCCCTTTT